>NC_091015.1:48952431-49270384 GCF_041296385.1 Aphelocoma coerulescens
AGTAAAGGCTGGTAACAGTCCAATAGATCTGGGTGGGACTGACTCAGCTACCCTTAAAACCAGGTTGTGGTGAAGTGAAAGAATAACACTGTGTTACAGGACTTGGCCTTTCATTTAATTCTCTCCATTAAACTGCTCATTTACACTTTGAAGAATATTGACCCTGAATGCTGAAAGAAAATTACTAAGTACACATTATTCTTGATCTTCACAGCACATAATTGTTCTATTTCTTTTTGACAGATGTAGGAGAGTACTGACTTTCAAGCACTTTCCTTCATACCTCTCACCTCTCTCTCAATCTTCCCCTATTCTTTCCCATTTATTCTCTTACGAGAAGAGGTGGGCTGGCATTCATAAACTGAAATGAGATCCAGGAGAGGTGATGTACAAGGAAGGACTTCTGTCTGTCACTTACAAATGAAGATATAAACTTCAGCCAAAGAGTAGAATAGTTTTTTGTCTCAATAGTGTCTTGAATCACTGTAAATAAATCCATTAGAGCCCACCTCTCAAAAGGTCTCAAAATTTTGCCATATCCTCTCTTTTCTTAACAACTTCACTGCTTTCAGTGAAGGTTCATGAGTTATGCTACTTTCAATTTTTGTTTCTTAGTAAAGGTCATCACTAACAGAAAATGCAACCAATTTTTACTTTAAATTCTTGTCTGGTTATGATAAGGAATTCCCTTTAGTAGTTTCTGTGACTTTGGAAACATCTGATTTCTTTTGAAGTATGTAAAATGCATTTTTCTAGATGGCTCTGATAGCACACTGAGAACCACAGCATTGCCAAGGTTCATGATTTCACAAGTGGTCTCTAATTTTTGATGACTAAATTTTTGCATGGAAATGGAGATTGGTTTCTCAAAACTGTTCATGCACTGCAGCTCTGAGAAGAACCATGAGCTACACAAATCCTGTAGTCTGCAGTGTCCCACTTTCAGTGCAGATATCCATCCAGAATGAAGCCCTCAGCCTACACATATATAGCAAGTATGTTATTTATACACATGCTTGTGGACAAGGCTACTTGGGTCAGGAGCAGCATTCATTGCACACACATTTTGCACTGTAGCATGTTCTCAAAGCAGCATTGTAAAGTGTCTTTGGTGTCTAAGATGAGGAGACACTCTGACTTGAACAAACAAAAGAACAACTCATGAGGCTAACTACGGGGCTCTAACAAGTACCTGAAATTATTTGGAAAGAGGGTATATATGGGGTTTGTGAGCTACCAGAGATTTCTTATAAAATGACCCAATGTAAGAAATTCCAAGCTTGTTCTCCTCCTGTAAGATTTATTTTGTACAAAAATATTCTTGCATGAAAAGCAAGCCAATGGTACAGTGCAAAACTTGCAACTGATTTCCATCATGCTAGCTATTCATATACCTTTATTCCTTTGTTTTCAATCTGCAAAAAAAAAAAAAAAAAAGAAAAGGAATTATGGAAGGAAAATAAACGGTAAAGGAGAGGAACAATGAATTCCTGTACTATGCAAATACCTACAAGTATAAAAGCTTTTAATTGGATGACATCACAGTGGCATCTAAAGTTAAACCATGTCAAAAACTCCTGAATAAGCAACAGAGAGTACTCATGCTTTCACACAAGATTACTCACTGGACTCTTTGGAATCAAATGGTGGAAGATGAAGCTTTTCTGAGTCAGGAACCTACAGGAGTTATTTTGTCATATGTTACATTATGTCATGCCATAGACAGAAGCAAAAGCACAAACATGGAAGAGGAATGACAAAACATTGGCACCGCAAAGCAGCATAGTGCTGATGGAAGAGGCTTGAAAACCTTTGAACTCTGAAAGCACAGAGAGGGAAATTTCTTTCTGACTTGAACACTCCTCTCGCACTTTACTATGACTTCACTGTCTGATGGTTGACTCTTCCTGAAAACAGTCTGCAAAAATGGGGATGGGATGTGAAACACATGAAAACAACAGTAAAAATACAAAAGATACAGGATTGGATTTTGCACTGTATCCAGTTTGGTTTGGTTTTATCCCACTGAAGCTATTATAAAACCTTCAATAATTCAGCAGAGCAAAGCTATAACAGGACTGTGTCCTTCCAAAAATTTGATTCTTAAAAGAAATGCAATTTAAAGACTTCCAGGACAGTAGGAATCCCCAATTAAAGAGCAAGGAAAAACAGTGTCTTTCCTTATTTCAAGCGAGGAACTTTAATTTTCTTACTTCTGAAGAACTAGCTCTCTGAAGTAGGTAATGCCAGTGAATCAGTGCATTTGCTAGACAAGGCAAAAAAGAGGACCTTTGCTTTTGCTGTTTGACTCTAAATTCTTGAGACAATTCCTGCAGCTTGCTCTTTGTATAGAGAAAGTGTGGCCAGGAGGGAAAAAGACTTCCTCTCCTGAGGACACCTGTTCTAAGAAGCTCTGATAAATTGAATATGCATAGCACAGAAGAGGCACTTGCAAAGTGTTAAGTAAATCACCTAACAAGTAACAAGGGAGGTGGGAAGAGGAAGAACGGAAGGATACAAGACAGACAGACTATAGGATAAATTAAAGCATACACAGAATACCACAACGAATATGTACAGCAATACTTAGACTGTTTTCCCAATAGAAGAATGCATTTCTTTCACCATTTCCACAGGCAAGCACTGATTTTCATTAGTTTTTCCACCTTTCCAACTCTGTAGATTAAAATGAGAAAATGCTCCATGTAAGCCTTACAATTAATTTTTATTTTAACATTAGATAACTTCATTTCAAATCCAAAACTTTTACATTTCCCACTTCTTCAAATTTGTGAATTTTCAGAATATGTTCCTTAACAGTATGTAATTCTGATTATCTTACGTCCATACAGGAATCATTCTAGAATGGCAAGATTTTCAGCTAAATAAAAATTCAACTTGCTGAACAACTCAAATATCTTTCTTCTGACAGCTGCATTTGGTGCCCAAGACCTATGAAAAACATAATACAGCCTAGATTTATTGTATTATCATAAAATTTTAAGCATACCTGCCTGATTTTGTGACTGATAAGACTGCATGCTGAAATAAGATTTGAGCAGAATTACATACAAGATTGCTGAAAATACAGACAAATCTCATGTCTAACAACTTGCCATCACCTGAAAGGAGAGATCTGCTTCCCTCTTGCTCTACCCCTACCAGCACATTCCAATGTCATATCACTTCTTCCAGCCTTACACTTCCACTCTATGGCAGCAGCTCTGGAGCAAATTCAGCACTAAATTGTTCATACTTTTGCTGCATAATGATCTATTGGTTCAGCAAGTTCAACCACTGCAGTATGGGATCAGGAGAGAACCAGAGGTGGTGCAGGGTGGAAAGGGTGCCAATAGGTCAGCTTCAGTCTTATTACAGAACTTAAAAATTAGGTGTCCTTTTCAGGCTCTTGCTATTTTTAACACTTGTTTTTAACATATAGTTGTGCTATCTTTAATTGCTAAGAGAGAACTCAGCCCTAGAGATATTTTTCTTTTGTCCAATGTACTCAACACCTTCATCTCCCATTTATTTCAGTGGGAGCAGAGGGAAGTCAGTCCTGATGGGATCTCTGAGATCCCATGCACAAAATGTCTGTCCTGACAGCTAACAAGGAAGCCACATACAGAAGTTCACTGCTCAGTACCTTCTCAGCCCATCTACATGTTATCTGTCCCACAGTTTTATATGTATCACATTTACTTCTTTAAAAAAATAATACCTGTGGTCACTTCAAGCATAGATATGATGGCTTTTTGTTCGTAACATGTTTGTACTTTGCTAGAGGAACCTCTACCCAACTGAGGTGTATTGTTGACTTCTCTTAAGAACAGCAGGTAGGCCAAAATTTTCACACATAACACCTATATTTAGCACCAAATTGACATGGAGGACTACATGACAGCAGGATGGCACTAGAAACTTTTGCTGGTAAAGCAGTGTGTAGCACAGAGTTGGTTAGAGGTGTGATTTTTATGCAGCATCGCTAATGTCAGCAAGAGTGCTAGCACAAACGCAGCTAAAAAACTACTTCTTGCCTTTAAAAGTTTATTTCCTTCAGGAAACTGACACAAGATATAGCAAAAAAAAGTGTTTTGCTGATAGAAGTTGGAGTGGACATCAAGAATGATCTAAACCAAGTGGGTGCACAGCTGTGATCACATTGTATCACAGAGGTACCTCTTCACTGGCTCATACCACAGGGGAAAGGCGAGGAGGGACAAAGCATTGTTAGCTGGCAAAGCTGCTCCTGGTCAAAGCTGCATTTTCCAGAGGGGAAGGCAACAGTAGGACCATGCCAGAACCAGGTTTATGAGGAAGGTGTGCATCAGGTTTGGTATCTTGCCTTTACCAGAACTCCATAGAGCTCAGGTAGTAGAGCACTTGTGAAAATTTTAAATGCTAAAATTAGGATATTTTGTGACAAGTTTTAGGTACCCCTGCTTAATATATAAGTTCTGAATAGCTGGATTCCTGAGTTTGTCCACACAGAGACAGTCTGAGACACTTAAAGTATCTTCATGACATCTCAAGAAATAAGATGAACAGGATGAAGGCTGAATCCTACTCTCTCTCTCTCTCTCTCTGTGTGTGTGTGTGTGTGTGTGTGCCAGAGAGAGAGGGGGCAGGGAGGGAGAGAGCAAGAGAAGGGAGGAGAGAGACATCCTTTTCCTCATAAGTGTGAAGGAAAGCTACCAACATACCACTTCACATAAATATCACGTTAAGCTCTACTGCTGTCAGGGCTAATTGAAATTTACAGGATTGGTACTTGCAGTATTAACCCAGGAACTGTCAAACTTCGTTATTTACAGTGGAGTCCGACAGCCTTGTCTTAACATTAGGAAGTGTCAGTCTCTTTTCCCTTGATGACAGAGAAATAACATCTGCATTTCCCCACCCAGAAAGGCTAAAAGTGTATGAAAACTAGTGTTATGGTCAGTATTTCAGTGTTCTCAAGATCATGATGGTCCAGTCATATCTGGTGTCACAAACACAAAAGAAAAAAAAAAAAAAGGTAATTCTGTTTACTTTATATTTTTACCTTTATCATTCCCTGTTGAGCCAAATGAGTACTACAATTTCCCCTTAGCAGAAAGCGTGCTACTGTTAACACTTTTGATTAAATTAATATCTAGAAAAGTCCTTTCTTCCTTTGTTTGAAAGGACTGAGCATAGCAAAAGGCAGACAGAGAAAAGCAGCTTTTTGTCTTCAGAGATCTGTGCTCAGCTAAAAACTTGGCTGTGAGGAATGAGACAACTCTAAGTTAAAAATTACAACAATTTATTAAAAATGGAAAAATTGAAAAATTGCAAAAATTAGCAAAATATAAAAATTTGGGATCCTATGGCTCGGTAGATGGTATGCCCCAGGAGTGCAGGAATTTTTGATCTTCTGGCTGAAACAGCACTGGACCTCAGGTAGAGAAAAAAAAGGGCTTGCAGTGCTAGGCTGGTCAAAAAAATATATTTCTAAAGGATCCTTAAAAGGAGTAGGTTTTTCCAGCACGGAACTCCTCAGCAGGCTGGAGAGAAAACGGGCGTGTCTTTCGCTTGCTCGTTGTTTTATAGCTTTTGCTCCGCCCACAGCCCACCCCTTTGGTTTAAGGTGATTGGTGTTTTCCCTTTGACAGATTATCTCTGTCCGCCAATGGCTCATCCTTGTCAGAGGGGTGGTATTAGTTGAGATAAGGGTCATTAAAATTCAGGTTGCCATGGAGCTTACAGGGTAATGGCTATGGGGGCTGGGCTGTTTGTTGGAACTGGGGTTTCGAAATCTGCCTTGGAACCAAAGTACAAGTAAAAACATAAAAAAATACATCCAACACATCTTAAAACACTTGTAAAAGTATACAGTAAACACAGGAAAGATAACTCTTATGGTGTACAAGTGATTAATGGAACTTAATTTTTGATACCTGGGCTGATGGGTTAATTTTAACATTCAATTTAAAAATATTTAACTCAAAATTAATTAATTAAAGCACTTAATATGCAAAGACCAAGCACAAATAGGGATTTCATGTATGACATTGTCCATGATGTAGAGGACGTACCCAGTACAAGACTCCTTTATTGTATCAGGTTCTAAAGTGCTGTCTACAGGGATGAATTTAATGTCTTAAAAAAAAAGAATAAAACCCCTCTATTAACATGAGCTGAAGCCTATCACAATGTTCCACACACACAGATCTTTAACCACACTCTATTAATGCCACTACTGATCTTTTCACCAGCATCACTGATAACCCTGCCTTACTGAGATGTTTCTAGGGACAGATGTTCTCTGGTAAGAAAGAGTGAATATATATCTAGATAAGTGAAAACCAAAATAAAACACCCAAGAAACAAAACCAAAATAACTTCCCCTACAAAAAACCCCAAACAAACAAATAAAACCACAAACACCTGTCTCCAAAAAAAAACCAGCTGACACCACCCCCCCTCAACCCTCCCCTTCAACTACTCTAATTCAAGAAATTGCAAACTAACTTTCTGACATTTCACTTGAAATTACACTGGCAGTGAGCAGCTCTAGGTGGACATAGTAAGGTCTCTGGGGCCAGCATGGATGGAGAAATGCATCTTCCTCAGAAATAAATAACTGGAGTTAACATTATATATGCAACAACAACCTTTATAACAGTTACCACAACATCTGGCTACAGGACTGAAGAAAATTTCTCTCAAATGAAAGTAGCGTCTGTATTTTTTCAGTTCAAGTCCAAGTGCTAAGCTTTTGCTTCTAAAAACCCATGCACAGATCTGACCCACAGGACAGCCTTTTGAAAAAACAAGATTCCACTTCTCACTGGTGGTGCAGGCCACACAGAAAGCCAGAGAATGCAGGAGTATACATAGCAACAGTCTAAACCAGTTAAGCCAAAACAAAGCAAAAAGTACCAAATCTGAGCAAATTGCCCTCCACAAACAGTCTGAGACAAGCAGTTCCATCACACGTGTTTCCTTCTCTCACTTTCCCTCCTGTAGTTGCTTATCTCCTCTTTTCCCTAATGTCAAGTTGCAGTTGAGTGTGTGAATCCAAAAACAGTGGAGGACTTTGACTTAGCCTAGTGGAGTCAGAGCTGGTTCCAGCAAGTAATGCTTATCTGTAACTAGGCCACCATGACATGGCACCCACAAGAGAAGGGGAACTCAAAGACTTGGGGCTATTGTTTTGCACAAAACTTACAGAATGAACATTACCACCTACAGCTTTAAGAAACACAGATATTTCCAATGTATCTGTCTATACATGTGTAGAAAACATTAAAAAGCAGTGGATCAAATTACCACCGCTCCATCAGATTACCTGAGACAATTGCTGGCTATGAGCTATTCATTTTTATTGTTACTATGTTCAGTGCTCCCAAGTTCACTAAGGTATTAACTTCAGTGTACACAGGCTAGCATCTACTCTCACATTGAACAGATAAGTGGCTAAAAGAATTAAAATCTTTTCTATGATCATAAGTACAACAGATATCACATCTCTTCTCATAAACATTCAGAACTGGCATGTTTTCAAATACTCTAAAAAGTTTCTGAACAAAAAATGGATAGAGGTTCAATGAGGACAAAAGATCAAAAAGTAGTTTGATGAAGCTGAGAGGAAGAACATATTTCTTGCTCCTCTTCCATCTCAGTTCTTTTGGCTCCAATAAAAGCACAAAAGCAAAGGTCAGTGATCATCATTCTAGCTCCTGTTGACATAGACTCTCTATAACTATGAGAGTAATTGACAAAATCCTAAGTAAAGTCAGTGATTAGAATCACAGAAACAACCATGACACACTCACCTAATCCATTTATCCTGCTTAACTGCAGAGAGGCAATATTCAGAAGTACAGGAAACAACCTATTTGACATTCAGGTCCTTGTTACTGGAAAAAAACCATGAAAAGAGAGAATTAAAGTGGAAGTCTATTTGAAAAACACACAGTACAGAAGAGTTCCACTCTACAAGGATAAATGGAACATTCATTTGCATTGGAAGATATTTAAAAAAATTTGAGGAATTGTTTTCCACACAGGTTCTAGCTGGACTGTAAAACTGTCACAGGAAGCCAAGAAACCAAGAACACAAGAAGATGGAACAGTGGATTGGACTTCCTTATACAGACATCAAGAGAATCCATATATACCATAATCAACCATAAAATTCCTGAAGGGATGCTAAACCTGGTTCACTAGAACTTAATTATTAGAGGATAATATACACCTTAGTGTCATTCATTGTCAGGTACTGGATGTTGTGCTCTAACTGTAGGTCTGATCTAGTAAAGCAATTTCCATATTTCAAGCTCATTCTCACATTTCCTCATGTGTGTATCCTTTTGATAATCATAAAGTAATTTACAGCATTTGAAAACCATCCATAAGTGAGGCTTTACTGGCATGTACCTAATCTCACCTTTGGCATCTGTTGCAAACATTTTCCAGGACATGAACAATTAATAGTATAATTACAGCTTTCATATTGGCTAATAGCTTTAATTCTGGGCATTTATATTGTAGATTTAGCAGCCTTTAGCAGTATTTAGCCTTGAAACAGAGTCCAGTGTTATAAATATTAGCTAATAATTAATAGCTGTTTTGTTTATCGCAAAGTAGTGTTTAATAAACAAAAACAACAAAAAAAGCACAAGAAAAATTCTCAAACAGCATTTTCTGAGTATCTTCCAGTAGCTCTGTAATGCTTACCTATCATCATCTTCTCCTGTTTATATGAATTATATCAATGCATATACCACAGTAAATGCTGATATATCAGGAAGTTATACAAAAAAATCTCCCATGTTTAGGCTGGAAAATTCATTTTGTGAAAAACAAGAAGTCCAGGCAGAGGATGAAGACTATTTTCACTTGAAACAACAGAACAATTGGTTTGGAAAACAGAGCTTAATGTGTGAGCTGGCAGCTATCCAAGAATCCCAGAAAGATGTTCATTTTCTTTGCTCAGATGCTTCTCAGTCTCTTCCTGAACTCCTGGTTTATTTTAACAGTCAAAAGCTGCACAATCTAACCTCTCACTAGGTTTGGTGATCCTTTGAAGGAAACAATTTTCACCTGAAGATCTAGAAACAGGGGAATGTGGGTTTGATTCCACAAACCAAAATTCTTAATTGTATGGATAAATTGTCTGTGAGAAATATCTTTGGGCGGACTGGGGTTTTTTTTCTTTCTGGTACTTTCTTTCAACCCCCACTGGCCTTTATAATTTTGCTTTTATTCTCTTTCTCTTTTTTTGCCTCATTTAAATGCCCACATTGCAATGCATTCCTGTTCCCTGACACTTGGTAAGAATTCAGGAAAAACACTGTTGATATTTTTCCTTAGCAGAGGACATGATGGATTTCCTAATGGCTATTCCTATGATATATACTTTGTAAAATTTGTATATTATTGACATTCTGAAATATTGCTATTTGTTATACACAAACTCGTCCATTTTCTGTTCACACTTCAGCCTCCAATACTACACTGATTTTTGTCCTCTCCTGAAAGCCATTCATTAAGTAGAAAAACTGATAGACATCTTCATTCCTGTGCAGCTAAACTCAGAGGGAATCAGTTGCCAATAAAAGTAGAAAAATAACTGCTTAAAAGTGTCAAAGATGCTAATTGAATTCCAGTTAACTTGGACTGGCTGAAAGCCAGCATATCTGGTAAGGCACTGACAAGGAGCAAAGATCTATCTGCTCTTTATATACTGTGTATGTTTCTGCAAATGACAAAAAAATTATTTGGAAGAGGAGCAGTAGCAATGTGTGCTAAGCAATTTTTCCTCCTATCACCTTGCCTAACGTGTTATTGTCTTATGGTTAACTCGTTATTATCATTCAATGACCATGATTTAAAAGGAAAGAATGAGTAGAAAATGATGCACATGATAAGTAAGAATTTCTTTAAGTACTATTTTCAGTTTCATACCTAAAAAAATGACAGAGCAAAGTTAACAAAATATGGAGAACAGCAAATAAAATAATTAAGTAGAGAGAGCTCCTCCTTTGTGAGAGACTGAAGTGGATGGAACTCCACAGTGGACAGCAGATGGCTGAGGACTGGGGGACCGGTTTAGAATCTTATGATGGCAACGGGCAAGGTGAGTGGTTATGCAGCAAGTTCCAAGCTACTTGAACAAGGGGTTACACAACAAATGGGAGAGCCACCTAGGAATTATTTTTTAAGTAGTTAGTTTGGTTTTAAACAACAGGAACGAACCTCTGGAATATATTGCCACAGGCAGTCATAGATGCAGAAGCGATCATCAGGTTAAAAGAAGTCTGAATAAATACATGGACAGTAGATCCATAAGCAGACATTAACATTAATAGGCAGTGATGCATTCTCTAACATCCCTTATCCAGCCGTTGTGGATGGTGGGGAAACGCAAAAGGAAAGGACTGCAGAGAGTAGCCAGGATTGCATGCTGCTCCCCAATAGCATCAGCTGTTGTCACTGTTGGGAAGAATACACTGGATAGGAAAAAGGGATCAAAAATCGCCCTGTTGGATTAGACCATCACTAACGCCCTAATCACATCCTCTATGCTCATCCTGTATCCTGGTTTCTACATGCTTGTACCATTTCCAGCACAACAGGGACCTCTCTGTGCCAAAGGCTCAAGGAATCAAAATAAACTTTAAGAAGGTACACACAAGCCTACAGAAACTACCTAACATGCTTGCCGAAGGCCTGATGCAGTTACTAATTATTTGATGACATAATTTGTTCCAATTTTCCCTCCTCTTTTAAAAACAACAACATTGCCTCTAGAACTTCCAATAATGCATGTATTCTACCAATGAGGCATGTCCAGATAGATGTGATTAGAGGCAATAATGCCCTATTAACCTCAGGTTAGACTTGAAAAGGTAAAGCAAATACATCCCAACAGAAAACCAGTGTTCATTTAATAACTTCCCTTTATTTTTCCCTGCTGGAAATCAATACATTGCTATAGTAATTCATGTATTTTATCCTCAAACCATAATAACATACAGATCCAAGGGAAGAAAATTAGCCTCTACATAAAAGTATAAAATTAGCAGCACGTGTCCTTACTATGATAATCAGAAATACTTAAAGTTGACCTCAAAACAAAAGTAATTGGGTCTCTGCTCTTTTCTGTCTCTTAATTATCTCTGGAGGGGGTACAAAAAAATTGTCTTTTGTTTGTTTTCTGCATTAGAAATGCAGATGTTTTCTGCCTTGGAAGACTTGAGATCTAAGACTTCACATAAACCTCAAAGTGACTTGCATAAAAGGGGAGGATTCTTATGTTTTTCTGGCCTTGAATGTCATGTAAAACCAAATGTACAGAGCACTAGAATAAATGGTCCTGAAAAAAGCATTATGCATGCTTATCACTGAAAACAAGGCAGATTAATCCACATGCTTGATATCTGTAAAAAACGGATGCAGTTTGGATTCTTTAACCTGGAAATGGCTTATATATGTTTATTTTCAGGTAAGCCGTGTACTTACCACTCACTCATGCACTTGACAGAGCCCATCCGGTGCTTCCACATTTGGTAGACCTAGTTCCTCCATCTATTCTGCTAACAATGCAAGTTTATTTATTGGCCCTTGTCACCAGATTATGGCATGTGCAATATATCAAATTCGTTTACACATTCATGAGCACATTTTTTTTCAAATGAACACATAGCATTCTTCAAGTAAAAGAGGAAATGAAAGAAAACTGTCACACCCTTTTGAGCAGAGCTGTGTTTTCTGAAAGTGATGCCATGAAGACTTTTTGCCTTTTCTTTTATACCCCTGTTATACCTTTTTTGCAACTTCTGTATTCTTAGTGCTTTTTGCCTACATTCTTGGATTTGTTTGTCAAGCTGAGAGACGAAACATTTTAGAAGCTTCGTAGCTAGGGATCAGTGTGCCCCAGACCCCAAGGTCCTCTTCAGAACACATTCTGTAAACTAAGATAGAACCATCCAGGAGAAGGCTCCTTGGGGAGGGGGGGCTCACTCGAGCCTCTCACTGGGGAATCTTTGATAGATATGCTAATTAGTAAGATCTATAATGTTATACCAGATCTTTTGGGGTGTGCATTTTTGTGGGGTGGATTTCGGTGCATATGACCTAGATGTGTGCACTTAAGGATCCTTAAAATAAATACCAAGATAAAATCCCTTTTTCCCTTCTAACCGTGTATGACTCTTGATTTTAAGACCAGGAAAAGGCATCAAAAGGATTTACAATTAATCCAGGTATTAATTCATGTCCCCTATCTTTTTTGTCTATCTAACAAATTTTGCAGTAGACATTATTACTCTTGCACTTTTTGATTGGTTGTTAGCTAAAAATTTTGTTGTTTTCTACTTTTTCCAATAGAAGAAGAAGAAAAAAGCTGGTTTCTATGATTTCCAATTATCTTGCAAATAATTGCAACATGGTCTCTAGATTCTTACACCAGGGCACATAAGACCACCTTAATGCTGTTCTTCCATCAGTGACCATCTCTTGATAAAGCCTGTGGTCTGTAACAATATGTATTGAGAAACCTAAACCTAGATTACCAAATAAAAGAATAGCTGACTCTTGCAGATAGTTCTTCCCTAGGAATAGCAAAAATCCATTCTTCTTATCCCAAAACCAAGGGGAGGATAAGAACTTTATCCAGTAAAGCATTGTCAACACAAGTTTTACTATGAGTAACATCTTCTAAAACAAATGCTTGAAATTTAACCAAGAACTGAGAAATGTAGGTGTGCTGCTGTTGTACAATTTGCATTTCTAAAAAATTTTGTTTCTCTCCCACCCTGCTTATGTGTCATTTTCCAGTTCTTATTTTAACCTCCAATGAAATAATCAGACTACACAAAGACCAGTAACACCTCCATGCCGAATCCCTCTCTGGCAGGAGATTGTTAAAACATTCCCTGAAAGATCTACTGACATGATGTTCCCTGACTGTCCAAACGTAACACCATGCCGGCACTGCATCCTTGTGCTGGAGAAAGCTCCCTGGGAACAATACCTCGGTGCTTGCAGGCAGGAGGCTCTGGGTGACCGTTGAGTGCACTCGGATTTTACAAACTGTCATATGGCGAGATAGTGGTGGGTTTCAATGCCGGCACCTATTCAGTCAACGCAGATGAACTAGAATCACCATTTCAGTTATATCATAGCTCGGGGCGAGAACATGTCACCCTCTTTATTTCCAGCTCGGAACAAGCTGCTTAGGCAGATGCTAACTGTGGTCCTCCCTGCCATGTTCTGTAGAGTGGCCTTTGTCTGGGTTAATTGAGCCCCCACTCCATTTAATAGGCTGTTGAAGTCTTATTGAAACAGAGCTAGTGCCGCAGGTTAAATACATTGCAGTGCTCTTGTTAATCCCCTCATTAACGGAGCTGTAAAGCTTGTTGAGAGCTGTGAGTTTGCATATATTATCAGAGAGTTCTTCACTCAAGTGCTATCAATAAAATGACAAAGCCAGTTTGCAAATAGTGAAATCAACAGTGACACAAAGCTAGATACCTTAAAAAAATAAACACGTTAATAACTGATAAATCTAATTTTCACACTTGGGGGATAAAAAAAAAAACCGGGTTGAAGAATCTCCTTTTCTTATTGGATGAATTTAAAACACAAATTATACAAACTCAATTACTTTCCTTGAGCAAGAGAACAAGCAAGAAAAACATCACTTCTTTAACAGGGGCTTCTGGCCGTGGTTTGGCTCTGGCTGTTCAGAAGTAACTAATGAGCCATGCACAGACTAGCTGCACTTAGCAAACTCAAAGCAAACAAATGAATTCATAACACAAAATAAGAAGTGGATGTAGATAAAAAGTACAATGGAGCATATTGAGAAAAACTCATATGGTCTCCAAACGAAAAGGAAGCCGAGTAGGCCCTGGAAAAAAGAAGAGGAGCATTTAGCATTTCAAGGCTCTCTCACACCTTCCAGGAGGGGGAGCAGGAGAAACGACTCCCCCAACACATGCAAGGAGGGATATGTCTGACTGTCGAACAACAAAGAAATAGGACTGTGTGGATGATGTTCACTAGGACACAGGAGAAGAACTCTGAGCAGGAGAGGCAGCTGGTAAAAGCAGGGTGAGAGCCAAGCCAAGCTATGGTGCTGATGTTTTTCTGAAGCAACAATCTTCCTTGTACTAAGGAACACAGAACTACCTGAAAATATATTTTCATGTCTATCCATCTTTTATCTGCATTGTAGGCATGCTCCTTGGCAGATCAGAATTCCATGGAGAAGCCTGTAAGTAAAAGCGATGTCTAATATCATTGAAACTGAACTATTGTGTTTGAAATGTTCTTTTAGTACTGTTCAAGTTTCTCTTTCTGTCTCTGATCAATGAATATATATATTTAGAAAAGCCCTGTAGGGTTATTTCAGAAACATTATAGCAATAGGCAAGGCCTTTACAGACACTTTCAGAAATTATTTTTCTAAAACATAACATGAATGCCTTTGGTTGCCCCTGATTTTCCACTTCTTTCTCTGACTTACTGGCCTATAAGAAAACCTGATTTGTATTCTTAACAGTAATTCTGATCAGGATCTTCTTTAAAACTCTGGAATAAAGCATAGGCAATAATTGCTTATCCATGCTAAGAATCTACACTCTCCATGCACACCAGTGACTGGACTGGATGATGAATTTATTATAGGCAACTCTTCATGGTATAGTGAGAACTGTGTTTTCTTGGACACTTTCACAACTTAATCCTGAATGCTTTCTTCTGGGAATGAATATTATGCCCTTTTTTTTCCTACTGTGGTTTGATGTTCTCTTTTGGGGTTTTGGGGTTGTTTTCAGGGATTTTTTCTCTTTCTTTACCTGCATGTTAGTAAACTGTATAAATTGTATACAACCTGATGTAAATGCCGAATAACTTTTTTTCCAAATCACCAGGATGCTATATTTGCACAATAAAAAATTCAGAGAAAAACTGGACACGAGATGATAATGTGCACCTACAGCCCAGAAAGCCAATCGCATCCTGAGCTGCATCCGAAGGTGGCCAACAAGTCTAGGGAGGTGATTCTCCCACTCTGCTCTGCTCTTGTGAGACCTCACCTGTATCCAGCTCTGGGGTCCCCAGCACAGGAATGGCATCAACCTGTTAGAGAGAGTCCCAGAGCATGGCCATGGAAATGGCCAGAGGGCTGTGAGGAAAGGCTGAGAGTGTTGAGTTTGCTCCTCCTGGAGAAGAATTGGCTCTGGAGAGAACTTTATTGTTGTCTTTCAATATATAAAGGGGCCTTGTAAGAAAAATGAACAGAGAATTTTTACCAAGGCATGTAGTGATAGGTCAAGGGGCAGTAGTTTAAAGAAGGTAGATTTGGAGTGGCCATAAGCAAGAAATATTTTACAATGAAGGCGGTAAGACACTGGAGCAGGTTGATGATAGAAGCTATGGATGCTCCATGCTTGCAAATATTCAAGGTCAGGCTGAACTGGGCTTTAAAGAATTTGATCCAGTGAAAAATGTCCCTTGCCCATGACAGGGAGTTGGATTAGATGATCTTTAAAGGTTTCTTCCAACTCAACCATACTTTGATTCTAGAGAAAAAATATAAAATTGGCAAAAGTTGGTCCTTTTGTTTTATCTCAGTCCTTAAAACATTTTTTTTTTCCCTTTGGTATACTTTAATAGTAGTAACAGAAATGGTAAATTTGTCCAGTGCAATTGGCTTTTTTTTTTTAAATTTAATTGCTGTCATCAGGGGGTTTTATCACATCTTAAAATTTAATCAACCTGAAGCAATTATGATCCTCTTGAAAGCAATAATAGATAACATAAATACCTTGTTATGTCCCCTGTTACCAAGGTCTCACAAGCCAGTTTTTAACAACAAATATGTAATGCTTATATATTGCACTCCTTTTTTTCACCTGATTTAGAAGTCACGGTGGGACAAAAGGTAGTGGTCATGGTCAGGAAGCTGAACACAGTGCTTGAGAGTTGGCAAGTCTGCAAGTCTTGCAACAAATGATGTTAGGTTTTGTGAGTCTATCCACTCTTTAACATGAAGAATGCTATATTTAACATCCAAACCACAATGGGAGTTTCTTACTGCTTGAATCACTATTCACCTGCTGCAGGTAGTGCTAATAACAGTTTCAGCTGGCTTCCTCCAAGAACTTACTGCTTGCTTTCCCATGCTGGAGACTTACTGTCATTACATGGAGATGCCTTTACTAAGCTTAAACAGCATAAAATGTCTGTATGCCCATGCTCCTGTATGGACTACAGAACAAGTAGCAGGCTGTTATTGAAAACTACATTAGTCCCTTAGTCATTTCTGTGAGGCTGCAGTCAAGAGGATCACTTCAGTACATGCACAGAATACACATAGTAACTCACAGAATCTCTGCAGTGGTTCCCACAGCAAAAGGTATTTCTCTTCAGTACAAGTCAGCCCAATCAATTGTTTTTCACTAGACTTAGCAAAATACATTTTGAAATTTTCTTTCATAGATGTTTTCATTATTCACATACCCTTCTCTCCATTCTCGGGGTCATCCATAAAATTAAAAAAACCAAAAGGAAGCGATAACGTAAGTGGAGAAAGGGTCCTTCATTACCTGGCGTTGTGGATGGGAGTTGCCAGTTTCTGTTCCAAATTATACAACTGCTGTCAGCAGAAAGAACTGCCTTCCTTTCCATGAAAAGTATACTGTTTAATAGTATTTCTATTAATAATTAAAGCCTTCGGGTTGCTGCAAGTGATCCCCAGAACACTTGCCAGAACTTGCATTTCTTGATCAAAATGAGACTGTTGGCGAGTGTAAGCCAATTTTTAATGGAATTTCCTTCGCTTCCTCCTTCTATTTCCCTCTCAGGAAAATATTCCACCAGAAACATTTTTCACTGACTCTTTCAAATATTGAGCTTGTAGGCAGGCAGTGGCTGAATAAATATTATACTGCTAGCACGGGTCCAATGAATAACTGTCCATCTGTACAAAGCTTGCTTTGCTCCCCATGGATCTAAAATGGCACCTGTTAAACAACACACAGATGGGTTTTATGTTTGCCAGTTGATCTAAATAGGGATAGTCGTCTTATTGATGGTGATCCTTGGCTGACCATAATGCTCAAAAAAACAAGGAAAATCTTGGCATAGGAACAGTACTAATGTATTTTTTTAAAATATCTATTTAGATAGATTTGAGAAAAATGGCTGTTTATTTAATTTCTCCTTACTACTAGGCAAAAAAACCTGGTCTTTATCTGAAGAGGTGAATATCTAGCATTAATCAATAACTCAGCTTGTGAGTAATTCAGAAAAATCTCTTCAACCAGCAACTTCCCTCTGAGGCTACGACAAGCAAAGAACATTGTTTAACTTTATCTAACCTACACTGTCTTTCCAGTCTAGAGAAGCCCATGTGATATGATACCCCTTCAGTGTTGTGTTCTACTGTCATACACCAATGCTTTATTGCTCAGAGTCTACTCACTCACCCAGCTAACATCCAGCCTTCCACTGCACAGTTTCCATAATCTTACAACACACAAACATTGTCCTCTCAACTCAGTGCTGTACTTAAGCTAAGCAACAGGGATTTTGAGGCCGTGCTAACGTGTTCACTTTTTGTCTCGGTCCGTCAAGAGGAACCTTTACTGGGGAAAAACCTGATTGGCAGAAGAATAAATTATTTATTTATGCCACAGATTTTTAGTGTAGAACTTCAGGAGTCTTTGTTGAATTTCTCATGTAGCTTGCTGGGAGTAAACTTTCACAGTAATAGTGCAGGACATCAGTTTCACATAATATCCCTGTCTCTCAGTACCAACCCTTATCTCTCCCTATCAAAACATCTTGTAAACACTAACATCCTCTCTTGCTTACAACGGGGGAAGTTGCCCCCCTTGTAAGCATAGGCTGAATCTTGCTAATAATCTTTGCAAAAGATGGGTATTTTTGATAAGTTTGTTTGTTTGTTTTGAGATTGCTGTAGCTTTTATTTCTACATGCAGTTGAAGAAAGACTAGTTTAGAGCACATTCAAACACATAATCAAGAGAATTAGGACTACCTTTCTATGTAGCCTGGAGTTTCATTGGTGGATGAGCCATTCTCCCTTCATAGCTTGAGAGGTTTTTGGCCATTTTTGAAGATCACGTGGTCAGAAGAGTGCTCCAAATTATTTTTGTGTGGTCCTCAGGAACACTACCTAAACTGAGGCCATGTTATAATGAGTTGCAAACAGCTGCTTTTGCACATTAGAAAGAGAAGAATTTCCAGGTTGTACAAAAGTTACATATACCATGCATTGAGAAAGTGAGAAAGCGAGAGAGACAGAAAGAAAGAGAGAAAGAGAGAAAGAGAGAGAGAGAGAGAGAGAGAGAAAGAGAGAGAGAAAGAAAGAGAGAAAGAAAGAGAGAAAGACAAAGAAAGAAAGAAAGAAAGAGAGAGAAAAAGAGAGAGAGAAAGAGAGAGAGAGAGAGAGAAAGAGAGAAAGAGAGAAAGAGAGAAAGAGAGAAAGAAAGAGAGAAAGAGAGAAAGAGAGAAAGAGAGAAAGAGAAAGAGAGAAAGAAAGAAAGAAAGAAAGAAAGAAAGAAAGAAAGAAAGAAAGAAAGAAAGAAAGAAAGAAAGAAAGAAAGAAAGAAAGAAAGAAAGAAAGAAAGAAAGAAAGAAAGAAAGAAAAGAAAGAAAGAAAGAAAGAAAGAAAAAGAGAGGAGAGAGAAGAGGCAAACAGCAATATTTATGTTCAAATGAACTCGAAAACACAGATGTAAAATTAAAGTTATTTCAGCACCTTTGCCCCTACAGAGGGAAAATAACTCAGTGAACTTTTCAGAACATTAGAACACTAGTCTCTCTGCTAAGCTCTTTCCCTCAAGGAAAAAATGTTCTGATGACACTGACTGCGTGCAGAGTGCAGTTTTTAAGAAAGCCTTAAGAGTGATTCAAACAGTTACTTCCCCCTGCTTGGGTGTTGTATACCCCATGGGCACTTTGAAATTCCCATGCATGATGATGGATGAATTCGGCTAGACAGTCCTCTGGATTGTTTTCCTTCTAAAAGTATTTGAATTATCTCAGACAACTCAAGTGAGAAATCAACTATTGCCTCCTGTGTGATACAAAAATGTTTCACGTTTCTTTTAATGTCTTTTCCCGCAAAAGCTTAAAGATGGAAATCCACAGGTTAGGTTTAGTAATCCACAATTTTGATTTTCTGGTATAAACTTCTCAAGATCATTCAGAAATGGAGAGGGGAAGCTCACAACGACAGTCATCCACTAACACCTTAACCTCAGACCAAAGATGATCTATCTGCTAATATACTGAGCACTTAGACCAAGAATCCCTTGTTAGTTATCTCTCCATAAAATCAGCAGAGATCTATTTGACTAAACACTGAAAAAAGAACAGCCAGGAAAATAATGTGAAGAAAAGTGAATTAATGAAGTACCAGGTCTTCACTTTTGATATGCTAGTTGTTGGCTCTGTAATGAAATGTGTGTTGACCACTTGTACAGAAGGAGCTCACTGCAAATAATTTGTCTTGTCATATACTGTGGAAGACACAAAATGATACATATTAGCTACAGTGCATGAAAACAGGGACAACAAAGTTTTGACTGTTACTAGCCAGGTACTGCTCCAGACTTCAGCGCCCCAGCAGAGCCTGTTGCATCAGTTCAGCACAGAAGATGACAAGGCCTTGACTCCTCATCTCTCTGTTTCACTTGACCAAATGTGTTAATAGAGCTAATGCCATCTTATTTTCTCACTTTGGTTCCACAGAAGGTGACCAGACAACGAGTGTGAGGTCATTTTGGAAAAGGGAAGACTGCTGAGGTAAGGGTCATTGAAGAGGCAAGGTGCAAGAGTTCAGGATCTTGCCTCCTGGGAAAACTGAAGTTTGCACTCTGATTTCTACATTTTTATGAATTCCTTGTCATAAATTGTATCTCCACCTTTTTAGCCCATTTATCTTCTTTGCTAGAGTTCAAGTCTCCCTAGTTGGGTGGGTAGGGAGGAATGTTCAACATTTGCGAAAGAACATGCAGCTTGATTAGAGAATCATTAGAGAATCATAGAACACGTCACCATTAAGGCCCATAATTGTCACATATAATTGCAGTATCCTCTTCAGAGCTAATTTCACTTTCTTCTGTGGAATAGAGATGCCCAAAGTTGCTGTAACCTGCTGCTGTAACTGCTAACAGCTGCAAAGCAAAGAGCTGCTGCTGCAGCTGGACAGCCGTAGGGGACAATGTCATGAGCTGTGCTTCTATGTTCCTAGACAGAGGTTGCAATTAGAGTTCTGTGGGAGCTGTCCTAGGAGTGGCCTCTCTGACAGGATCTCCAAGAGGATGAGTCTACTTATTCTACAGTCACTTTTTGACAGCAGATTTGTCTCAGTTCATAATTAACCATCAGATCAAATCACACAAAGCTGAATGATGCCCAGCTGTCTGCAACAAATTCTTCCTAGTTTTACTCCTTATTTTGCTAACTGCACATTTCCAACATCTTTGTTAATTCTGACCTCCAGTATATCTAGGTATGTATCCAGAGAGAAAAGAAAGCTCTACGCACTTGTTTCCAGATGTAGTGGAAAAGTCAAGTTAGATTCTTCCCCTATAATAAGAAGCATATTTGTTTTATCTAAAAGGGGCAGACTGGGTCAGGATATGCTACCTGAGCATCCAGGAGTCTGCTCTAAATCCAAAACAATCTAGCAGAGAAGGGAAGACTTCTGAATGCAGCCGTCATCCCCCATGTGCAAATACTCACCCTCCCAGGAGCAGCAGAGTAAGACTGGCCATTTTGTGAGAGTGCCAAAAAGACAGAAGGCCATCTGGTGCTATAGACTAATCTAAAAGCAATGAAGTCAATACCGCCTGGTTGGTATACAGTACATAAGGCTCCCTTACAGACAGATTAGTCTCTGTAGTCAGGAGAGACTGGACATTACATTATCTGCACTAGAGAAGCAAACACCAACAAGCTGTAAGAGACAAGCTGGCAACAGGGCCCTCAGAAAGAGCAGAGGGTAGGAAGTGGATCACAGATAGAATTTGGGGAAAGAAAGTGGCTGAATGTACCGGACACAGCTGCAAATAGGTGTGTGAAAATTCCTTCCTGTCATAACTTAAGACATGTTATCATTTGTACAGGTAGTTCAGAAGAGCGTAAAGTTGTTATGAAGATAACATGGGAAGAAAGGGAGTAAACTGTGAGATTCAAATCAAGAGAGCAAAAGGTGAGTGCTAACACATGCAGTCACACCAGCATAACCCAATGTCTCAGTGGTCAGTTGTGTTCATTGCATTAAATGTGATAGTACCATGTGCTTATGCAAACACTCTGCACTGAAAGACAGGACATTTATACACACAGTTTTTTGCTATCCTTAGTGGGAGAGCAGGATTGACTGCCATACTTGAGGGCTGAGGGACAGTCAGTGTTGCACAAGCAGTTAGATGAAAGAGTGGGCAGTCATCCAGTGACTTCCAGACTGATAGTTTGCTTTCAATAACTGGTAAATTATTTGCATTGGTGCCTTTAAAATACTTAGAATAAAATGAGATCTATACATTGTGAGCTCTGCAAAGGAGCTAATTCATAAAATTTCTTTAAATGAGGCAGTAGTATAGCAGGTAAAGAGAGGGCTGACATCAATTATGAAGTTCTCTGGTTCTTTGTCCAAACTTAGTAAAAAGCAACTACAGAAGCTAAGTGGGCAAAGAAGAGAAGGCAGAGGAGACAAAGTAGTTGCACAGATCAAAAATGGTGAAGCAATAAGAAACAAAAAGAAAGAAAAATGGTTGCTATGGCATGAGGTTATCTGTGGCATGCCACAAGGTTCCATCCCAGGGCATCTGTTGTTTATCAACTATCTGGAAAGTGTTTTGCTGACATTCCAAAACTATTCAAGTAGGTCGAGACCAGAGAAACTGTGAAAAACTTTGAATGTCTTAAGCAAGTTGAGTGAATAGAAAACATGATGGCAGATGAAACCAAATGCTGGCAAGTCTCTTTGGAAAACTTTAAAGGAAATCACTGGAACTGCTCACTTTACTGGGTTCTAAACTGACTGTACCTCAAAAAAAAAGACTCAACAAACACTGTAATAGATAAAAAAAGACCATTATTTATGAGGAAACAGTAGTGGAAAAATCAAGAAGTTAGTGGGCTATGCATAAAATACAGTGGTAATAGAACAGAAATAAAATTAGGTATGTCTATGTATTGCAATTTAGTTAACTAAAATATCTCTTGTCATCCGGAACACTGCACAATTTTAATTACCCCTATCAAAAAGGTGACAGAAGAATTAACTGAGATAAAAAAATAGTAGAAACACACTGACAGACTCTCCTATGTTTGCCTTAGACAGAAGGCAATTAAGTGGGAGCACACAAAAAGAATCACAATAACAAATAACATGTTCTCAGTACAAGAACAAGGGAGCATCCAGTGAAATGGAGATTTAGTGGCAATTTCAGAGCAGCAATAGGAAAATCTTTCACACAAAGCAAAATTATATATAATTATAATTATAATGTTAAATATTACACAACAGATAATTTCAATGACAAGCAACTACAGCTTTTGGAAGCATACTCTTCTACAGAGTGTGCTTTTCTGGACACTTCTATGGATAATTACTGGAATAAAAATTATTAGTACTGTATATAGTCCATATTGACATTTAAGCTATCTGTTGAATGATTTTATTTCAAAACTTTGCCGCTTGATCTGTTTCCACTGTTGTGGTTTTAACCCCAGCTGGCAACTAAGTACTATGCAGCTGCTCACTCACATGCCCCACCTCAGTGGAAAACCCCATGGGTTAAGAACAGTTTAATAATGACATAAAGTGAAATATAAAAGCAACTACAACAATAATAATAAAAATGAAGAAAAGGGAAAATAAGAGGAATAAAACACAAGAAAAACAAGTTCTGCATACTACATTTGCTCACCATCCACTGATCAATGCCCAACTTGTCCCTGAGCAGAGACTGGCACCTCTGGGCCATCTCCCTTCAGTTTATATACTGGGTATGGTGTTCTGTACTATGGAATGTCCCTTTGTCCAGTGCAGGTCAGCTGTCCTGGCTATGTTCCTTCCCAGTTTATTGTGCAGATCCTCACTGGCGGAGCATGGAAAACTGAAAAGCCCTTGAATTAGGGTAAACACTACTTAGCAACAACTGAAACATTGGCGTGATATCAACATTACTCTCTTATTAAATCCAAAACACAACAATGTACCAGCTACCAGGAAGAAAATTAACTCTATCCCAGTTGAAACAAGGGCACCACCTATTTTTGACTGGAAATAAAAAGCAAGGAAACCAGCAGCATAGATCCCTTCTCTGTCTCATTATATTTCTAATTTGTTGTAGAAAAAGTGTAAATTCCCTTTTCCCTGATAGGGGTTTGAATGGGGGAGATGCAGGCCACAACAGGTATTTCTTTGGCCATTGAGTTGTTACTATTGATAGCAGATATCTATTTATGTTACACATTCACTTACTCACTCATGCATTCACTCATAGTTACCAGTCAGAGCAACAGTAGGGACAACATCTCCATTGTATACTTGGAAGTTAAGGATCATATTGAAGCATCAATGGCTTCCAGGTAGTTATTCAGAAAGTCTTTCAGAGAGTTCTTCTGTTTCATGAGGTGGGCATATAATCCTGTATTCTTTTCATCCAGCAGCCGCTGTCTCCCAGGATGTAGTCCAAGTTATACAACATACTGTTGATGCAGCATGTTCAAGTAGCCTTGTATCAATTCAGCAGACTCAAGGTGCCCTGAGTTTACTGGTTGTCACAAACTCAATACGACTACTTGTCTCCAGATCTTATCCTGAGGAAACTTTCACCAACTGCCTTCTCAACACCTACTTTTCCCCTCCTTGGCTTGTAGATAGTTAGCTAGCAGAGTTAACACAGGCTTATGAGAAAGTATTGATTCAATCAATCCTGCCTTGAATTTTGTGCCAAGGCTTATGAGTAGAAGCAGTGCAAAGACATTTCTGTCCACCAAATCTAATTCCTTTACAGGGGAACTTGCTGCCTCCACATGTATTATTAAAGTGTGCATATAAGCCAGAGTAAAAAATGAGCAGCTGAAATGGCAGGAGGGGGTGGACACTTCTTTTTTTGCAGAAGTGTCCAAGTTTTCTCTGGAAAGTTGTGTTCATGTCATGTCCTTAAAGTCTGTGGTATTAACACTTAGCCAAAACAGTGTGTTGTACAGTATATCCTATACCCCAGCTTCCTGAAGTCACATCTCCAGGGGACTCCTCTGTGAAACAACTTATAAATGGATATTGGTCATATCACATATGCCAATGTAGTACACTCAACAGTTGTGGTTCTTGCTCCACAAATGCCATGCAAAGTAATAATAATAACAGAGATGTCAAAATATATTCATACTACTAATTGTCAACAGCAACTTGGGTTTTATGTTGTGTCCTGCTATAAATATCTCTGCATTCATTAAGACCCTCCTGCAAAGAGCAGGAAGCGTTGCTTAAATTTTACACAAAATCAATCTGAATCAATCAGAATAATTTAAGTTTACGAAGGGCCAACCTAAAGGTTGCCTAAAAGATCAACACTGAGACCTGACTTATAAGCTAGAACAGGTTGCTCAGGGCTTTGATGAGTCATGTTCTGAATATCACCAAGGACAGAGATTCCGTGATTGGTCTGCTCCCCATTTCCAGTGTTCTTTCATCCCCATTATGTTGTTTTCAACAGCCTTCTACAACAGAAGCTTCTCTAATCATCCTTCTGACTCTTCAGTGTATTTGCTCCTGCGTGTCACAGAGTCACAGCATGGCTGAGTTAGGCAGTGACCGCTGAAGTTCACCTTGCCCAGTACTCAAGCAGAGTAACCAAGAGTTAGTTGCCCAGGGCTGTGTCCAGATGACTTTTGAATATCCTTAAGAATGGAGACAACACAACCTCACTGAGAAGCGTATGCCAGTGCTCAGTCACCCTCTCAGGGTGATTCTTTACGTTCCAAGGGACCTTCCTGTGTTTCTGTGGGTGTCCATTGCCTCTTGTGCAGTCACTGGGTACCACTGGAAAGATCCTGGCCCTGTTGTCTCTGCACCTTCCCTTCACGTTTTTGTATACATTGGCAAGATCCCCCACATACACTGGTAAGATGCATACTATAACAAAGTATAGACCCCCCCATATGTCCATATTTTTCCTGTACCCAGTGCCTCAAAATGGAAACTGACTTCCACAAGTGATTTCAAAGGTAACACGTAGTGGGGGACAGTCATTTTCCTCAGCCTGCTGAGGAAACACTTATGTATACGACCACTTACACACTCATAACCTAAAACCAAAATCTTCCCATTAGCCCACACACATCTACTGGGAAATTCCCTGGAGCTATTAAAAAAAGAACTATAGCACATGGGCAAAGTATGTACACATCACACATTCTGATGAATACCAAATATATTACTTGTAGTTTTTACATTCTTTGGATTGCAGTGATGACCTGCAAAAATTACAGTCATGACTCACAACAAATTCTGAAAAAAAGACCCTGAAAACAGCAGTGCTTTAAAATGTACTAGGATATATTTGAGAAAAAAAAAAAAAAAAGAAAACAAACTGTGTGTGGATTAACAGACTAACCAGTGGTATCTTCTTTCAGCACTGTGTCATGTTATATGTGCATCCACGTGAAGTTTCCTCCTTCAGAATGAGATTCGGGCAGTATTAGTTCTTGAATGATATGCAGGGATTCAGTGTAGAACCTGCCTTGGTCTACAAAGAAGGAAGAAGCCACCTCTGCTGATGGTGCATTTTAGGAAACTGAGTAGGAGAATCAGGCCTGTAAATTCTCAACCCTGAGAAGAATGCTGAAGTTGCAGAAGCAGAGACACTGAAGCTAAGCCTGCAAGGAAGACAGATGGTTCCTGTGTGGTCATATCCAGAAGGTGGTAAGAATTGTTAGTGATGCAGGAGGAGAAGATGTAAAGAAAGGAACATCTGTAAATATCCCCAATATTTGGGTTCCAGAGCAAAGACTGGCAAAAAAACTGATGTTCTTTCTCTGATGTATTTATGCATTTCTTTATATGCAAATCTACTCCACAGCAGGAGGAAGATACAAAATGAAAATGGAGGCAAAATCAGGACTGTGGTATGAGGTGAGAAGGAATGATGTGACAAAAAAGAAGACCCTATTAAAACAAATGTATACTGAATGAATATCTCCTATGCTACATTCAAGTTTGAAGAGGTATGCAAATCAGACAAGAAGACAAAATTTTTCCAAGCCATTCCAAATTTAATGTAAACGTGAACCCACAGATGTATAAAAATGAATAGGGAATTTCCTCTCTGATCTTTTGCTATGTTCTTTTAGCTATTAAGTCAGCAGAGAAGTAACATTTTCCTCCATCATGTGTTATAAACACTGGTTCCCACTTCTTTTAATTCTTACTAAGAAACTGAAGTGTGTACTTCATCATACTGGTGGTGACATTAATCAGTGGGTGACACTGTGCACCAGACATAAGTAGTAGGAACAGATAAAAAAGAGCAGCAGAAAATTTAGCAACTTACACAAAATCCTTATCCATGTATTTGAGACTAAAACTTTTTCTGTAACTGCTAACAAACAATGGTCAGCAAGATGATATCCCCAAGAGTTGATAAATTTGGTTGAAATTAATCTCACTGTATGTATTTTCAATTCTATTTTGTATGTTTTTAAGTGGATTTGCAGAAAATAAAAGTACAGGCATCTCTGTGGTTTTTTCCTTCACAGATTTAATATACTATCTGTGCAGGTCACTTCAGAGTTGGGCAAAATTCAAGGAGTGAAAAAATGTCACATTTAATTAGAATTTTGAAGATAGCAGTGAGGTATACTCCTCCAAGGCTGTTGAGACAAAATTATATACATTTCATACTACTTTTAAAAAGGCTGTATTCTGAGGTAGATTGGTATGAATCCAGAGCTGTCCGCTGAAGTTATGTTGGTGTAAACCTGGAGAAACGAAAATCCGGGACCATCCCAAAGCACTTTCATTCTGTAATTTTCTGGAGAGTAGGTTCCCAAATAATATACACTGGAATAAACACGAAAATAACTCCAACACCAACAATAGTTATTTGTGATATATAACTACAGGAATGAAACCAGAATCCTGTCCTCAAAACTGCAAATATTCCTGCTGAGTCTCTTTTCTTGTGGTGGAAACAGATGGTTGGATACATCAAGGCCAGATTTTAATCTCAGCTGTAATCATGTAAGTCCAAAGCTGTTTTGCTGAAATCTTTGCAGGGGCTTGTTTTCACAATAGAAAGTGGTCAGTGGCTTAAGGTATTCCCAACCCCTGGCTCATTTTCATTGGCATGCTCTCCCCTCAGGGATTTGGGTTAAAATAAAACAATTAATAAAACATGACTTTTTCAACTTGGATCAACTCCCTGATTTAATCCACAAAACTGACTCACAACCACTTGCACCAGGACAACTTGGAGGGTGAAGTCCTATGACAAACACCAGAGCAACTGGGACAGGGATACTATTTAGCCAACAAACATGAAGCTGCAGCCTCAAGAGGTTAGCAATGACCAGAGGGCTAACGCAGTGATGTAAAGCAAGAACTCGGGCTAGGAAAGGAAGAAGAAGTCAGAGGTTACTTTGATAAGTTAGAGGTTACTAAATTACATATACCCGGTGAAATTTACTGTGGCCTAGACTTCATAGGGAACTGGGTAAAGTAATTTAAACACATTAGCAATTATTTTTTACAGCTTTGAGGATACAAGGGGTGCTAAAAGACTGGAAATAAGTAACCAGTATGCTGGCTTGCACAGGCAGAAAGAAGAGCTGATAATAATTTTAACCCAACATATGTGTATGCAGTCATTGCACAAGGCAGGCATATCTTGCCCCACACATCTGTCCACTTCCCTAGTGTTAGCACTGTTATTTTTACTATTTTTAGCTGTGTGGTAAGCCAGTCTAAGGAACCAATTTGTCTGCAAACTCTGCCCCTTTACTCCACACCTAAAAGCTGTGTTAATTCTGCTGGAACAAATCCTTAATTTTACTTAGAGTGTGGCTGTGTAGACACTAATGCCATGCAAGAAAAAAAGAACAAGCAAATGATGTGCAAGGAGGGAAACAGGACAGCCCAAGTTTATTTTCATAACACTACCACACGATCGTACTTAACAGCTGGCCAGCCTGACTCAGCACAATTAATAATCCCATACAAGTCCAGGATCTAATAAAGAGAAAAGCAACAGCTATGATACATTTGTTAAGATTAAATCAGGTCAGGCAAACCTAATTTCCTTCTATGACTAGTAACAGACAAGGATAGAAGCAGTACCCGTGCTATAATTAAATGTCACTTATATTCTGCCACTATTTTCTGCAACATCCTTGTAAATCAGGCAAGGCAACATGGCCTGGACAACTAACTGTTAGATGGGCATACTTTGTGATCAAAGCTGGAACACAGAATTATGAATCCGCACATGAAATATTAACAAAATTAAATGAAAATACCACCAGTATAGCAGAGAGGCATTTCAACATTTTCATATGGGAGCAATACTTTAGTACAGTGAGGAGCTAGAAACAACAGACTTTCTTTATACTACTTTCATTTGTAATAGAGACATAAAGACTAAAAAGCTGACAGAATTATACTTTCTGTATTTGGCCAGCTGGCATTTCTTTTTTTCTTAGTTTATAATTCAGTTGTCTTAGATCTGTGCCTTTGCTGGTATTGCTTTCCTGTGACTGAGATTATATCAATCAGATCCCAAGGGAATTCAGTAGAAATGAACCAAAAAGAGTCAACATAGAAGTAGGACTTCTGTTTCTTCCACAATAACTTACTTAAACTTCATGTTTTAAGCAATAACTGAACGGACACACCCACTGGAGTCTACTTCTATGGCTATATACTTGATTGTATAGAAAAGTACTTACACTTTATTGTTTAAATAAGACTTTTTAGCTGTTCTACTATCTTAAATTATTTTAACACATTTTGTCTTTCATATATATAGGCATTTTTTTCTACTAGCATTTAAAATAGCCATTGTCATTGCCATATTGATCAGGCTGATATATTTATCCACTTGGAGAATTAGTTCTTCCACTTCAACCTAGAGTGAACTCATAGAATTTTCTAATCACTACATTAGAAACCCTTGTCTCTGAAAATGCAGAATATCTTCTGGAATTTATATGTATGTTCCAAATTGGTGATAAGACTTTGATTATCTCTGCTTTTTATATTTCTCAAAGGAATTCCAAATAATGTCTGTTCTTGGCAGCTCTTAATTTTCTCTCTCTCAAATAATTCTCCATAGCCTTTTTGTATCAGAGCAATTAAAGCTCAGTTTATTTTTGTTTGTTTCCTTGTTAAGTCATCACTTAAATTCTAGTTCCTTTAACATGGGATGGGTCAATCAGTCATTTTTGTTTCATGTCTGCTGATCTGTCTTGGCTAGTAGGTGGCATATAGGCCATATTTGACTTCAGCACTATTAAAACTCTACAGCTATTTGATCTGATTGATCTGTGAATCCACCGACATTTAAGCATTTTGCATATAAAAGACAGCTAAATTTGAGGGAGTTTTTTGAACCATAAATATCCCTACAGTAACAGTTAAATATTCTAAGTCCCACTGTACATTAGAAAAAACGAGAAGAAATCAAAAACTCCCCATAATATCAGAATTCACTAAACGCATCAGCAATTCAGTGTTCCAGCTACTTTCCCCTTTGGTTCCTTTGACAAATGCAGTAATCTGCAAGGCTATGACGCAAACCAGTTGAGAGCAGCTAGAATTACTGTCACTAAGAAAAAGATCCCCATGGAGCTTCCACAAAAGCTATAAGAATGACTAGATCTAACATAAAATTACATATTAGCAACTGAACACATGCATAGTGTTAGATTTGTGTTAATCTTTGAAGCGGGACAAGATACAAGATAACAAAAGTAACTTAGATGAAGATTTTTCCAGGAGATTTGTAAGTGTGCTGCTAACTATCTCTCAGATATATAGAGGCTTTGCAAAATAACATTTTTATATTGCACACATGCTAGACTCAGTAGAGAGACAGTGAATGATATCATGAGTCACATGAGATGTATTCAAACTGCTTTGAATCAATATGTCCCTGTCAGGTCATCATTTACCAAGCAGCTTTCTCACGGGGGTTGCTGTATTAGGTCTGAATCATTTGTTGTGGGTGAAGTTTTGCATATGAAACTACCTCCAATATAAAAAATACGTCTCCAACATGAAACCCACAAATAAGTAATATGTACCATTCTTTTCAAAATAGCAAGTTGTTAATTTTGTTCTGTGTGATATAAACCAAATTAATATAAGGCCTGACAATTCCATAGGGATTTTATAGTGTGAAATGATACCCTCTCTCAATTATAACAGCTATATGAAAATCGCTCTTCTTTGCCATTTCATTTTGCACTGGTGTGTGTAGAGGAGGAACCAAATCTTTTCTGAGTATCATTTCATATCCTGGCTTTCTGCCCTGCAGATATTCATGGGCTGAAACTAAAAACCCCTTTGGAGACCAGAGCAATGACGGTAAAAAGATTCTGGATCTGTCCATGTCCACAGTGAACAGCACCTCCAACACTTTCCTGTGGCACAGTGGCATGGTCTGCAAGCCCCTTCCATTTCTGTGGATCAGAATCCACACAGGAGACCCACAGGCGAGCAAGCTCTGAGTTTCTCAGAGCAGGTGAGCTCTGTTACAGCTGCATAGCAGGGAAACTGAGAGACAACACATGGAGCTGGAACAAGATGGGTGTTGATGCCAGGTAAAAAGCACAGTTCCATGTTGATCAAACGTTGCCCAGCTGCAATGAAGTGTGATTCTCACAAAGATGCCTAAGTGCACCCATGGTTTCTCCTTTATAAGGGCAAGAAAAACAGATGAAACCCAGCTTCCACTGAAGTCAGCTGGAGCTTTGGCACCGACTTAACTGAATCAGCATTTCATCCCAGAACATCTCTGTTGCAGGTTAGCAAGGAGATTCAGGAACTTTAAGACTCTGTCATCTCTCTAGTCTTCATTTGGCAAAAAGTTACTCAGCCTCAGGAAGAACTGCACCTGCAGCATGCAGCTGGCACCACAATTTTTCACCCTGTTACACTGACAACTCTAAAGAGACCAATTCAGAAAAATATTATTCAACAATTACACCAGTTTCTAAGGAGTCTGCTTGGAAAATGCATGAACTGCACCACCTCTTAGTCAAGGCACTGATTCTTCACTCCCAAAGCTCCCTTTTTGCTTTTACCAGTGTTGCATCATTCTGTGTTGCATCAGTAAAGGAAAAACAATCTTCTGAACAGTTTTCTACCCATCAACCTGCCTTGCATTCTTTTAGTTTAACTAATGCCAGCAGAACTACTACAGCCCGTTTGCAAGGCAATATGAAGTTTACTGATGATCATTTGACCTTAAAGTATCACACAAATCTCCCATAAAACAGAGTCATGTTTCAGAATCCCAGGATTTCTCCCCCATACCTTTTTCTTTTCCTCTTAACTGGCCTGTACAATATTTTTTTAATCTTGTGATTTCTGGTGTCTTCTGCAGATGAAGAGTGTGAGCACACTGCTATTTTTATGTTGCCTGAAGCCAAATAATTAACAATTATGTTGCACTCAGCAATTATACTGCACTGTGTACCTTCCAAGGGCTGTGCAAACATTAGTTGGGCTTCATAAATGTCAGTTTTTACAACTTAAATCAGGTCATGCCTTGTTAGTACTCTGAACAGAGCCCTTCCCTCCTGCCTCCCCAAATCCCAGAAATTCAGAAAGGAAATATTTGAGAGATCCAGTTGAGTGCTATCCAGAAAGAGATGAAACTATTTCAGAATGCAAACTTTCAGAATATTAAAAAGGCTCTCATTTTCATGGAGTTATACTGAGCCTGGTTTTGCCAATGCCACTTTTAAAAGCTTTTTGGAACACTAAGAAGACTGTGTTTTTCTTTGGGAAGCCAACATCAACAAACAAAATGCAAACAGATTAAAATGGGTTAAACCCCACCCTCATCCCCATGGAAAATACTAACAGCAAGGAGAGAAGGCAATTTTCTTCACTGATTGTTTTTCCATCTACAGTTGTTCTTGTAACAATTCATGATGGCATCACTTTCTGAGCATCAATGACAAGTTGGGGATATGCTGATATGCAGCACAATCAGGTGGCCTCTTTGATGGGAAATACAAAACCAATATCTGACCCACTAAGAAGTTTCTCCAACATTTTGGATAATGGTATCAGTGTAAAGAGTAATATTAACTATTAGTAAGGGTTTTGGGGGTTTTTTTGCACCTGAGTTCTTTACGATTCAAAATGATACAAACACAAGGATAGGAAAAATGCAGTACTGTTCCTAAAAACCCACCCACAAACCCAACCGACTTAAAAGAAACACATTTTAGACTTATCACAGGAAATTTTAGATTTTTCCTTAATTAGCAATTCAGACTGATGGTAATTTATCTCTCCAGTTACTCATGTTTACTGCATAAAGCAACCTGTGTCATTCTCTAACCTAATGCCATACACTTCAATAAACACTGAAATGTTTAATGAAGTTGACAGTTAAGTTCATGGCATTAGATCTCAGGGCTGATACTGCAATAAGATTAATGGGGCATTTCTGATTTCCCAGAGATACAACTGCAAGCTTGCAGAAGAATAAAAGAGCTTCATTACAATGGTTGGTATTTGGCTTCTGGTTTTGCCTCCTGAAGACTCCATACAGTTCTAGGTGGTGACAGATTTTAAACTGGTGAGGGTCACATACAAACTGGAAAAGAAGGTGATGGAATTTCAGAGTTTTTCTTTGTAACTATATGATCAAGTTCTCAGTTATTCCAAGGGGTTTTAATGTGAATGAGACTGAAATCCTTACAGCTGATTTTTGCTTTAATGAAAACCTGAATTCTGGAGCACAGATGGCAATTATAAAAAAAAAAAGAGAAAGAAACAGCATGACAACCTACTGTAAGGCAACTCACTCCAGTCCTTGGATAAGGGTCATTTCAAAGTGTTTTCCAATACTGCTGTATATTAGTAACAGTTCCATTGTACCAGGAAGTGTGATGAGACTAACAAATAGGCTTTACATGAACTTGACTGCTTTCAAACTGCCCCTTCAAATGAAAATACTATGCAGCTGCAATTTTTTATGGTTTCTGGGTGCGCTATAGGGCTAATTTAATTCCGTTAATATAGTTTTATATTGCCATTTGTGTCTTTTATATTTTATTTTATTTTATTTTATTTTATTTTATTTTATTTTATTTTATTTTATTTTATTTTATTTTATTTTATTTTATTCAAAGCTGAGTTAAAATACCAGGAACATTATTTTGCTTCTTTGGAAAATCTGAAAAAAGACGTGTGAAATTCTGCCATTCTTATTCAGTTGCTACACTTTCAAACTTATAGAATTCAGTTTTTGCTTTGCTTCAAAAGCCAGACTTGTCCAAACCACTTGCAATCACAAAGTTTTCCAGACACACAGGTTGGAAAACTAAAGTGCTTTTAACAGCTGTGTCCCAAGTTCAGAATATAGGTCTCTGCGTGCTTTGTTAGCCCTGAGGAGGGAAGCAGGGACTTCAACATTTTGGCTATGTCTTCCACTGTTTGCCTTTTACTGTCACAGCGGCTGCTGCTGCTGTTGCTGTGGATGACATCTGATGTTGACATCAGACTTTTGGGAGATAGAACAGACTTTCAATATCTGCGCTCAGTCAGTGGGAGAAAAAGCCTTCACAAGAGGCCTCACAAAACGAAATAATCTGCTCCTCCTCCTCAACCTTCTATCACCCTCTCCTGCAAACACGAAAAATCTTCAGAGGAAGGCAGGCTAATGAGTCACCCCTGAGCCCCACTTCTAATTAATTTATGCTCTCTCTTAGGGGAGTGTCTCTGCAAGCACAACTGATAATATAAATAAATTATCTGTATTTTGCACAAAAGTCATATTTATTGAAGTCATTCTAAATATCGTAAGCAAATAACCACATACTGACATTTCTTGTTTTCTGAACAGAGACTTGGTGGACTTGACGTGATGGTTGGAGGCTGGCTTGAACATAGAGATCACAAAATGGTGATTTTCAGTTCTCTGAGAAGTTAGGAAGGGGGTCAGCAAAACTGCTGACTTGGACTTTCAGAGAACAGACTTTGGTCTATTTAGGAGCCTGGTTTACAGAGCCCCTTAGGAGGCAGTCCTGATGGACAGAGGAGTCCAGGAAGGCTGGACATTCTTCATGAAGGAAATCCTAAAGGTGCGAGAGGAGGTTGTTCCCCTGTGCCAAAAGATGAGCCAGCAGGGAAGAAGACTCCTGGTAATTAGGAGAAAAACAGAGAGCTTATGACCTTTGGAAGAAGGGGCAGACAACTCAGAAGGACTACAAGTATGTTGTGAGGTTATGCAGGGAGAAAATCAGAAAACCTAACTAGAATTTGATCTGGCTACTGCCATAAAAGACATAAAAAATATTTCCAAAAATATGTCAGCAAGAAAAGGAGAGCTAAGGAGATTCTCCATTCTTTACTGGATGTGGGGGGAAACACAGTGACAAAGGATGAGGAAAAGGTTGAGGTACTTAATGTCTTCTTGGTCCCAGTTTTCAGTAGCAAGACCAGCTAGTCTCTTGGTACCCAGCCCCCTGAGCTGGAAGATGGGGAGCAGAATGAATCCCCGATAATCTGAATGGAAATGGTTAGTGACCTGCTACACTACTTAGACATATACAAGTTATGGGGCCAAGGATATTGAGGGAGCTCGTGGAAATGCTCATCAAGCCACTTTCCTTTCCCAGCAGTCCTGGCTAACCAGGGAGGTCCTGGTTGACTGGAAGTTAGCAAATGCAATGCCCATCTACAAGACAGTCTGGATGAGGGATACGGGGAACTACAGGCCTGTCAGCCTGACCTCAGTGATGGGGAATGTCACTGAGTCATCACACAGCCATCATACAGCACGTACAGGACAATCAGGAGATCAGGCCCAGTCAGGATGCGTTTATGAAAGGCAGGTCCTGCTTGACCAGCCTGATCTCTTTATGTGACATGGTGACCCATCTAATGGCTGAGGGAAAAGCTGTTGTGCAGGATGTTGTCTATCTGGATTTTGGTAATGCCTCTGACACTGTTTTCAATAGCATTCTCCTGGAGAAACTGTCTGCTCGTGGCTTGGATGGGTATACTCTTTGCTGGGTAAAACAAACTGTCTGGATGGCCAGGTCCAGAGAAAGGTGGTGGATGGAGTTGCATCCAATTGGCAGCTAGTCACAAGTGGTGTTCCCCAGGGATCAGTGTTGGGGTCAGACCTGTTCAATTTCTTTATCAATGATCTGGATGAGGGGATCGAGTACACCCTCAGTCAGTTTGCAGATGACACTAAGCTGGGCAGGGGTGTTGATCTGCTGGAAGGTAGGGAGGCTCTGCAGAGGGATCTGGACAGGCTGGAATGATGAGCCAAGGCCAATTATATGAGGTTCAACGAAGTGAAGTGTCTGGTCCTGCACTTGGGTCACAACGACCCCACTGAACACTGCAGACTTGGGGAAGAGCGGCTGGAAATCTGCCTGGTGGAAAAGGACCTGGGGGTGCTGGTCAACAGCAGCTGAACATGAGACAGAATATGCCCAGGTGGCCAAGAAGGCCAATGGCATCCTGGCCTGTATCAGCAATAGTGTGGCCAGCAGGACCAGGGCAGTGATTGTCCCTCTGTGCTCAGCACTGGTGAGGCACACCTCAAATCCTGTGTTCAGTTTTGGGCCCCTCACTACAGGAAAGACACTGAGGTGCTGGAGTGAGTCTAGAGAGAGAAACAAAGCTGTGAAGGTTCTGGAGCACAAGTCTTACAAGGAGCTGCTGAGGAAGCTCGGGGTGTTTAGCCTGGAGAAAAGGAGGCTCAGGACCTTATTGCTCTCTACAGCTGCCCAAAAGGAGGCTGTAGACAGGTGGGGTTGGTTTCTTCTCACAAGCTTCTAATAAGCAATAGGAAAAGACGAAATGTCCTCAAGTTGTGGCAGGGGAAGTTTAGATTGGATGTTAGGAAAAATTTCTTCACTGAAAGGGTTGCCACGCATTGGAACAGGCTGCTCTGCAAATGGCGGAGTTGCCATCCCTGGGGGTATGTAAAAGATGTGTAGATGTGGCACTTGGGGACGTGGTTTAGTGGGGGACTTGGCAGTGCTGGGCTGGCAGTTGAATTTCATTATCTTTTCCAACCTAAATAATTCTATGACTTCATGATTCTCATTCTTTCCAACCAAAAAGCTGCCTACGTCAAAGGAAGAAAACATTAACAGAAAAAAAGTAGTGGTAGCCCTGTAACCCTGTTAAGTTTGAATAAATTACAGGGAGAACTATCACAAGATTATCTTTACTGTCTTATTATGTGAAATGGGTTGAATAGAGGACTTCCTGAAGAATAAAAGTTTTCGGAGAGCTTGATGTTGCAATCCTGATATTTGCTACAGAGAATCTACCTACAAGACACTTACTTGCAATGGACTGAGTAATTTGCATCTATGAGTGTTGCTCACCATAGGAGAGCTGTTAAAAGTCTGATAAAGCTTGAATTTCTCAATTATTAAACTTAAATAAAAGCTAAAAAAGCAACAACTGTAAAACAATTGAATTTGCTAATGTTAACTCTTCCATAACATTCAGTGTTAATATGATACCAAGCCTATCTGAGTTGGAGGGCTTCCTAATATTTCTGTAAAACATAAAATACATTTCAACAACATAAAAATGCTTGCTCTAATAAGAATGAACTGAATTAGGCACAACAAGGAGTAAGAAAAAGGAGATTTTGCATCAATATGGTAAGCATATGTTCTATCCTTTACAAAATGCCATTGTGCAAGCTATTTGGTGGGATAGGCTGCTGGTTTGGTGTTGATGGCTGCAACAGATTTATTGTCTTTCAAACTCATGTCAGCTGCAGCAAAACAAAGAAGTATGTCAGTATGTTAAATTACAAATCTTTTCCCATTTTCAAAAAATGTTTCAGCACTAGTCAAAGTTTCAAGTCCTCAGATATTTTATACCTCTCAATTCATCTATTCCTCTTCAGTACTCACACATATATTTCCAGCCAGGACAGGTGCACAGTTCTGCCACATATCATTTAGTCTAAATATTCAACATTTGGTGATAAGCCAAAGAGACTTTTTTTTTTCTTTCCAGAGGGAACTCTGTAGTTTTCTTTTGAGAGAGAATAGGAATGAAAGGGGAATCCCAGAAATTCCCTTCCCATTAGCTCTGTGCTTGAAATATTGTTAACACTTTCATTTTCTCACTCCTACTCTCATCATTTGAATCTGGGTCATAACAGCATGCCTACCCTTCAGTACCCTGAGTGGGTGGTTGTTTTGGCTGGAACTAAGGCATACTTGCTTTGTGACACAGAGTGCCCTTATGGTGACACATACCTGTCCTTTTCAGTTACTTTCTATACCTTGTCTTTTTTTTTCTTAATCATCTTGTTTATTATAAAAGATAGACTAGAGAGTAGAATTCATGTTATTCAGTATTTGTATTGTTTCAACAATGCGTGGGAGGAAAGCCTATGAAATACTTTAGTCTATTCCCTACAGCATCTTTTCCCTTACCATATACCTTTCCCTTAGTAGAATACTTTGATCCATGCCCTACCCTCAAATACTACAGCTCATGCCTGAAATCTCAGGTTCAGTCTCTAGTACTAGATTCTTAAGATCCAAAATGAAGAATCTGCAGAGCTAGAATTAAATTACAGTAGCTATTAAATTCACTTATTGTCAGACTGATTATGTAAAGAGAGGATCAGACCTATAAGAACTCTTGCATGAAAAGAAAAGAGGGACCAAAAGAGATATGTGAAAGAAGTCCAATCTTCAAATTTCCTTGCTAGCCGAAAAACAAAATCAAGAGCTGGTACATAAAAGGCTTAAATGATGAGCAGCAGTATGGGAGTGACACCTGTAGATTTATGCCTTTCCAAGCAAGTGAGGTCTCCTATTGACTCTGCATGTGTCTCATTGAAATGTTTCTTTCTATCCTGTTTGAAGGGTGAAAAGACTCTGTGAGCAAATAATTCTGTACTTCTAGAAAAGGTGCAGAGAGACAAGATACTATTTTTCTGAACATCCAGCATTCTGAGTGTGATTCCAATGAAGATAAAGAAGAGTGATTATTCTATATGGTTTTGTTCTTCCTTCCCAGTTATTGTTATATGATTATTAAATAATCGACAAATATTCTAAACAGGTGCTATTTTAAAATTTCTATAAAATCAGTACCAACAAACTGTCCAAAGTAGTTCACACCTATTTGTTTTTAGCTAACATACTGAGTAGAGACAAATTGCTTGTGTAGTTATAGACAATATTAAAACAATCCTAAAATTATATAAATATATGTATACTGTTTGCTTTTACTGTTACTGCCACAAAACAAATGCATGATTTGCAACCTGGTTAATTAGCATCAGGGCTGTTCTTTCTAAATTACAAGTGAGTATCTCTATGCCATCCTTTTTCTTTGAATCTAATTAAGGCTAATGCATACTGCCCTACAAGAATTTGCAAGCTGTAGAGAGAAATAATGCAGTGTTAGTTTTGTAATTTGGTGCACAGGACACATTTGTGCTAAATCTCTGTAAACTGGGCCCGTGGTCAAAAGGAGCAATTAGCACTTTGTTAGTATGCAATGATGTACTAATCTACACAGTCCCCAAAAGCAATTGTCTAATCCTTTTGCCCTCATCTACAAATTTTCTACAGTATGTACCAACCTGCCCCTAAAATGGTCCATTACAACACAGTTACTGTAAAAAAGGGTTTCCTGTGATTACAATCTATGTAGCAATTAGAATTTGTTTATTGGAAAAAAACCCATGTTGTTCCATTAACCCCTTTTTCTGTGCTGAGATAGCTGCATAGTTCTCTGAAAGTGTTAAACAGCTGTAACTGTTCTATTAAAGAGCAAAAGGGGGTCAAATCTAGGTGACAGAATATTTCCATCTGAACCCCCTCTAAAAGTTTTTCCTAACTAAAAATAAACTGCTGCAAGCCGTGATCTCCAGGAAAATAAGCCTGGTGCTAAAAGTGGACGGATGGTAAAAATCAGAGAAAGTATCGATAACACCAACAGCTGTGAGAGGACTAAACCCTAATATTCTGTGAGTGTTCCACATCCCCCTCTTGTGGCTGCTATGTAAAGGATGTGAGTCTATCAGGAGTACCACTTAAACTAACATTTAATATAGATGGCCTTTGTGATAGCCACCAGAGATAGTCCACAGTGAGGGCTACAAAAATCAAGGAGGAAAACAAGGCAGCATACTGCCAGAAATCTGAGAGTGTTAGAGCTTTGCTGGTAAAGGCCTAGTTTCAAAGGCTGTTTTCCAAAAATGAGGCTCATTATAAGGTATCTCAGCTGTGGCACCCACCAGCCAAAACACCTTCAGTCACTAATCATTTTGGAAAATCTTGGCAGTCCAATATTTGCCTACACACTAAGGGGTTACAGGCACCCTCTCCTCCCTATTTCAGTTGCCTAGAAGCAAGCTAATACTGCAGTTTCATATTTACCCAGAAAACTCACAAGGTATCTACCACAGTTCCAAAAAGAGTATGGAAAACTAAGATGCTAGCTCCCTCACACTAATATTGAAATTTAATCCTCAAGTTAAAGGAGAAAATAAAAAAGAAAGTTCTATGAACTGACAGCACAATCAGTAACTTTAACAGAATGAACCTTCATAGAGACATCTAAATAAAAAGACATCCTTCAGAGTCACTGCCCATATAGCTGTCTCTGATATTATGCAAAAGCATCTTCAGCTCTTCGGACTGTGAGAACAATGGGCACACTCTGGGATTTGACAGGAGGAAGGGAAGAACAGTGAAAAGGTTTATGTATAAATAAATATCATTACCTAAACTATTTGCAACACTGCATAAACTAATATATTCCTTCTAACCTTCTGAAAGAAATAAGTTAGAGATTATGATGGGATGAGACTATTTAGATCAATTTTAACATATAGAATACCCTAACATTACAAAATTTATTAATGGATCTGTTACACAGCAAAATAGTTCTACTAAGGTCATATCAACTACTTGTCCACCTCATTCAATTCCTTGTGCAAGCAGCAGTACCTGATTCATTTGATTTCCTCCATCTGTCTTTCTGTTTCCTCAGTTCAGCACTCCAGGACACCACCTTTTGCAAAGAATGCTTTAAATTTGCTCTGGAAAGAAAATACAGTAGCTTGGATATTATCCAACAGGGCTAAGCAGGGAGAAGATTTCTTTGCTTGTTTGCTTCTAAGCTGCAGAAAGCTATCTGAAATATTTGTAACAGTACTGAATTAGTTTTCAGTTACTTCATTTAGCTTTCACTGTCAATGAGTTTTGTAACAGAGCAGTGGTAGGTGAGGAGTAGATAATATGTTAACAAGAAGGCTGTTCCTGTGTCTACTTAGTGTCAGCACCTGCCATTTGGGATTCTCTCCAAAATTTGTGTTCCGTTTGTGAGAATACTGAAAAACAATGAAGAGACTTACTGAGTATTGTAGTTCTGCTTGTCTACACTTACTTAGCAAATTAATAAAGAAAAAGAAATGACCATATGGAACTATAAGTTTTCAGATATGTTATCCACAGTGCACAGCAGTAAAATCCTGCCAAAGATTCAGCATTTGAACATATTGTTTAATATTCATGCAGCAAAATTTAAACTGATTATGTTCCAAAAATATTTTTTTAGATTTGACTTTGCTGAAAATAGTGAATTACTCATCTGATTAATATATTTTTATTTAAATAAAATAACATATTTTAATATATGTTGCTATCATGCTGTTATAAATATTGGAAATTATTAACACTGGGAGAGTATTAAAAATTTAAACTGTTTCACCATCTGTGCTGTTTGTTTATTCTTCACATTTCATTCAACTTGGACAGTGAAAATAGATTAATTTGTTTTTCTCTTTCACTCCTGTGTGGTAGCATAACAATTCAGTGTCTCTGCTACAAACATTGCAAGGGTATATTTATCTCCAGACTGCCAAATCAAAAAAACAGTGTTCTCATACAATTAGAAATAAATAAATAAATAAATAAATAAATAAATAAAATCCCAAACACAGCTCGACTTCATTAAAATAATTACATGGTTGGCTTATTGTTTCAGATTTTTATGTTCTTAACTTTTCTCAATATACTGCAGGCAAGCCTGGCCTTACACAGCTGCTGTATATCTATCTGATGTACTTCACAAAAGCCTTTTGCAAAAAGTTTGTCAGCTAACCATGACAAAGGATGCCTGAAGTGTGATGATAAGGTGCACTTGTCTTCGGTAAAGCAGTCTGTGTTACTTTTCTGTGATGAATGGAAGGCCAGTGTGAAGACTTTTCCATAGGGCCACCTTAACGCAGAATGTCCTGCCCACTTGATTGTTGTAGTTTAAAAGCACTAAACTCTTCAGCTGCAAAGTCAGTGAAGATGGAAACAAGTTTCAAGATCCAGATTTACTGCAGAGTGGTTCCAGCTCTGCTATCCTGTTACAATTTTGCTGTTCAGCTGGAATATCTCAGAGGCATTCTTCTTCCATATTAAAATGAAGAAAAATCTGAAAAACTGAATCCTGAATTGATGTTCCGCCTCACAAAGAGAGGCCATATCCCAAGGCCATTTAATCCCTCAGAATCTGATGGAGGAGCAACTCCCCACTGAATCACTTAAATTATAGCATGAAAACCAAAAATAAATCTGTTTGATTAGCAACAACAAACACTTTCTTTGTTCCATGTTCTCAGGCACAATGGCTAGAGATCAATGTCATCTCTAAGTTGGAGTAGATTCCATGCATTCCTCATAAAATACTTCCCGAATCGTGCCACGATCATCCCACATTTACTGATTCCAAGCCTGGATTCAGTGGCAAAGATCTAAGCCTGAGGTCTTTGTTTTTTCTCCAAGTAAAACAAAATAAAACCAATTTCATACAACACAAAACTTCAGATTGTTATCATTCTCTACTTACCTCTTAGTTATGCTTCTCCTGGACTATTTCCAGCAGCCATTCCACTGTAATTCACTCATTAGCTGCAGTGTTCTGAATTTCAACTGAACTTTTTAAGGCTCTAGTAGCAGAGATGGAAAACAGAGAAAAGTTAAGGTTCAAACCTCTTCTAAATGAATCTTTTTTTTTTCTTGGCAATTTACTTTGTGTGGATCACACAGTGACCAGAGCAAGAAGAACACCACTCAACCCATGCTCTCCCCAGTTACATCACAGTGAATCGGGACAACAAGAAAACCAAGGAATTAAAAAAAAAAGAAAAAAATTGTGATTTAGAAGGAACATTTGAAAACCTTTAAAAATGACAGCTTTGAATGTAATATAGAAATGAAGAACAGGTATAAACAAATTAGACTTTTCTTACATATGAACATAACCAGATAGATTTGTTTTATCCTTTCATTTGCCCTCAAATTTTGATAAGAATTGTCTTGCATGCTAATTGCCTGGGATTTGAAAGGTCTGACACACAACTTTCATGGTAGTCAGTTTCACTAATAGCTCTCCACTTTCATTTTTCAAGAAAATAATCACACTTTTCAGAGACATAATTTTCTTATTCATTTTCTCAGGGGGGATTAAAATGTTAAGTCCTTTATTCCTTAGCTTTGATGAGTCTGGAATGGATTGTGAATGTGATATTGCAAATTGGCAGAAAGATGTTATTTTGTCTGAATTTTTGAATCAGCCTCTCTCAAAGAGTCTAATCAAACCTGTCACTCTTATGAAGACTGACATGGCCAACAAGTGTGCTGCTGAAATGCAACCTGCCAGACTTAGCAACTCCTGCCATAAGTGCAATTGAAAACCTGGGTTTTCTATTGATCCCAACTTGGTTTTGCTATAAGCTGACTTCCGTAGCTGGATGTCATCAATATTTCTGTCAGAAACGTTATTGCACGTGCTGTTCATGTTCAATTTACAAAACACTGAAGTGACAATGATGGGGCTATTTGAAGATTTATTGTTGAACAGTGAGAAACAATGTATTTCCTGATGTCAAGGAAGACTCTATATGTGCTCAGACACCAGCAAGTGCAGAAGTAATTTATCTATCCTTCCACAGGCCGTTGGAAAAGCCATTTCCATTTGTAGCTCAAAAGAGCCTTAGGCTTAAAAATAGATGGTTAAATACTCTCTGACCACTCAGAACTAAGGTGTGGTTTACTGCAATTCATACTACAAAATGAGTGATTTTCATTTTCTTCCTCTCTATGGGTATGGCTTGCAAATACATATTCCCTTGTTCTCTCTCTCCTCTCTGAATGTTGCACTTTTCCTGCTGCATTCAGCAGCATAGCTTACACTCAGATCACAGCTGGTCATTTCAGGCCACTGGGAAGATTCTGAATCCTCCACCCAAAACTAAAGGTTACATTTTTAAAAGAAATATGAGGATTAGGCAAGCAGGGGTTACTGAGTTTAGGGGGGATTGAACAGCTAACTCACTTCACCTCCAGTAGTAATCCAAGATTGGAATTTGGGAAATTATTCTCAGGCAACACTCAGAAGGGAGTTTTGTCTGAACAGAGATGTCAGGATTGGATCTTTACAATACCATCCTTTACTAAAGCTGAATGGTATCAGGCCTGTTGCAAGGGCTTTGCTACATTATATTTCCTTAATATAAGTAAGCAAGAACAAAGGAGTCTGTATAAAGCAGAGAGTAAGTTCAAAAAAAACAGTATCTCAGCAAGTATCTGTGGGTATGAAGGCTATAATGATAATATTAAATAGCTAAATGTTTCCAAATCAATCCAGTCAAGTACCTATTAGAAGGAAAAAAAAGGAAAAAAGAAAAAAAGAAAAAGCTCTCCTTTTTTCCTCAGCTGCGGTGGTGCAGCACCTGCCATTAGCTGTGGTGGTTCCTATTTTCATATTGTCTGACAGTAGCAGTTGGACTGAGCCAGAGCCAGTGAGGCCGAGAGGCAGACTCCCTGCTTCCACAAAGCTGAATTTAATAAGATGAGAACAGTATGCCAAGATGGTGAACTCCCTCCCTAGCACTTATCATGACACTAGTCACTCAGCAGGGCCCTTATTGCAGCAGTAATCTGGGTGAGCCTGGCAGAGCATCCTGCTTACAAGTTCAATATAATAGAACAGCAGGGCACTGGAGGCCTGGCAGAAAAGCTTAGCAAAGTTAAAGCCTATTACACTATGCTTGAAAAAAATGGCTCTCAAAATATTATATGCCGAGCAAAAATCTGGACATTCCAAATGCAGGGACATAGTAAGCCTCCTCTATCAGGGTGCACTCATTAGTCTATAGACACAAGCAACATGGATTTAAAAGTCCACAACCTGCATGGAAATGGATATGCAAATTTGTCCTTTCCTTCTGCTTGGCTTGAATTTAATAGGCAACAGTAGAGCATAATATATAGATAGCAAAAATGAAACTTGAATATGCTCTGAACTGCATTAAGTTGTTGAGGTTAGAACATCCCTGCTCTGCATTTTATCTCCTTTATATTTTCATAAAGAACAAAAATCATTTGGAAGTAATTACCCATCTCACTTGCATATACTGTGATGTGAACATAAAATCTCAACCCTGATAAGACCTGTGGCAAGGAAGCTGTATCAGACACATCTTTCATGTAGCAACATATGACCACATGGCCAACAGCATTTAAATTAAATAATAATAAACATTTGGGTGTGAGCTGCTCAAAGTAGTATCATAAGTCAAACTATATTTTCCCCTGGGTTATTACTTATATGATTGAACATTTTAAAGTCCATTTTAGTCCTCTCCCTATTTTTAGCCTCAGTGGTGTCTATTATTGTATAGACTTGAAATTAATCAGGAATGTGCTGATACAACCTTGAAACAAGGTCTTTAATTTGAATGGCATTTTGAAAAGATAATTTTACTTGTTAGGAATTGCCAGAAAAGTCTTTCCATCTGGTCAAAAGACCATAATGATAATATTGACCATAAATTCCACTGAAATAAATTCTAATATGATAAAACAGATAAAAAGAGATGGAAAAAGAAGAGGTAGGCATATACTTTTCTGCATAAACTTCACTTCTTGTGGGAAGATAAGCATGTCATCTGGCCATTTTTCAAAGTCAATCAGGCTTTCTTTTTCCTAAACACAACCCTTAAAGCCATATGACATGCCCCTGGGTTTTCCCTATACTGTATATTCACCATTCCAGAAGAGATAGTGTCTCCTGTGGTTTCTCCACCATATACATATATCCCATATACAATAGAACTGCATGTCCTTCCAGCTAGAAGGAACCTCAAGAGGTTTTCAGTCCAACACCCTGCTCAAAAAAGGATCAACACAGCATTCAGAGGATGTTGCTCTGGTCTTTGTCCAGATAGGGTCTTCAAAAACTCCAAAAAAGTATGGAGATCCATAATTTCTTTGGGCCCCTCTTTCAGTGTTCACAGTGAAACAATCTTTCCTTATTTCCTATAAGCTATAACCTTTCCTATTTCAATTCATAGCTCTCATTCACCCACTGCGCTCCTTAGTAAAGAAATTGTGTTTGCCTTCTTAAAAAACAACTTTTAGGTATCAGAAAGCTGCTACTAAATGCCCCACACCTTCCATAAACAATCTTGCTCTCTAAAGAAGCAGAGTCCCTTCAGGTTCTGCTGACAAGACACGTGCTGCAGCCTCCTGACCATCTTGGTAGCTCTCTGCTAGACTTGCTGAAGTTTACCAGCATCTTCCTTGTGCTGGAGAGCCCAAAACTGAAGGCAGCCTCAAAAAGTGGCAGAGGGGAATAATCACGCTTTGATCTACTGGCTACAGTCCTGTTGAAATCTCCCAGTGTACATAGACTACTGCCCACCAGGACCTGCAGGGCCTTTCCAGAATCTTTCAGTGCTAGTGTGGCAATCCATATGAACAAGGCTTGGTGATCTGGTGACTTCCTTGAATTGCTTAAAGAAAACTTCATCTATTTCCCAATATTGACTACATGATTTGTAACAGATTCCCACTACCATGTTGCTTTCACAAGCCTCTCCTCTGATGATGACTCACAAGTCCTCAGTCACCCTACCTACTGTTCCACAAAAGAGATCAATACATCCAGGCTGCTTCCTCACATAGATAGCACCCCCTTCCTTGTCCTTGCTGCCTGTTGTTCCTAAAGAACTTGTGTGTTCCTTACAATGCAGAGATCCTGCCACATCTCAGATATTCTTATGCTGCCTTAGTTCTGCACCTGCACACAGAGATCCACGTCCTCCTGTTTGCTTCCCAGACTGTGTGCATTTGTGCACAAACACTTGAGGCAAACCTTCTTTTAACTTGTCTTATCCTTCCTGAGGGCTCTCTTGCTCCTGTCACCCTGTCCCATGTATTTACTGCCCCGACTGCTCTTCCCTCACTTATGTGCAAGCTGTCATCACCATCCCCTGACGTACCTGGTTTAAAGCCTGTTGGCAAAGATCATATGTGTGGATATTTTGGATACTCTAGGGCACCTCAAATGGAAAGTACTTGCGTTTAGACAGTTAAATCCTGCCCTTAGTGTCTGAGTCCAAGACATACAACTGCTTCTGTCTGGTCATGTCTATTTCTCATCTCATCCTTCCAGTCTGTACCACTTTATTGACCATTTAAACAGAGGAACAGACCTGGTATCCTTTATAAATGCAGAGAAAGAATATTTTAGAAGCAGATTTTAGGACTGTTTTTGAGTAAAGACCCTCCTGTGTGAAAGAAATTGACTTCTTTTAATCATCCATGAGAATCTAGCTAAAAAGCACTCAAGCTTCAGTGCAAACATAGCAAAACCAGCTAAAATATTCCTACCTTAGCACAAGGATCAACAATATTTGACAGATGTAATAAACACAGCAGGTAGCAAAACTGTAGGTAACACACAGCCCTTAGTCAAGGTGCCTGTGTGCATGAATAGCCAAAATGGCCCTGGCCTGCCTCAGATGGAATCTCCACACATCCACAAGTCCAGAAGACCTACCTAAGCTCAGCCCTGAGCCTTTGTTTCTTTCCTAAGCTTCTCCGGAGGAGTGTTGGTTTTCAGCTCAGCTGGCACTGTGCTCCTGCCTGTCAATGCATCCAGTTGACCCTATGGACTGGCTTCCCAGCTTGAACCTGGGGTCTGCCTGGCAATTGCAAGACCTGACTCTGACCTGCAGATTGACCTCTGGCTTGACCTCAGACCTGCTTCATCATCATGAACTTGCCTGGTAATTTCAACTCTTGGTTGGGCCTGGCTACTACCTCTGGGCCTGCCCTGCTCAGGGTGGCTCCTGGCTGATGAGACCCCTGCCCTGCTGACCCCTGGCTCTATCCCTCTTAGGGGCCCTCTGGCCCTTGCTGGCCCCTGATGAAAACTGTAAAAATGGTTAATGCATGGTACTGGGAGCTAAGCATGTAGTCAAAGCATTACTGTGAAAACAGCGGAGGCAGCACTTGGAATTATACTGCAAAAGAGAAGCTTTCGAAAACATCACTTGTTTCCTTTCCCCCTACAGTTCTAGGCTGCTGGCTAAATTTAATATGTATTCATCTCTCTATTACCTTTGAAAGCCTCTACTTAAGTACTAGTTTTCTTACCTCAGACCCTCTCTGCAGTGCCTTGTTATATTCTGCCGTGTTGTTGTGATAAGTGAGAGTCTCCTAATTTAACTTAATATTGGCAGACTTGACTGATTTCCACTCTAAAAGGGATGCTTTGTGGATTTTGTGGAAAATGTTAATAGTTCACTTAACCCAGAGAAGACATTTTGTATAGTAAATTACAACCCATCATCATTCTTTAGATTCATGACACTTCTGTGCAGGCATCAGAACTGAGAGTAGTTTGATTTTTTCTGTATGCTGTCACCACAGCCAACATACTGGGGAGCTGAGGACATGCACAGTGTCTTATAACCCCTGCACACTATAAAGACCAGTCATACCTGCAGTTCATCTGAAAGGATTCCAAGTTTAGCATAAGGTTAAAAAAAATTAGAACCAGTTTATAAAACCAACAATCTTAACTCTGCTCTGCAGTATGTTTTGGGATAACCATTTAATGAAGTTCTTTTAATATTTGTAGTTGTAAATTTCATGGAGTTTATTTGTAAACACACACTGGCACCGGGAATTTGGATTACTTTTTTTCCTTTGTCATTTTGAAGTATACTAACTTTTGTTCCTCACTAGTAAGTGAGTTCTTATTAACTGATAATCCACCTCAGCAAAAAAACTCCTGGCTAGGATTAGACAACTTCATGAAAATAAGCCAAAGAGCCTTAGAGAACAGCAGTGTCCCAGAACACTTTTCAGGGCCTGTGGACATGACTTGCATGGACTGAAGCAGCTAAGCCTTTAATTTCAACAGAACCTTAGTGAAAAGGCACTGTAAGAAGCCCTTGCTTTACTTTGGGGGAAAGCCTCTGGTGTTAGAAAACAAGGATACCACTAATGTCCTCCTGTGCATATCCAACACTGTGAGCAAGAACAGAAACAGAGCACTTCCAAATCTTACCAAAGAATATTTTTTTCTCTTTTAAGTCCCATTTTGGGCAACTGGTTTTAGTTTTGTAGCCTATCATCTAACAGTGAAACATTCCCAGGCAAATGCTATGTTCTGGATAGCATTAAATGCTATTGGTAGATTTTGGATTATCTTGTTAATATTAGGTTGGTATTCAAACATTTCAGTGTCATATGAAGGATAGATAATTTCAAATTATTCTGTTGTTGAAGCCAAAATTAGTGACTAAACTTTTCAAATAAGCTTTTAATATCACTAGACATCAGGAGTACTGCAGAAACCATTAGCAATGTAGTTTCATGAAAGAAGAAATTCCTTTGGATATTCTGACTGATGGGACCAGTGTACTTGTGGCAGGGAAGGGAACAAATGAAAGCAGCCCTGGAACAGAACGCACCATGTAGGTAGTGTTACATATGAGTGTGCCACTTGGCTTGTGCTGTAGCAGCTGTTACTCAAAACCATATGGGAATTTCTGAAGACAACTTTTATTCTGAAGTTCCTCATCTGACTTAGCAGAGATGAATACATAGTAATGAGTATGTATACTCTTTATGAAATTTTAAGAAAAACGACTTCCAACATTCTGAAAGCAAAATCTTAGTGCCTTTGCATATTGGATATCTCTTAACTTAGATACTTAGGACAAATAAAATAAATGTTTTATTTTGTGGGACCAGATGGCTAACACCTCACAGACTAAAACACCAGCTGCCAATTTGTTTGTTGGTGTTTGGTTTTAAGTTACTGCACGCACTGGGAGGCAAAGAATAAACTTTTAATTTATGACAAATTTATTATATATTTCACAATTTGAATTTCAGTCAAGTTCACATTGAGTAGAGCAACAACCTGAGGCAAATCCTTGTACTTTTCTCTCAGGAAATATTTTCCTACATGTACTTATGCCACCATTTTGATGTGAAAGTTGGAAAGTCATGCTTAAAACAATCCAGTACTCCTTGAGTTCCAAAAATCAGTGCTGGAGGAATAGCTGATTGTGATTTGCTTTTGATGATGGTTTCAGGTTTTTTTCTGTTGATATCTATTTCCAGCAACCATTCCAGCTGTGCATGCAGTACATTGTAACTATTCTTACACATTCCTCAGCTGTGTCTAATGACATAAAAGGCCGAGATTCACCATTATTGATATATAATGCCATAGTCCAAAGATACTATGGCATAGTCTATGCCAACATCATATCTGAAGAAGTCTCAATATAATTTTTGTGTTCAAGACAAAATATATATATTCTACTTGAACAGAATTTTAAAGTATTATGCAATGGACAGACTGGATGTGGCACATACTAAGCCAATAATTCCAACTGACTCTAAACCTGTTTTTTACCAGACCTTGGCACTGAAAGTTTAAGGTATTATTGATATTTGTACTCAGAGCTAGTTTAGATATGGGGGAATAATTCATTCTCATTTAAAAATAATTGAAGTGCCTTTTGCATGGCTTATGTAAAAATTGACTTGTTGGTATACCATACCACTTAAAGTTATTTAATTTTTTTTATATTTGATAGTGTCTGATAACAGTAACTACAGAACAACTTGCACAAATGCTGTTTATAATATGATTCTAGTAGGCCACTGATCATGAAAACAGGATATCCACAAAACGGATTCTGTTAATCAGGAATAAACTGATTTGCTGGACTGCACTGCTGGGTAAACCATGTGAGAAAGAAAACCAGTTGTTTGACTTGAGTGTCAAATTTAGAAAACAAAAAAAAGAGTTGGTGTACCCAAAAAAGAATTATTTTTAAAAATTATTTTTCTGTGTACATCATTTATTTAAATTCCTTTTAATACATGACAATTAATTCAGGAAAGAAATTAATTAATAATTGGAATATTAACAGCCCCAGTTCTAAATAAAAATAATAAGAGATTAATGGGATTTATTTCAGGACAAAGAGATCTTAATTTCCTCTTGCCCAAGAATTATTGTGAATCTGTAGCTGAGGCCTTTGTAGGATAAACCAACTTGTAAAGTAGCTGCACATCAGAAGTTGGTGGTTTGTTATGGTTTTGTTTTGGTTTTTTTAGCTTCAGTCACTGTTTTTAGTTTATTCAGGAATGGAACTAAGTCACCAATATTACGTTTGCTTTTTCTCTCTATTTGGGAGACGTAAAATACTCAGTCCTTTCACTTGTGAACATTAAAATGATCAATAGAAGTCTTACACTGTTAGATTCCTGTAAACCAAAATCCATAAATCCAGTGTCGCCTGCTGAAATGGGATCTGGTAAGATGATTCAAGGGAGTTCAATCAGCACATTATGCACTGAGTATAATTTCTCATTGTAGACTAGACACAATGCCTATTTTTCAGATTTTAGAATGTACTGAATATGTAATTTTATATTATCCCTCAAGCAACGTTTTCAAGAAGATATTAGATCATTTCTATTTCCATCTCCTGATTTTCCTCCTGTTAGCTGGCTGGTTTAAATCTCAGTTCTGTCTTAGAAGTTAAACTGGTCCCTCCAAATATGGAAAGGTTTTTATTTGGAAGAGCTACTTAATGCCTGTTTATTCTGAAAACAAAAGGATGGCACTAAATGAAAGTGTGCTTGTATATTTGATTCCAACATTGCACAGAGCAGATGAGAAGTGAGACAAGTGAGCAATGTTCAAACATCCATACTCTGCTGTCTGAGGGTAGTGGGGTGGATCTGTGTGGACTTACACAGTTAGTGTAAATTACAGCTGATCTGACCCGCAGTCTCTTTCATGCCTGTCTGTGCTTTGTGGGACTGATAAGGAGCTGCTCAACTGTTGTAAGCCCTTGACCTTTCACTTGTCTAAAGTGGTAAGTGTGAAATTTGTGACCAGCTATACTTTGGTGCAATTTCAGAGCACATCAAGATCATGGCAGGAGATGGATGAATTGAACTGGATAGCATAAGAGCCAACATTACAGACTGAAATTCTGACATAAGATCCTTGGAGACAGGTTCATCTTTATATTATGCAGCATCAATGCTTGTTATTATAATAAAATTATACCTATAAAGAGGATTTTCATTACAGATGTTTATATTTTACTCTAAAAGGAGAATTTAACAAAGAGAAATCAAATAAAAACTTATCCTTTCTACAACTTCCTCTGTAGTCAGCAAATTAAAATGGGTAGGAACTTGTGAATGAGAACTTGGCTTTATGTATTTACAAATGTGTAAATGTCTCTGACAATGTCTCTATGACTTTACATTACGAAAACAAATTATCATCATCTCAAAGTAAGCCAATACTAAGATTCAAATCTCCATATCAAATTTTCAGTGAGATCACAGTTACTATTTTCCACTCCTTGATGCAGATGGATAGAAGGCCACAGGTCAAGAATATTTGAAGATGATACACTAGAGACTTTGCTTCTTTGATCTTGACTTATGGTGGGACTCAGCCATCCCTTCTGTGCCTGCCCTGTTCTGCTGCCATGGGCAGTGGGACAGGCCCTGCCTGACAAGGTCCTTGCTCTCCTGGCCTGCAGTACCCTGGTCACTGCTGCACTCTGGCTGCTGGAATTTGTTGTCATTGAAGCTTTAAATCCTCAATCAAATTAATGAATATTTGGTGAGAAAATTTAATTTCTGATTCAGTGGAGCAGTGGCAGTATTTCTTGACAAATTCTAAGGGGGAAAAGAGCCAGTTTTGGGCTCTTCAGTACAAGAGGGACATGGAGCTCCAGGAGTGGATCTGGGGGAGGGTGACTAAGTTGATTATGGGACTGGAGCATCTGTGTTAGGGGGATAGGCTGAGGGAGCTGGGCCTGTTCAGTCTCAAGAAGAGATGGCTGAGATGAGACCCCATCAATGTCTGCCAGTATCTAAAGGGGTGGGTGCCAAGAGGATGGAGGCAGGCTCTTTTTGGTTGTGCCAAGCAGTAGGACAAGAGGCAACGGCCAGAAACTGATGCACAGGAAGTTCCAGCTGAACATGAGGAAGGACTTGTTTACTGTGCAGGTGACCAAGCACTGGAACAGATTGCCCTGAGAGGGTGCAGTGTCCCTCACTGGAGATTTCAAGAACTGCCCAGATGCAATCCTGTGCCATGTGCTCTGGGATAGACCTGCTTGAGCATGGAGGTTGGACCAGCTGACCCCACTGTGGTCCCTTCCAACCTGACCCATCCTGTGATTCTGTGAAAAAAGTATACACATGAAAAAAGCATTATTGAAGATGGCTTCTGTTCACACATTTTTAATTTGGAAAACAAAATTTGTCAATAAAGCAATTTATGAACTACCACAAAGAGGTATTTTATGCTGTAATATTAAACTACTCTTCTATACATTAAATGTTCAATATTAATTACTTACATCCTTGCAAAAGATAGTAGAGTTTCTCATTCTAACTGGAGAGTGTACACAAGTTCTGCTGTCACTGCTAGAATTGTGCCCAAGCCATATCCTTGTTTAGCAGTCTTTTGTTTCAAAGATGATAATTAGAACACTACTTATTGCTCCTTAAATCCCACTAATATGGTTTCTGAGAGGTAATTTGAGGAAATCAGAAGACAAATTTTCAAAGCAGTGCATAATATGCGTACTGAAATTAGCCACATAAATAAAGGTCAAGTATGACTCAAACTTAGCAATAGATATTACGTTGCCACTGTATTGAGTTAATTTTATAATTGAGGTTTTTTACAGTTCTAAATGTATATATTTGATTCCAAAATGAATACTGGAGTGACCGTCAATCATGAGAATATATGAAATGTATAGATCAGACTGACCCAAACCAACAGTCAATGGCTTAGAATCATGAATGTTGGACCTATGCAATTGCTTGGACTAATTTACCCATTTATTCACTCTTCTACATTATGTAAAAAGAACACTTGGATGTAAGCTCAGATAGAAGACACTGCTTAAAAATTCTCTTCCATATCAACTGAGTTTTTTATATATCAGAAAGACTGATGAATATGAAAAGCTTAGTTTTGACAACCTGGAAAAAAACAAGGTTAAATGCAACTCCAAATATGGTTTAGCATGGAAGTTTATGACAATTGTAAAAAATATGCTTTTAAAAGAAAAAATACTTAATATTTAATACTGCAAATACGTAGTATGTAGAATTATGCCTGAGGGCTCTTTTGCTATGTTGAGTGGATTTAATTTAATTTTAGAAGGGCTGAAAAAATAGTATATGGTACACACTTTTCCAATCTACCAAGTTTTTGTTATTGTTGTAGAAAAGCAGAAAGGAGGTTGCACAACTAATGAGAAAAACCTCTAAAATAATTTGAATAGGAGCACAGTAATATAATGTCCACCTTGCAAGCAGTATAGCAGAGAGAACTGCTACACTGACAGCAAAGGCATTTCATTCACACAAATATTTTTACTTACACAAGAGAGAAAATCATTATCATCAAACCTGCTCTTACTGACGTAACTGTAAAACAAACATTAAATTAACTTTTCATTTAACATTATAAACAAATTTTAAATATTTTGCTATATTGGAAATGGAAAAAACCAACCCCCAAACCAAACATATAAGCAAACCAACCAAAACAAAAACCCAAGACCCCTCAACGAAGAAGCTTTGGTGAAGTCGTGTTTTGGTTAAAGTTTGTAATTTTTAGTGGTTTAGTACTTAAACTTGCACCAATGTTGTAATGTTATCTCCTTGTGAGTGGAGTATTTTAAAGAAGTCATAGGCTATGGAAAGCTGGAAACAATTTAGTGAATACTTTAAGAATCAGCATTAAAAAAAAAAGTACCTTATTTATACTCTGTAGATTATTGCTTAAACAATAGCATCTTCTATAAATATAAAATGCTATGCTTATGCAAACACAGGAGGTAAATCAGGTCATTTGTTTGGAATATTGAAGAAGTGTAACTCTTCTCAGAGTTGTACTGTTTGCATTCTGCCATGCATATCTACAGCCAATCTTAGTAGCTGAACTGCATTACCACCAATGCCTGGTTTCACTGAGACTTACTCTATGTAATTTATATGCTGCTAAACACATTCAATAAATATTGGCTGGTCACCCAGTTAATGTGCATTTGCTTTGCTTGTGCAACAGAACTGGAAGGATGGGACATACCCAAAATGATATTGTGCAATAGAAGATATATAGTAGTTTGGAAATACACAAAACTTTGTATGTGCTCATAACAAAATTTGAGGGACTTCATAGAATACAAAGATTTACCATAGTATTCAGTCAATCCTTTGGAACCTGTGTAAATATTTACACATTATATTTGTTTCACTATGAAATTAGATAGAGAAGAATATTGATTACCCTCTCTTTTTATCCTAGCATTCTTAACAAGGTAATAGCACCATTTCTCTTCAGCGTGCTTCAAAAGTTAAATATTTTGACACTTCAGAATTTTTTAATTACCTGTTATTATGAAGGTATTAATTAGTTCATTGCTTCATCAAATATAACTAGCTATTTGTACAAGCCTAGATAAACATCTAATTCTGTATTCATAAATAAAAGGATTATATATATGTCGGTGAAGTGCTGTATGTAACCTGCTATTGTGTCATGTAACCCTTGGGGCATTTTCCTTTGCGTTCACAGTCAGATTTTGATGTAGAAATGAACTGCATATATGATTCAAATGGGCTCCAGGCAGATGCTCAGATTTTTTCTGAAAACATATAAAAGCTTCAGGGAAACATCTTCCTTTGGTGATCATAAAAGCACCACTTGCATATTTCCATATGGAAGATCCTTAGAATCTTGTTCACAAACATAGGGAGAACTGAGAAGCAAACCTGAGTGGTTCTGGCACCCTAAGGGTTTTGGAGATAATAACTATGAGGAGAAGGTTCTTGTGTACATAGCAATGTGCTACAAATAATAGAAGATATTTTACTATTCTTAAATGTTTGGCAGTCCTCTGCTCTGGGGCTTTACTCTGGTCTGTTATAAAGCTAGATATTAATTTTGGACTTGATAGATATTTCCATAATTGACAATCATCTGTAATTACAAGTTATAAATACTTTGGACAAAGCACTTATTTAGAAACAAAATAATGCATATATATTCGTAAAATAATAGTAGTACCAAGTAAGTAAAATAATTAGTAGCAGTAAGGTAATGGATGGTAGCACTTATTAATTTGAAACTTGGTGGTTGTTGGTGGTTTTGTAGCTGTTTTACTAGAAAATTGTTGCCCTTCACAAAATTATATTAGGAAGTTAATCTTATCATCACATCATAACCACTACTAAATCAAAGCTGGCTGTGTTCACCTAAATTTTCATGTAAGTGATAGTGATGGTAGGCTAAGGGTGGGAGAAAGTCCTTTTTAAACCTGCATCCAAAACCATTGGTAAATGGAGCTGCATTCAAATATCTTTTTCCATTCTAGATCCAAGGTCAGTATAAATGGAAGTGACACATTTCTTTATCTGTATTGCTGAAATTCAAACTTTTTTTTTCAATTTTGCAGTGTCTCTCCTATATAATTCGGTTATACACAGTTGTCTTTTTCTGTGCATCCCCTGGCTTGTTACTTCCAGGGTGGTCTGCATTTCAGACTCGGTGCTGGGATGTTGCTTTGTTTTCCTTGTTTTCTTATTCTCCCTCCCCGCTATTCTCTTCAGAGACAGAGAATCCATATATATATATATTCATGTACTTCAGGTAAGGCATTTTACTTGTCAGTAAATTAATTCTAGTTTAGAGGCCTAATTCAAGTCTTCATTGAGCTTTCTATCATGCTGTGCCCTACGTAGCAAAGCAATTTCAATGCCTGTAAATATGTTTTAGTACCTGCATCCACCACATGATGCTCAGGACAACCCTTCCCTCGGAACATTACTACTTTTAAAAATTGACTTTCTTTGTCAGACCTTTTATGTGTGTTGTTGAATAATGACTTTTCTATGCCTCCTAACTCTGTTGCAGCACAAATTCTGCCTTCTGATTTTCTCTCTTAACCTTTTCTCTAGGTGTGCTACATATTTCAATCCTGAACATTATTTCCCCTTGTCTACCCATCTGCTTATTTTAGCTGCTTCTTCCTCTCTGCTGGATTCTGTACAGACTTCCCATCCCCCTGTCCACTCCTTTAAACTCTCCCCCATAGCTCTGTCTATCCTCTCAGTTGGTGCATTTGTGACCCTTCTGTTCAGATGGAACCCGTCCCACCTATATAGGCTCCATCTGTTCGAAAATGTCCCACAAACCTAAAAGGGGACAGAGGAAGTTCTCCTCTACAGAATTGACGTCACTAGGTGGAATTCTCCTGGGGTTCTGGCCCCTGAGCATCGGTAGCATCTACGAACAATAAAAAGGCTTCTTGCTGAAAGGAATTCCTGGGAACAATGTTACTTTACCTACCTATTGCCCATATATTTCTCAGGACCTGATCCAAAGTCTAAGTCACTGGGGATTTTCCACTGATCCTAGTGGATTTTGGATCAAGCATTCATTCCAGAAATACATGCGTTCAAAGGAAGGGTTTAAAAAATAGCAACTTCTGCCAAGACAAGGGTGTTTAACAACTCCAAAGCAATTCTCTTTACTCAAAAAACCGTGACAACTAAGAAAATAAAATATTACAGAGATACTTCTTTTGGAAACTATTCTTAACAATATTTCTATGTATACTGAGACCTAGTAAAATTAAATCTTATAGATATGATGCAACCTTTTGTTGGTGAAGTGATTCTTTTGGTCATTCTCCAAATGTTGCTCAATATCTGCAGTATGTAAAGTATTAAAATCTCCTTCTGATCTGCTTCAAGGGACAAGAAAAGCTGGAAACAGATAAAAGCAAAAAACTCCCTAAAATGGAACCTGCTTTCAGCACTGATAAAATCTGTGATGATTTTTTTCTCTATAGCCTAAGGAGAGAAACTGTATAAGTCTATTGTGTGAAGCAAATATTTTGCTGTTCAAAATAAATAAGGACTGAAATCTGAAAATTTAAACATGCCAATGAACAAAAGTAAAAATGTGGAAGGAAGACTAAAATTAATTCTTGGCAATTATTACTCTACTCAGTTGCTGAGGTGCTTTTAAAAATGGTTAAAAGACGAGAACCAGAGCCACTCTATACTTCATTTTTGAATAAGGTTCCTTGCAATTATGGTCTCTCCCAGCTTTTTGCAAGGTACAGTAGCTGCAGCTTTGTTTATCTGGCCCCTACACAATATTGTCAGGATGCATTTCCATTTTCCAAGTGACTGCTGCCACTGTGCCACAATCTGTGCTCATTTCTCGAGCAGCTAAACCCTTTGACACTGTGGTTTTTAATTAAAATTACATTAAACTTAATCAGCCAGAAAGAGGCTGCTGTAGAAGGCAGGTTTGATTGCAACCTGCAAAGGGCGCTGGGGCTGCCAACTCGCTAAAGATGTGCCGGCAGATGCCAAGCTGCTCGTGTGAGCCCCATGGTCACAAAAATGCTATGAGAGGTCAGTTCTGTCTTCACTTTTTTCTAGCACTGTCACCAAACTATAATGCGTGACAACTCTTGATAAAGCTCAAGGAAGAGAAAGAAATACATTGCTAATACAGACAATGTACTCTATTCTTTTCTCAAAGAATTGAGGGTCACAGAAAAGAAATATTTGAAAAATGTTGTTATTTGGTGAATCCTGCAAATGATAGCCCTGTAGGTCTACTTGCACTTTTAAGTATCACAATATATGCAAGGGGTTAGGAGATGGGGCCTGGTGATATAAATAGTCCCCCATTCCCTCAAGATTTTTCCTGGAGTTTCTTTTTTTTTTTTTTTTTTTGTTCTTGTTTGGCTTTGAAGGGAGTAATAAATGAATGAGCAGGCCTAAGAGTGCTAGATGACAATCTGTTTCTTTGTAGAACTAAGACTGATTTCACTGCACAAATTCACAGTTTTTATCTGAAAATAAATTAATTAATTTGAAATACTATTCATAACATTTTTAGATATTGTTCAACAGCAGCCCAGAGCAACAATAGTTTCTTGTGTTGATCATTGAATGAGAGTTACATATAAGAACATTATTATTTATATTATTTTAATATGTACAAAACTTAAACCAGCTGTCTCTGTTAATCCTCGCCTCTGCTTCTCCCCTCCACTATGTCCATTGTTTAGATCTCAACAAATGCACAATGAACAGGAAAGTTCCCAGTGTCAGGATTAAGGAGTCTCTGAAACCTATTCCCCTCCTCTTTAGTTCTAGATTTTATACTCGTAATCTAGAGGGTCATGGTGGTTACAACAACCATGTCTCATGTTTGAAACTGTCCAGTCTTCAGAGATTGTATTGCTTTTGAAATTTTGTACAGGAAGAGTTAAAAAATGTCCAGGAGCCTTTTGGCTTCTATTATATGTTCTTAGACCCACTAACAAGGCTTCTGAAAGCTTCTGGATAAGATTTTAGTGTTTAACTCTGTTTTATATTTCCTTACACAGACTATTTCATCCTTCTACCTACAAGTAGTCATTCAGGAATCACTTGATTTTTGCTGAGAGAATTGGATTCATTTTATGTGTCCAAGGGAACACATTACTGCAATCTCATGATTATACAAGCTAACCAGAATGTGATGTTTCACACAGTTTTCAATAGTGTATGCCTGGAAATGTGTTTACAGAAACCTGGAAAATCAGGAACAAATTGGGCAAATTAATGAGAGAGACAGGGAACAGCCAGATGAGAGATGTAATGAAATGAGTCTAGTAGATTTAAAATTAGCAAGGGGAGACATCTAAAAAGAGAAAGAGAGAACAGGAAGAAAGGTTTCCCAGTAATTGAAGTGGTAGGATAGCAAAGTTATTTTCTTATTATATAATCAGACATATTAAATATAGTGAATGGCAGTTATTTTGTTAAGATCTATTATAAACTATCAGAAAATAAATACATTTACACTTTCATAAATTAGGAAAACACTAATTAAGGCAATTAAATCAGAATGTTCTAGAAGAAACAGGAATGGTTTTTTTTCAACTGTTCATTCAATGAGAAAAGGAGACAAAAGAACAAAGCACTTGCTTGCTAATTACATCCGGTAGAGGAAGCAATAAAATATATCAGAAAAATTACACTCATCTTGTGACACAAAAGCATAAAACAGAAATGATGGAAGTAAGAAACAATTACATCCTTTTTTTTGTGGGTATAGGGATTTGTGAACAAGATAAAAAATAAACTATGATAGTTCCATCATATTATGTCTCAGGTGACTGGGAAACATTTTCTTCCCCCTTATTCTTGCAATCGCCACTGTAATTCCCTCTCTTTGTTTTTGCCACATTATGTATACAGTTTTTATTTTTTTTTGAGTGTTTGTTTTGTGCCTTGGAACTATTCCTGTAACTCCAGCTTTTCTGATTGTTTCCCATTACTATGCTTTTGCCCTGAAATGAAGAGATGAAACGTGGAAAGAACTATAACAGCAAACTTCTCTCTTGATTGTTTGGGTTAAATAGCCATTAGCAGCAAACATAAACCAGTTTTACGCCTTACTAAATGGTGTTTATTTCATTGTATCAACTAGACTTGGTAATGCATCAAGTGTGCCCAGTTTAGAGCAAGATGCATGGCAAGAAACACTGCTATTCTGCACGTGGAGCTTGGCCAGTTACTTAAAAGGATTACACAGTGGGATCCCCACTGTTAGCAGGGACTGGACCCAGTAGTCAAACATTTCCTTCTAATACAATGTTCTTAACAAGCAAGGATTAAAAAGCAGACAAAATACCCTTTCACATTTTAGGTCATCTTTTAAGCTACTTTCTATGTAATGAAATCTGCAGTAAAGCAGGTGGTAATACTCTTTAATGATCACCCACACATTTATTGGGAATAGTAAGATATATTACTTATTTTAAAAAAAAGGGTAATTCCAGGAAAAGAAGAACTGATGTCTCCCGATTTTTCTTTGTGTTTTATCAGTAATTAAAGCTTCTTTTGTGGCAGGTCTTACTAACTAACATCATCTTTGTGGATTCTCTGGGATCTAATCTTTGTTGAATTTACACTGCAGTCTTTGTCTTGAAGATCATGGTCTACCACACTGCACAGATGCCTTGTTTCAGGCAACTTGCTGAATTTATAGGTTGTCTACCTACCCCACTTCTTGATGTGAGTTTCTGTTAATGAATTGCAAAGTAGTGATGGACAAAGAGCTCTACAGTTAATGCAAGGCATAGTACATACACATAAATTCTGCAGGCCCATGGAATGGCACAAGCCACACTACCCCCAGGAGAAATGGGGGAGTCCAGAATGATGTGTACTACGTGATGGGATAAAGATGGCATACACAGCAAAGGGCAATTTGATATGGGGAATTTCTACCTCTTGTATAATTGGGGAAATCTTAGAGGTGTGATTGAATGAAGGCAAGGGTGATGCACACAAAAAATGATGGCTTCTTAAACTAATGTGTAGAGAACCCTGCCAGGAATGGTTCATGTCTAGGCCGAGTTAACCAGTTATCAGGCAGTAGGAGCAAATTAGAATTGAGCCCCTGGGGGTCAAGTGACTACAATCTAATTAAATTTACTATAATTCAAAAACCAAAACCAATTAATACAAATATAAAAAGTATGACTTCCGACTGGCCTGCTCTGATGCCTCATGAAGAGGATCTTGGTGGTACACGTACACTGCGGAAGGCAGCTCTTGTGCCGGTCTGGAGCTCAGGTATGGAAGACAAACCTAGAATTGGTTCTGTCTAAAGCCTGACAGGAGAATAATTTTATTCCTCCTAGAAAATACCCACCTACCAGTTGCACTAGTTATATTTGAAGTGATGATTCCTCCCTAACCAGAAAAAGTACACTTTAAAGACGGGACTAACACACATATTATTAGCACTCCAAAGACAAGACACACCTTTTTAAGAGGTTACACTTTAAAGGGACATCACACATGGATATAATAATATTATGATATTGTTCATTTGCATTGTTAGCATGTCTTCAAGACAACCACTCCAAACAGCTGTATGGCAGGGAATCATGTATCTCATGGACCTGCACTTGTTAAGCAGGCTCTTGTAAGCAAAACAGACAGTGAAACACAAGCACAATTATTCTCCTGAGGGGAGATGCCCAGTTTTTATTTGGTACCAGCACAGCATTTTGTAGGGGATGGGCACATATCTATATAATGTGGCAACTGACCTGCAGCTGGTGAGAAGTCAAGTGTGGATTCCCAGCTGCCATGCTCCTCAGCTGTTACAGGCAGGACAAAACTTCTTATGAACGTGTATAGAAGTTGTAACACACCAGAAAAGATCACAGGCAGAAAACTGGGCAGTATAGCTTCCCCAAACACTCAAAGTCCAAACTTGTCAACTGTCCACACAGAAGAAAAATTCAATTTCATGCTGCCTCTTAGTTTGAGTCCAAGAACTCAAGCATAAAAGGCAGCATGAAACTGAACAAGCCTGACATATATGCAGGCGGCACATGACAGAGGAACCTCTCCTAGTACATCACCTGCCAGATTGGCAACTAGCGTTTGTAGGAAGCCTCAGCTCACATTGCAGTCACAGAATGAGATGTTCCAGATGCTGGAAACAATGTGGGTGCACAGAGTCGGCTTGATGAACAGCCTCTTCTAGCCTCAGTTAATGTAGTGTCACACGATCAATAAAGGGATGACTGGTGCTCTGAAAGAAGAATTTTTTAAAAGAAAGATTTAAAAGCCTCCCATGGTCTAGAACTGCTGATGTGCACTGCTGTGTAATGCACAGCATGAGTATATCTCTCTCCTCCCTACAGTTTTAAGTGTCCCTCTTTAAAAGGCAATGCCATATCCATTAATGTACCAGCTCATGATCAAAAGCAACACTCAAAAACTACAATGTCTCATAGTCTTATCTCAGGAGGACTTTTGCCTTCTAGCTCTGTTCTCTGGCCTGAAAAATCAGCACTTGGTTCTTTTAATAGTTCCAATGGGAAGTGTTACTTTTGATTAAGACTGTGTAACACATTTAACATCCAAGAGTCAACAACATAGCTTCTTAGTTACTGATCTCTAAGTTTATCAGACTTGATGCTAAACCATGAAAAAAAATGGACACAAATTATGGAATGGCAAATGTAATTTTTCATCCATTAATGCAACAGTGTGAGGTGCCTCAAGGCAACAAAGATGGTTTCCACTGGCCAAATATACATAATTTGTAAGATACCCATAATAAATGAAAGAATTAGTCATCACATTGTAAAATATAGGTAAGTACCTCTGTGCCAGAAAAGACAAAACCTTTGTTAAATAACTACAACTTCCACATGGCTGAGTCTGCCATTGATATATCTTCTGACTGGAACCATATTACACGAGTAACCCCACTAATTTCAGTGAAATCAGGCAAGAGGTGAAGTACTGCATAATGTAAGCACAAAGAAGATTCCAGCATTTACTAAACTAGAAGGGCAGTAATAACCTCCCATAATGGACAATTTCACTTTAAACATCTTTGAAGACAATAGAAGTGGAGTCCAGACTGTCTTTTTCTGCACACATAAATTGATACAGAACTTAACATCTTTTTACTACAGAAAAACACTGATTTAGAAGACGCCATCTTAACAACAGAAATATTCTGCCTGGAAATTAAATAAAAGATGCCACAGAAAAAAAAGGTGAAGAAAACATATCTTACAGAACTGGATATAGAACATATCTTACAGAACTGCCTCCTTTTATGAAGTGTAACTTACTGCTCATAAATTCACTTGACATAATAGCTTTGATATTTTTCAGTGAAATTTAGTAATGTTCATGGCCTGAGAATAAGTGCAGGAAGGAAATAAGCTGAAGACAACTCAGCACATTCACTCTTCAGAAACTATCTACAGAAAACAGTAAAAATCCAATAAAACAAATTAAAAAAACCCAACTCAATTCCAAAGCAAAATTACTTAGATTATATTTTTCACTTTATGTTGTTCTATTTTCATTCCTGACTGCTCTTTTGCTTTACAATTTTCATGTGTTTTTACACCACTGTAGCGATGCACTTTAAATTTTGTGTTTAACCTTTTGCAAGTCCAGAGACGTCCTTCCATCCAATAAAGGAACACACGTAGGACTCATCTGGACCTATGACTCTACTTGATACATCACCACTCATTAGGACACATAAGGGTCTATCACACCAGGAGTGTCCCTGGCAGCACTGGGTCATTGCACTCAAGGGGTTAACTGATGGCATTTAATATACTTGTCTGGGGGCAGAGGTTCAAGGCTGGAAAATACTTCCCCTCGTATTACCATTTGGTCAATTAGCAACCTTTAGGCCAGAGCTATGTGTTCATATTCTCTCGTAATCCTGTCAGGACTCCTTATGCATTCACCAGTAATGGAGTCCTGTGACTAAAACCTTTCCTGGCCAGGGTAGCTGAAAGACCAGCTTCTGATTCCTCACAGAAACTCTCCTATAGGCAATAAAACAGCAGTTATATCACAACTGCTCAAATGGCAAATGTGAAGTGACTGCTCCAGTATAAGATGCTGCCTGAAAAAAAGGAGATGGGGTAGCTCATTTGACAGAGCTGTTCACACTTTTTCTGCACAGCTGAGAGACATTAGCTTGATTTCCCAAGATCGGTGTGTTTTCCAGCATGGCAAGTTAGAAAACCCAGCAGCCTCACAGATAAGCTGGGTCGGATCATACATGTTTCAAAGCTCAGGCACCAAAACCCATCTCAACAGAAAAAACAACTCACAGAAAGCTGAATATTTTCACAAGGTCAATAGTTCAAATGAAGCAAAAAGAAAAAGAAAAAGAAAAAGAAAAAGAAAAAGAAAAAGAAAAAGAAAAAAGGCTTTAGTGAGCTGACTCTAGACCATCTTTCCCACAAGGATACCTCTTGTAGCTCACAATTCCATACTTTTTTGTAGATCTTTGGGGAAAATTCACCTCTTTTAGTCAAAAAGAACAAATTGTCTATGTTCACACAGACTGGACATGACTGGTAACAACTATCCAGTTCAGTGGATTTGGGAATTAGGCAAAGCAGGACACAGTTGGGGTTAAACAAGGAAACAAGAGGGGTTTTTTTTAGTTTTCATTGCTGTCTGAAGCCAAACGTCTGTATTTAATACTGAATGACTCAGTCAGGCAGACTCATAATCAGCACTGCTGGTTATCCATTCACCTTGCTCAGAGTAATCATTACTTCTAAAATATCAAATAAATTTTTGGATGGCTAAGTATAGATTGAGATTTTTGTCTTGCGTAGCCATTTTTTTAAACTTGCAGAAAAAATAAATTTTACCAACCTCATTCTATCACAGTCACTGATAATCAACATTCCTGTAGAAAAAGATAGGTAAAACATTATATTTTTGGCAGTATCAGAACTATTTTAAAATGTGTGCTGTATTACAATACAGTTACTCAGTGTATTATATGGAATTATAATAGCTCCACCTCTGTCAAAGAGAGTAAAAGCAGCAGAGACTATTTGTCTAGAAAAGATGGAAATCTGTTGATTCGAACAGATTTTGGAATGTCAAAATTTGCAAACCTCCTCTTTTGACTCATGGTATGTACTGAAGGGCCAATCTAAGTTATGCTTCTGTTGCCCCTGAAATAAATGATAGTGGGACACTATCATCATTAGAGCTTAATTATTATATGGATAAAAATAGAGCAAAAATATAATAAATATAGTATTTTTACCTACCCTAGGTAGCTCTGATATCAGTATATCCCAGTTACTGGATTTTTTTTTCAAAATTAATATAAATAATTTCAATTCTATTGGTTACAGGGGATCTTGTAATCTCATTTATCTCACAGCAGAAAAAGAATGGAGAAAACAGAAATGAAAGGAAACAGAATAAAGTGGCAGTACCTTCTAATTGCAAACACCCCTCTTCATCTCCATCTATGCTTCTAGATTTATATTGCTTTAACTACAGTAAGTACCATCTAATTTTCTAATATCCAAACTTTGCTATAATATAAAGGTGTATTTGTTTTAAACTACTAGGCATACTTCTCATTTTAGTTATAATGCCAAAACAGAAATTCTACAAGAAAAAAAAAAATCAAGTTAATACAAGACAGAGGTAGATCACAGCCATGCAGATTTATGTCTTAGCATGCTCAATAAAATTAAAGAGACTGTGCAGGTATAATGTTCCTCTTCACTAGAAAATAAGAGACAAAGCAACCAGCAGAAAAGCTTTTTCCTGTCTCCTAAAGTTGCAGACAACAAATTTTTCTGAAAAGCATTTCCCTTTTTTTCTGCTGAGATACACTTGATTCCAAATCCTCAGTATATTTATAAAATGATACATTGCCTCCACCAAAATGTCAAGATTGGTCAATTCTAATTCAGGATGTCCCACTGTTTTACTCATATTTGTTTCAATCTCCATTAGACACAATTGATGATAATTGATCCCTGATTATTTCAATTTAGACTTTGAAAACCTGACTCTTTACTTCAATTAAAATACATTACCCATTATGCTCTACATTAGTTTACAAGTAAGACATGTTTTTGAGGCAGACTTTCCTCAAAATTCCTCACCAACAAGTCTTCCAAACTTTGTCAAAGGAAAACAGAAGGTGATTAAATGCAAAAATTGGATATCTTACTGGAATGTTCTAAAAGATGGGTATGCAACATGTGCAACAAACCTCCATAAAGAGTCAATATGAGACCCATACTTTGATACATTTCAGGTGCCTGTTTAAAATTCGTGTTTGTCATGGTGAGAAATTCTGTGGTGAATGTTGAGACAAAAATCAGAATAACAGCGGTGATCACAGCTGGGAGTAAGTTTGAAAAAGAAGCAAAAATGAACAATCCACTCTCTAAATCGATACTACTGATAATGTAGACCTATACTTTTTTCATCTTTACTGAAAGCTTGGAGCATGCTGACCTAGGTCTGAACCCACTGCCATGCCATCTATATGTATCATGTGCTCTGAAAACTAATTGGTTGATGGACTTACGCATGGAGGCGTGAAAAACTTTGTAATGCTCAGTCACAGCAGGATAAGACCAGAAGAAGACATTAACAGGGACTGAGGAGGAAGATGACATGGTAGCAAGAATGAAGAAATACATGTCCTTGTAGACAAAAAAGACGAGGGAGATTAAGTAAGCAAGAACCATTTTTCCTTTTTCACTGTTAAGAAACAATCCCCACAGATATTTTGCTAACTTTTGTCAAAACCAGGCTCTTTTTTTTTTATTTATTACATGTAATAGAGAACACAGTAATAGTTCCATATGATAGAGATGAATGCAGTATAAATGCCTAAAGTGTAGTCACTTTTCCTCTCATATTGTGTTCAAATTTTCTTTTAGAACAGCTAAAGATGAAAGAGATTTTTGCTGTTGTTTTCAAGAACCAACAGCATTTTTTTACCACGATTTTCACTTTTAACAGCAATTACTTTACTAAATTCCATTTGCTGTAATTTGATTTCAGCATGTGCTCAAAGTCTCTCAAAAATACATTTTTGTTAAGATTTTACATCTATTGCACAGTTTGCAGCTCTTATTGCTACTTCTTCCATTACTCGAGTTCCTCTCATTCAGGTGGGGTATTTGGTTAAAGACTAAGTGGAACACCTCCGTAGTTAATCCATTAAAAAATGAGAAGCATTTTATAAATATTTCTATTGTAAATAAATCACTGTCTGTACAACTGCATAATTCATGACTTGCATTCTACAGGCTTAGTATGTAGTTTGGCAAGCTAATGCAAACTTTTTGCCTACCAGACCTTTGAACATTATCTTCGTCTGGGTAGGTGACTTCTCCATCCTGCTAAACCATGACCTGCTCTCCAAAATTGCACTAACCATGTGGCTGTTAGACTGCTATAGCAATATTATAAACCATGCATGACATCAACAGTGCAAAATACTGCAACATTTCTTCCCAGTTACCGTATACCAGGTGCATAAAACCTATTCTCCACCCCTTTTTCTGGTTTGCCACTGAATATCAAAAGTTAGGGCATTCACTTGCTCACACAAGGATTATCAATATGAAAGATGACCTAATGCCCACCCATGAAGATGACAATTGACGACAATTTTCTGCTTGGCTCAGTGGAGCTTTCAACAATCAGGACTATCTTATCTGTACAGAAGATGCAGATTATGAAGTGCTTCTTCATTTCAGCACTTCTTGAGGAACTACAGACCATCACAAACCTCATGTCTGCCTATTCAAACTAGAGTAGATACTCCTGAGCTTCCTAATATAACCTTCTCAAAATAAAGGCACTTTACTGAACACGCCACTGCCTCTCCGGAGTCCAAGAACAAACACAACAGACATTAGTCAGCTTAACACACTGATGGAAGGCACAGGGATAAAATGATAAAACCTAAGGAGAAGAGAAGAGAATACTTCAGTACAGATATAATTGACTAGAAGAGCATTAGCATTGCAAAATGTAAGTGTGAAGTACTACCTGTCATTGAAATTAAAAGCACTCATAGTTTGCGTATTGAACCATGGCTAATACCCCTATAAACTACTTCTGCAAAACAAATGTGAAGTACCTTGGAAACTGTTAAAATAATTAAAATAAATTAAAATAAATTTATATTAAAAAACAAGTGAGAAATATGAGCTAGAAGATGCTACAAAATCTAAAAAATAGGTCAATAAGAATGACATTTATTAGTGTTTTCTGAAGAATTCCAAAGTCTCCTGCAAGAATAGTGGATATGAAGCTATTGCAGTACTGAATATGGACAGCACAAACCAGAAAACTCCAAACGGGCAGCAGTGTTTGCACATATGGCAGGAATATGGGAGAAATAGGGAAGGCTCCTACATCCACCTTAAAGTTTTCTTGCTAAGATAAATGCCATTACTTTTACATTTTGATAAACTGGAATGTTGAGTCCATTAGATCATTGTATATACCTAACTGATTTAACCTTGAGATGGGCTGCAGGACTGAAAATCCTTAACTACAACATGCACCAGCACAGAGGAGAATGTTCACCCAGGCTTAGGATGGATCACCTTGCATGGTGCAGCAGTGGGTTCTGGGACTTTAAGAAACACCCACCCAGATTCCCCTACAATGGACAATGGAGATTGCAGCAATATAAAAAAGGAGGGGAAACGTTATGTTCTTAAAAAATCAGAGGTGCTAGAAGAAAATCTTCCTCAATACAGTGGGTAAATTGGCTGGTTAATACTCACAAACCTCACACTTCAGGAGACAGGCGCCCAAGTGGGTAGGGCAGGAGGAATGTCAAAAGATTTCCCACTGCTTCAACCATTTCCAGCTTGTAACATGGTTTTTGGTTGGGTTTTGGTTGGTTTCGTTGGGTTTTTTTTAGCACCAGAGTTCTGCTGGCAGCCATTTCAACAGCTTGTCTTTGGCTGTGAGAAAGACAATTTCTCTTTCCATGGCATCAAAAGATATAAAAATAACAACCAAATATACTGTAAAAATACAGCTAATACACTATGTAACATCAAACATACTGTAAAATAGAGCATTATTAAATAAAAAAACCCCAAACTTGACCCCCAGAATGCTGGGGATCCTTTGCCTGTGTAAAGGAGGAGTTCCTTTAGAATTTTTGTAGCTAAGATCAATACTAGAGTAAGATATTCTCCCAAAGAAGGGGAAAAATAAATAAAATATTTACACACAGCATATAAATCCTCAATAAGCTTTTCCCTTATTTTGTTGAATGAGAAGGAGGTTGCTAAGCTTTTTTTTTTTTTTTGTGAGTGGGGTGAAATGCATTTCAATATTTCTATCATCATTTTTATTAGCTCCAGAATAAGTTACAAGAAGATTTTTTTAAATTGTTTCTCTTTGCAGTGCTGCCACGAGATAGGAATTACATTTCTTTTCACCCAACTACTTCAGTATTGTCATTTTAAAAGAAATGTGGTATTGTGGATACAAAAATGCTGCTAACAAGGATTTTCTTGCTATTTTCTAAGTCTGTGAGAGACTTTTCTCTCTCACAGAAGAGGTAGCAGGGAATGTAAACAACCAAACACCTGCAGCCTTGAAAAGTCTTGTTTATAGTACAGTAGAAAAATATTTTGACAATGGATGTTTTAGGATTTTAGCCAATCACCCCAAGGGGTGGCTGATCCTTTGTCCAATTAGAATATAAAGAAAAAAGTCTATAAAAGAGTTTGTAAAATAATTAAATAAATCAATCTTGCTGCACAATTCCTGCCTGTTGGATCTTCTCTCCTCCTCCCTATGGCTGCGGGACACGGAGATATACCCTAGGGTTGCAGTAATATGGTACCACCATCTAAACCCAGTGTGCAGCACCTTAATTTCACAAGATCAGACATAGCTTTCCAAACTAGCAAATACATGTAAGGTACTAATATCTGTGTAATTTGATATGCTGACACATTTTTTCCTGTCTCATTTCAGTAACTCATTGCCATAGGCTACAAACAACTCTCACTCCCTGAAATTTCATACATAATTAATACATGGTAAATTTTAAAAGAGGAAGTTCCTCAGACCCCTTGAATAGGGCATTTCTTTCACTTTCTGTCCTATCGTGCTGGCTAACATTGATGCAAATCCTATTTTCAAAGTAGCCATATTTGGATGGTCAGTGAAAATCTCCTACACTACAATGATATTCTCAAACCTTTGGTTGAATATACATAAACACAAAAGCTCAGCTAAATATGTTAGCCTAAGTAGTGATTCACTGACTGCAAGTGCAGCTTACATAGTGTATAAATGTACATATGCTTTTGGCCCTATAACGTTTGTAAGCCTGTGCATAAACAATTAAAAAATTTAATCTATATATTTCTGTATGTATTTTTAGTATTTGTAGACAAATACAGTACTATGTACTTGAAATATATATTTTCATTATGAAGTGCTATACCTAAGAACTGTGACTCCTGGAGTCTTCAAGCCAAATGCTATTCAGGAAACAGTTTTGGTCCCTCTGGTTCCTGTGTTCACTTACCACGAGAGCTGTGTAGCTATCCATATGGTACCTCTGGTACAACACCATGTGTACACAGATACAGTTTGCTTCCACAAATGATGTTTGCTCACATAACTATTTGCAGATTTAGCTGCACAGTCAGTTAAAAGAAGTAGAGCAGTCCCAGGTCTGAATACCTTATCACAATCAACTTCTCTGAGATGCAGAGACTCAACTGCAATGATGACTGAAGCCTTGCAGTACAGGTGGAAAGACACCTGCACAGCCTTCCTCTTTGTTTCATTTTGCCACTCAGTCTTAGCCTTGTTCCCTCATTTTTTATTTCCTGTTGCTATTTTAGCCATTAATCTGAATGCAGGTAAAGCAGTATTTATTGCAGTCCTTTAACAGCAGCTAAAATGTGAAACGTAGATCTAAAGATTCGGCTTACATTAGATTGTGCAATAAACCTGCAAGTGTCTTACCATAGATGCTAATAATATTATATAGGCTATACAATTTAGATCCTTTTAGTAAGAAAGACTAGAACGAAGCAGACTCATCTCTAAATGTAATTTTATAATCATAACACACAATACACTTAGATTTTCTTTATGCCTGGACACAATCTGTTTCAGTGTATCATTGTAAATCTGTTGCACCACCAAGAAAAAGGCAGCTAATAATCTTACATCTTTTTGATGCATTTTATGAGCATGTCTATGTGCTCTTGGTTGCCAGGTTTAAGCTCTCAAAGACAAATGGCTAAAGCCAGTTGTGTCCTTACTGTCATCCCACATTCACTTACAACTGATGCCCATTGCATTCAACTCACTTTAAGAGGCTTGTTGGGCTCATTTGCTTTTGCACTCAGCAATGAGAGGCCTTTTCAGCACTAAACATGAAGTGATTCTTTTGCATTTCACACATCTTACCATCTCCCAGCACACTCCATGAGAACTTCACTGGTTCAGTCAGGACTGAACTCCCTGCACAAGCAAACTGCACGAGCATTTATGAGCTGATGAAGTCTGAGATGTAAGTGGCTCCCCTACCTTGCAGTCAACACCCCTGAAGTTACAAGACAAAAAATTTTCTTTGCTCATTACTCTTGTCTTGAGATGATGCCTAAGCATAGTCCCAGCAAGGACACTACTAGATTTGTCTAGATCTAGGCAGACTCCTGAGACTTGCATGATAGCCCTCAGAGGGCCTATGACAGATTTACTGATCTGTCCTTTGAAGTCTTAAGAGAACTGCAAAGGTCTGGGCAACTCATCTATATGTTCTGCATTTCCAGCTGAAGCTTTCCTGTTGGGAGCCAGTTGTTTTGCGTCAAGGAAGAGATTGAATGTGAGCCAACAGTGGGTATTTATGGGATCTGAAATCAAATATGTGAGCTTGCTGTCTGCGTTACCACGAGAGCACAAAGCGCAGTTCTAAGCACAGTCTAGTTCTTAGTCTCAGAGAACTTCTTTTTGTTTCCAAATTGTGTTCCATTAACTAGGCAGGCTACAGCTAAGAATCAAACCAAGCTTCCAGCAAGGCTACTTTTGTCACTGATTCACTCAACCCCATATCAGAATCATAGAATCACAAAATAGTCTGAGTTGGAAGGGACCCAGAAGGACCGTTGAGTCCAACTCTTAAGTGAATGGCCTATACCATCATTTTTCCTTGTGAACAAATTGAAGAAATAGGCATTCTCATTTAAAAAACAGCTTCAGTATATATTTTAATATCATATATCCCACACATTTTCCACATATTTTTACAGAAGTGAAATATTTGGGGAAATTATTCATTTTCTGTGATCAATTTTTTCTCTGTAGACATATATCTGATATGTTCTATTACGTTTTTAGAAGCCCGTTTCCAGTTACAGAACCCTTGCCTTGGCATTTTCATTGAAGAAAAAAAGCTATTTTTCTGCATTAAGCTAGCTAAACTTGCCCTGGTTTTGACCTGGGTAAAGATGACAATTTATAGTCCAGCTTGCTTATAAGAAAGATTAATAAAAAGAAAATTTTTCCCTTCCTATAATAAAATGTTTACTCTCTAATAATTTGTCTGGACTGTCTAATAACAGAAGGCCACTTTGTGGCCACATAATCTGTATATTGTAGGAAATTCCTTCTGTAGTAGGGAACATCGGCTGGTAACTCCTGAACCATCTGCCCCGCATTTACATTAAGCAGAGAAAGATGTCAGAGAGATTCCAGCACTCCTGACATGGGCAGATGTGATGGCAAAGCAGTAACTGGGTTCCTTTGCAGCACAGCAGCTTTTACAGACCTTTCTTTCCCACTTGGTAGAAACCAGACCAAAAGGCTGCTTATGCTGGGTTCTGCCATTCTACACCAACTCCAGCTGACATTTAGATACAGGGGAGAAGGGAGGGCTGTATCACAAGTTTGAAATTTGTGTGACAAGTGTACAAATACACTGATTGCTGACACCATGTTCCATCTGTGTATTCATTATTACATCTAACCAGATATTTATTTCAAGATACTCAATGTATCAAAGACACCATTTGAGTCTATGAAGTCTGTGGTTTGTGGGAATGGTGGTTATTTAGCTAATTGAACTCAAAGACATGTGAGAAAACTGTGCAAAATGTCAATAAGAGAGCATTTATATAAATTTTCTCTGCTACAATCAGTAATTATTTTTCTTAAAATGTGATAAAGAAAATTCAAGTGTCCTCTGAAGAGTTACAGTGTTATTCAGAGACCAAACTCAATCTTTAATGTGTGAAACAGAAGGATTATAATTTTGCTTTTAAAACAAGCATCAACAGAATTTAATTATGGAATTACGTCTGATGCTTCACTGATACTGAGTGCGCCTTGTGAAGCAAAATAAAAGACTGTCTCACAAGTAAACAACACTATTATCTCTCTAGCTTGAATCTAGCACAAAAACCCCTCTTACCATCTCTCCTGCAGCAGTAGCTGGTTTATTAATCTTTATGCAGAAGACGTTATCATAATATCTAGACTATCAAAAACTCATAAAACAGTGATCACTGAGGAAAATCCCTGACCAAAAAAGAAAATCATTGGTATAAAGAAAACCACCCAACATATTAGTTCAGCTTCACTATCCAGTAAGTCAAACTGTAAATCCTAATAATAAAACAGAATTATTGCAGGACATCTACCAAACCATTTGGAAGTACCTGCTATATTTTTTCATCATTCACACATGATATCTAGGAAATGCTGCAGCAAGTGACATAAAATGGCCAATGGCTACCAGCCACACACGTAACCTGCTGTGAAAAGTTAGAGCCAAAAAATTACTCTCCCGTGTGTAGGACACCTGTGGGTGAATCCTCTATCACACTAAAAGCTGCTAGCTGGCAATCAAGTTCAAACACCTGATCACTAGATACATGTGTATTTTCTTTGTCCATCTGCGGCACAGAACATGTGCCAGAAGTGTGACTAAAAGTGAGTAAGAAAGAAGCAGTGCAGTGTACCACATGTTTAAGAAACAGCTAATAAATGTGCACTAAATATTTTACTACTTTTTAAATTCACAATCAGAATGCTCCAAAGGAAGTATAAACATCAAATTTTTAGCCATGGGATTTACAAGCTGTTGTTGTTGTTATTATATTTCGGAGACTACTGATGTTGTAATGTAATCTTTTCTCAAAACCCTTAAAATTTCATATTAAGAGAAACTTCTGAAAAAACCATGAAGTTAAATCAAATAATTTCCCAACTGATTTCATTAGTTTGTCAGAACATGTTAAAAATCAGATCACTGGTACTAAATGCAAACTTCCTGGTACACATGGGTGAAAGGAGATATAATGCATGATGAGATAAAGAACTGTAAGTCTTGTTAAAAACCAAGATTAATCTAAACCTCACTGAAGCTAATGGGACTTTCCATTAACTTCTACAGTCTTTGGATCAGGTCCTATAGTTTATTTTTCTCTGTCCTTTTATCTTCTCTCCCTTTCAGATTTGTTTTTCTCCTTTATGTGTTACAAGAGCAGCACTGAGAGCTGAAATGGACAATGCTTAGCTGGCAGTCATTCTCTGGTAATTAGACCGAGCCTCAAACACCTGACCTGCACATCTATGGATATCAAGCACGTCTGAGTGCCCAATTACCCGGGAGTATTAAGAAATAGGTTTGGAGGATGGGCAAATGATTTGATTCTTAAACTCTTCTGTAGTTGATGCTGTGCATGCTTCTTCTTTAGCACAGACTAGAAGACCCAAAGAGAGACTGGAGGTCAAACCCTGTCTGAACCATCATATGCTGTGAACAATTTCTTCATACCGTTTAGGATCTCTGACCTTTAGAAAGTCTACAGCATTCATAATTATATCTAAAGCAGCTTTGATGGTGTCTTCCTCTATAATGGATTCACAGACGTGAATAATACTCCTTAATTTTCAAGTATATCTTTTTCAAATTAATATTTCAAAGAGAGAAACCCTTATCTTGTTAAGAAGAAGAGTTTTAGGGTAGTAGCTCTTCCATAGGATGATACAGTTTGGTGGCCTCTCTTGTTAAAAATGTTCTAGTACCCATCTAATGCCCACTTATTTATGGATTTTAGACTAAAAGCCCTTTTTTGCCAGTTTTCTTCACAAGCACTTATCTCAGCATCCTCATTAGACGGTTTTTCTCTTTTCTTTTTTTTCAAGGCCTATCCATGCCCTTGGTACTTTCTTTTGTTCCATTCTGCAAAAGGAATGGCTTTAAAGGATCTCTCTCTACCAGTTTCAACTTTTTTTCCTTTGTAATTAGCCTTATTTGAGGAGCAGAAAAGTAGAAGACCAGAGAGAAATAATAATAATAAAACCCCCTGGTGAACAAAGCAGATGATGTTCTTTACTTCAATCATATGCTGTATAGCCTGAGTCAAAGAACTTGCACATCTTTTTTTTTTTTTTTTAAATCTGACTCATACAGTACATGCAAGCCAGCTGAGAGACAATTTTGAAGCTAAAGAACAGGAATGTTTTATTCAGCTGGTTATTGTTATTACCAAGAGCTTATTTAAAAGTTATAATTAAAGAAACCTTTTGCAGATAGTAATTTGAAAAGGAAAGATATGTTTGCCATCATCTGCTGAGAAAGAATATATTGATAGTGTTAACACACAAGTGTGTGAATAAGAAAGAATATATTTATTATATTAATTGGCAAGTGCATGAATCTTTGAAAAATAAGCAGTGAAATAATATATTGGAACTAAAATGGAACCTGAATATGAATTAGTGTAGAATAAAGTCTAGAACTATTCATATTGTAGCTAAGTCTGGTGTCAGACTTTATTCAAACAATCAGGGAGGTAAATTTCTTTGCTAATTCTCTTTCAATCTGAAAAAGATACCCAATATATATTGGCAGTCCTGACAAATCTTTAAACTCTAGAAGGTATTTCAGCATAGATAACACTGGTGGAAATACAGAAATCTGAATTTTTAGTGATTTTGAAACTCACTTGTGAGTGGTTCAGAAGCCAAGAAAAAGAAAAAAAGGGTCCGTTTACTAATAAACTGAATGAATTTTATTGTAACTTTTTTCAAACTTTTCTTTAAAAAAACCCAAAAATATCTGTACCTTGAATATCAGATACTGACTTCCCAGATTTTGTTTGCATTTTTTAGTCTTTTTTTCCTTCTTGGTATGCAGTTCTTGCATGACTAGATATCTAAATGAATGAACATTTACCATGTGGAACAAAAGCCCATTTGAATTTTAAAAAGCAGAGCTCTCCCCTAAAAGTACTTCCAAGCATTTCCACTAAGAAGGAAAGATTCAGAAATTAAGACTTCCACTATTGGAAGTCCACAGCTGTGAAATCATTAGCCTTTTCTAAAAAAAATAAAATCTGTGAATTACATATTTTTATTATTTATATCACTTTGAAAAGTACATAAAATTTATCTTGACGTCTACCAATAATTCAGTTAGCTTTTGTCTACTTTAAGATGACTGAATTTTTGTCTTGTGTTGACAATCTTGATTTTATGTTGAGCCTAAAATAAGTTCACCCAAGCTAACAGTAATTTCCACAAATGTTATAAGATTATCTAATATTTACTATAAAAGAAGCAACATATATGCAAAGTCTTGATCTTTTAATTTTTGTTTATATGTCTAATTTATAATAATTTTAGAATTATTCAAGTTAAGCTAATTTTGATGGGTACCCAGTTCAGTTAAATATTTCTACTTCTGTGAATTTTACTCACACTAAAAGATCTTTTTGAATCTGCAAAAGTGAATGGAAAGAGTCATTCCAGTAAGATGGTTGCCATTTGCTATGCTGCTTGTGTCAGAGCAACCACCATTTTTGCCACTCATTCTTTTTTAGTTCTAGACAGAAGCATAGTAATGTAGTAGTACAGAAAATAAAGCAGTATATATTATTTCAGGATGATCACTGTATACTATGGAACCTTAATAAATATGGTCTGAATTTTGGACAGAAAGTTCAGGCATTTGTTATCTAAATAGGATCACTCTTCCTCATTTTGCATATCATGAACCCAATCAATCTACTGACATTCTGTATAACAAGATGTGTAGATTCACACTTGCAAAATCGGAGACAATTCATCAGTTTGCTGTTGCTAAAACCTGCAAGTCTGAAGTGGTTAAATCTCTCATTATTTTATCTCTGTACCTACTCAGATATTTTCCTGTGGTGTCTGATCATTTACAAAATTGTCTCAGATAATGAAAATACACTAAACAATCCATGCTCACAACAGAACCACCAAAGTTAGTTTGTGGCCTGCATTGTTTAAAGAATTACATCTGTTTCTGTTAGTATGCTTAAGATAGTCAGATGTACTGTATATTTTATCAGGTAAAGGACTCTTTTTTGGAAAGGGAAGTTTACTTCTACTTTTGATTTCATATTTTGTATGCTTCCTTTTATATTTTGAGTTACAAGCTAACATTTTTAATTGATCCTCTAGCTAAACCCAGCTATGGCCTCAATACGCACAGGAAAGGCAGACGAGCATCACAGACTTTGCAAAATCTATAAATGTGCAAACACCTGTGGTGCTTCACCTGCATGAAGTTTGGCACAGAAAACATCTGTGGGAAAATTAGAAACTGACTCTTGCTCAGACCTAGGGAAAGTGAAGAGACTTATGGAAGAGACTTGTATTTCCTTAATAATACCAACCTAACATACTGAGAAGAATATAGAATGAATGAGGTTATTTTAACTGCATCCTGATAGAATAAGCATCATTTGATGCAACAAATCTTTTCAAAATCTTTTCAAAATCAAATTTTCAAAACAATTAAGTTTGATTTAGCAGGATGTTGCATAGATTAAATACCTCGATTATGAAGTATTTTTTTTTTCCTTTTCATTCGTAGGAAACTTACCTACCTATCAGTGGTAATTTACTCTGTCTGGCAGTAGGTATTTTAAGTGAATATTTCATACAGAAAATTACTCCTCCCTATGTTTTAAAGAAATCAAACAGAAATTAAACTCTGAGAGGCAGTTTTCTCAATTTAAACTTGTACCTACGCTCTCAATCTATTCCTTGGCCAGCCTGTATTTGTGCTCGGGATTGCCCTGACTCAAGTGCACCTGGCCTTGTTGAACTTCATGAGGTTGCATGGGCCCACCTCTCAAGCCTGTCAAAATCCCTCTGGATGGCATTCCTTCCCTCCAGTGTGTTGACTGCACCAAACAGCTTCATGCTGTCAGCAAACTTGCTGAGAGTGCACTCAATGCCACTGACAATGTTGCCAAAAAAGATGTTAGACAGAGCCACCAGTACAGACTCCTGAGGATCACCACTCATCACTGGGCTCCACTTGAACTTCAAGCCACTGACCACGACAATTCAAATGTGACCATCCCACTAATTCCTTATCCACTGCATGGTCCATCCATCAAATCCATGTCTCTCCAGTTTAGTGACAAGGATGTCATGCAGGAAAGTGTCAAACACTTGTCAAATGCATCCCACTTCGAGCAGGAGGCTGGAGTAGGCAACCTCCATAGGTTCCTTCTAAACAATTTTTCTACCACCCCGTGACTAAACTGAAAGAATCAATACTTTAATTAGGGACATTCAACTTTTGACTTCATTACTCATTCACAAAAGAGAGATGTTACTTAAACCCCCTATTTTTCATAAAATCTTCCTTAAAATACTGAAAGCAGAAGCATCTAATCTGAATGACATTCATACAGAATGACTATCTTTTGTTTCATGGCCAAATACTCATACAGACCAGCCTACACACTTCATTATGGGTTTTCATACTCAGCAGAGAAAGAAATCTGCTCTGTGTTGACAAACCTGAAAACTGTAGAATTGCTCCAATCCTGCTGTGCAGAACTTGGTTCTTTTGTGAAAATGCATTTATATATAGATCACAAGTGTTGTGAGTCTAGCATGTTGTCAGCTCAGTTAAAATGGTATCCCCAAATCAGAAGATTTGGAAGAAAACAGATGTGGCAGAATCAGAACTATAATGACTGGTAACACACAGATCTTAAAAGTCTCTTTCTGTGTTACTCAGGACTGATGTCAGACTCCTGCTGCTAATGCTAGTGGAGCCTGGACCTTCTCTCTAATCCTGTTCATGAACTAATGAAATGTCCTCTTTAAACCAATCCTGTTTGCTCTCTCCATGGTGATTTTAAAGAGGTTATTCCAAGGCTCATTCCTCTTAAACTTAAAAATGGTTTAATTTTCAATTATATGCATTCCCAGATTAAATCTTGTTTCTTGTGCCAACTCAGATCTTTTGCCACAGAGAGACCTACCTGCAACCAGGGGTTGAGCACTGGTAAGAAAATTTTTTTCTTGACAGAAAATGAAAGCAAATTTACTTTTGTTTGCAAATAAACAAGAAGTGTTTTGCCATGAGTTCAAAAAGTCAAAACCAAATTCTTTGTGCTTTGTTCAGGACTTCTTTTTCTTTAGATTTAGCATGGAAAACAAGACTCTGGGGAACCACAGAACAGCAGGAAAAAAATAAAGTAAGAGAGAAAAAGAGAAAAGAAAGAGAGGGAGGAAGAGAGGAAGGGAGGGAGGGAGGGAGGGAGGGAGGAAGGGAGGAAGGAAGGGAGGAAGGAAGGGAGGAAGGAAGGGAGGAAGGAAGGAAGGAAGGAAGGAAGGAAGGAAGGAAGGAAGGAAGGAAGGAAGGAAGGAAGGAAGGAAGGAAGGAAGGAAGGAAGGAAGGAAGGAAGGAAGGAAAAGAAAGAGAAAAAAGAAAGAAAAAAGAAAGAGAAAAAAGAAAGAAAAAAGAAAGAAAAAAGAAAGAAAAAAGAAAGAAAAAAGAAAGAAAAAAGAAAGAAAAAAGAAAAAAAGAAAGAAAAAAGAAAGAAAAAAGAAAGAAAAAAGGGGCGAGGCAGGCGAGGTGAGGCGAGGCGAGGCAAGGCAAGGCAAGGCAAGGCACCCACTTCTGAGTTTTGGGTGGATCAGCTTCTACAGGACATGGCCTCAGCCATGCACAGAGCCGCTGTATCATCAGCACTAATGCTGCAGTGGCACTCTTAATGCCTCAATGGCACTCTTAGTGCCCCAAGTATTGCCAGTAGCTTGAAACCACACACAGCAAACTGTTCCAGTACAGTCTGAGCTGAAGGCATCCACTGCCAATCTGTTCTCACCAGACTTTACAAATCTTGCAGGCACCTAAAAGGGTTATCTCAAGTCCTCCTCACAGTAAATAAAATATTCTTTAAAAGGCTTTTGGGGATCCTCAGGGCATTCCAGTATTGCCAGGAAGATGCTTTACCCTACCTAGTAGAGAAATACATAACAATGTGCTTTAAAAATTAAAAATTTAAAAGAATCTGAATAATTGCTTCCTGTCAATTTTCTAGGTTGGCATCATGTAATTCAAGAGTGAACCATCTCAACAAATTCACTTGGAAATGTCTGTCTAGCCTGTGGAAAAGCTATGCAAATCTGTGTACTGAGCACAATACATAATGAAGTTTACACTTGCTTTGGGTTTGTCCTGAGGAATGTACAGCAATTCTGACAGAGTTTCTGTCAGTGTTACTAGCTACAACATGCAGTTCAGTAGCACAGGAGTCTATTTCCTGTTCAAAGGGGAAAACAAGGACTTAAATATTTAGAGGTTAGTTGTCTCAAAATACCATCAGTTAGTTCTCCTTAAAAATAATTAAGTGCCTGCTTCACCAGAATTAATGAAAAAGAATGTTATTTTGTAGATGTTAAAACTACAGGGCAGACAAAAAATTCATAATGAAACCAGTATTTTTCTGTCTGCTTCGTTAGGTTTTCATAGGCTATAGTCTTGGACCACTCCCTTTTGACCTGACCATAACAATGAATCAAAATTGAATTGATCAGGGTCTTGTACTCTGATTTGCTCAAATAACTGCATTTTGTTTTCTGACATGCACCAAAGGGAGCTGTGTGCACAATCGGGGGGGATATATCCCACCAGCAGAAAGACTATGGTTTATTTCAGTATTTTTCTGAATCGTGAAAACAGAAAAAGTGACATGGTAAGACATATTTGATTACAGTACACATATACCAACTAAAAGGCCATCAAACTCGAACAGATTTGTACACAGAAAAACCTCAGAAAATTGTGAAGAGCTGCTTGAAAATGTTAAAGCAACAGAATTTCCCAGCAAAGCAGTAGTCAAGCAAATAAATACACAGTGAAAAGAACTAATTTTTTCCATAGGATTGGGGTTTGTTTGTTTGGGTGTTGTTGTTGCTTTTATTTTGGTTTTGTTTGTTTGTGTTTTGGTGTTTCTGTTCGCTTGTTTGGTTTTGTTTTCTTTCCCCAGAAAACAGATTGATTTTATTTGTTTTGCTGCTTTAAAAGAAAAAAAAAAAAAAGTTAGACTCAAAGCAGATTCAAACCATGAAGAATTTCAAACTGTATGGCTTCCTATATCTCAAAGTTAAAGGCATATTCACACTGTGACCAGATCAGTGCACTCAGCACAATGAAACTTCTGCTATGACTGTAATATAAATAACTTTCATATTAAATTGGATGGATGTTAAAGACTAAAGAAAGAATACTGTTCTTAAATACAAGGCAGAAAAGTGAAAAATTACAGATTTGAGATAGTATTAAAATTAGATATTCTCAAGAGTTAAGCATTCTTGAGATCTATTTCTGCTTCCATCAGTGTTGTAAAGGTCTCTTGGTCTACCTGGGTAATGAATCTATTACAGATTATACACCTATTCCACTACTTTCATGTATTTACATACATACTTTGAAGGAATCATTCTGACTACTGCGGCTGACTTCCTGAGTAAAGAAGACTACAGTTCTAAAAATAAGACTAAAGTTCCCAACTGAGTTATAGGATTACACAGCAAAAAAAAATTTAAGCATTTTGATTGAAAAAATAGCTGATACTGAATGTTATCTGTCCTTTTAAAAATGAGACCATGCTGTTCATTTTCATTTGTCTTGCTTTCATTTCTAGCATCAGAATTTCCCCACAGACATTCATGCACAAGCTGGCTGTATAAACATATGTCTCATGCCAAAACAAAACTTTTTAGAGTATTGTATGCCTCTTAATATGCTTTAACTTGAAAATTCAGAAACTGCACTTGTGAATCAGTATGAGTATCATGAAGAGTTTAAAATGTATTACAAAAATTCTTAAAATTGTAAGGGTGAAAGGCTTTAAATAAGTTGCATTTTTAAAATATTCCACTTTTAACTTTGGTATCTTGGATACTGCTATTTACATGATACAGATCGATTTCAGGAAAGAAAAATTCAGATGAAAAGAAAGAAAACAAAGAGGAAGAGAGAACTACTCTTCACTGACTAAACTGACTGGCAGTAGCCCTCTTAGTTATCTGAAAAGCTGTGTGATACCCTGGCAAACTTATAAGTCCTTTATTACTCTTATTCATTCTTTGATGAACCTGCTCTCCTCTGTTCCTCTCTTGTCCTCTAAACACACACTGGCCAAACAATTTTCTCTTAATTTGGAGGAAGAGGGTATTGAAAGTTTGAGAGCGCTGACTTTAGGGTACCACAGGGGAAAAACATTGTTTTCACCTTTCCCCATTGCTCTCTCAGGGCATAGCACTCCTGACTTGAAGGCAACATCAGCAGTATTCATCCACAAGTCTGGCAAAAACACTCATTAGTTATACTCAAGACAGTATTATTGAACCCTTTCTCTAAGTTCTATGTACTAACTCAATATAAAATCACAGTTCTGATTATTGATCAAATAAAAAAGTTCCACTTGAGCAGTCCTGACAGAAAGCCAGGAGATTAGCTGCACAGCAGCACAGTCCTTCCATACGCATAGCCCATATACTGAGGTTTTCCTGACAGCTATGCCCCTGGAATGCCTTGGGATATGCCTGAAGTACTTCTCTACCCTCTCTCTGATCTTTATTGGCTCTTCACCCCAACAGGAGACACCAGCCTCACACTGATCCTCTTTGGCTTCCCACAGAGCATTCCCCACCTGCAAGGTGCCACGAACATGTCTTGGGATAATGGCTCACATTTGCAGAAAATGCTTCAGAGAAATCATGAGCCCTAAATTTATGATTTCCCCCTGATCCACCTGAACCTCAACTTTAGCCAAGTTTAATAACAAAAATTGCCCCCCCCCCCATCCTGAATTATCAAACAAGTATTAAATTTAGACTTTTAGTTCAATAATGGAAACCCTGAACTCCCACTTACACCTCAAGCCTGGTCGCTCAGTCAGTAAGATTCTAATCTTTGTATCTGTAATCTCTAATTTTTTATATATTTTGCTGTTAGTTTTGGGACACAAAAGCAAATATCTGAGGTGCTCCAGCACAGTATGGATAATTGCAAAAGTAGGAGTTACAGGCATACTTATTCAGTGAAGCACATCTCTTACAAGGAGTGCTTTTTAAACTGGAGACTACATCCACCACCAGCAATGCCAAAACCTGATGAACTGAAATAGAGAAAGAGGTACATTTACACAAAATTTATTTTGTGGAAATACAAAATGAAACATAGGCTTAAGCATCCTCTTTGAATCACCTGAAACCCACTTCTTTGATTTACTAGACATTTACAATTGCACATAGAAAAGAAAAGGAATGAGGTGATTCTTCTTCCTGAGCTAACATAACATAAAGTTGTTAATGTCTAATTGTGAACTCTACCTTTGTGCTTTAGCAGATCTGAAGAAAGAGCTTGACAAACTGGAGTATTTACCCAGACAAAAATAGCCACTCAGCTGTGCTTTAGTGCCATTTTCTGTCACACCAGCATGACAGCACTAAGTGTTTAGTTCAAATAAGTGGTTCCACGTCCTCTGATAATACAACATGGTTCCAGCATTCTGTTCACTACAATTTCAGCTCCATCAGGGGTAGCACAAGACAGCTCAGTATTCCCAGAGATTTTCAAACTGTGGCGCATGTGTTCTATTATGCACTCAACCCGTCTGGTCCATTTGGACTGGATTCACCAGGGAATACAATTAGCTGGCCATTTTATTTACACAACCCAGCCTGCCAATTTGTCTGGAGCTTCAGTTATTTTTTATTTTTCTCTTTCTTGCAGTTTTGAATTATTTCTGATGTGGCAACTATCTGTAGCACAGATTCTTCTTCCACTGGGTGTTAGTGTATAAGGCAACCAACTGTTGGGGGACTCATGTTGGGGCAATCAGGATCTTCAAATTAGAAGCAGTAGTTATTTCCTCAGCAAACTCAAGTACATTGTTCTTTTAAATGAGCCACTAAATAAGACTTCTTAATGTGCTGCCAAACAAATCACGGAGAATACGAAGGAACAGCAACAGACAGGGGCACACAGACACAGAGCAATAAACTACTACTGCTCCCCATTGCACAACTAATTGGTGCTCCCAAAGCAGGGCACTTTTGCTGCCCTGCAGACCAGAATTTGACACAGGCTATTTAGTATTTTAGGAAAACAGGCAAATATTCCAAAAAATGAGACATGAAACAATCTTATCCAAAGGACACAGAACTTTGGTAATCTCAGCAAGCCTCACAGAACCACCATTGTCACTGTATTTGAGGTGTACTTTCCAAAGTTCAGTTAGCACACACAACACAAATATTTAATGTCAAAAAATAAGACTAGACATAAAAAGATAAATATAAAAGTCACTCTCATTCAAATGCAGACATTTGAAATGGTAAATATATGAAAATATTGTGCACTGATTCAGTTGAGGAGGTTCATATATTACCAATTTTAGAATGCCAAATATTTTCTGCCAGTCTTCACTATTCTTTTCTTCCTCTGTCTCTGCCTCTCTCCTCCTCCATCAAAGAAAAATATTTCAGGCTCCTACATTTTTATCTCAAGGCAACACAGTCTCAAAATGGTTCATACAATTAAAAGGAAAACTTAGTAAAAAGAAAAATTGAACTACCTTTCACTAGGTATGGATTTTTTTTCTCTGCTGTTACTCAAAACAAATTGACTGTCTTTCAATTTTCCTAATGACTTTAATTATTTTTTTTCCAAAAATATGGTATCTCTGGACAAGACCACAAAATATGTCTTAAAGCATCCTCTTGCCAAAAGATTCTTCCATAAGCTGTTCCAGCCAGCTTCATGCAACTTACTGGGTTTTTGTAACAATTTATAATTAAAATTTGATACTAAACTTTTGGCAATGTATCTATAAAGAATACAAGTTATTAAAAAATAATATGAATAATTTGAATAAAAATAACATACTTTGCAAACACAAAATGACTGATGAGATTACATAACATCTCTCATAACTGTAAAGGTTTCCATTACTGTAAGTCTTTTTGTGAGCAATAATGAATCAAACTGAAACTATCACCAAAAAATGTTAAATGAGAAAACATTATCCATGCATTTATGGTGACAGCCACAAACTTGCTAGAGTTCATTAAATGTTCACTCTCCTTACCAACACCACCAAGCATGTTCCTATTTACATTAAGAGGCTTAAAAACAAAAACCAGAACCTTTACCGGAGTACTTAGCTCGAGAGTCCCTTATTCCTCAGGCCACTCCACTGTCTCCTGGAATGTTTTCCCAAAGCATCGCATATTACTTTGTCCCCTCTTAGGGAAGTACAAAGTCCTAAAATCCCTTCTCTCTATTCTGTAACTTCATATTGCATATTTGTTTGGTGGACTGACATAGCAGTTAGAACAAATACTCCTGCTGGGTTTAGAGCATCTATGAAGCTACAGAAGGAAAGGGGGACCCGCTGTCAGGAAAAAAGAAGCGGTTGCCTGGTCACTCTGGCAGAGCACACTGAGGTGCTGACCTCTGAAGGCAAGGTCTTAAAAGCACTGACAACATGCCATAGTCAAGCAATGCACCGTCATCTATACCATGGCCTAGGCATGCTCAAGAGTTTTGGTTAACTGCCAGTAAATTTTACAGATTTAGGGAGACTAAAATTTGGATTTCATGGGGTTTTTTTTACAAAACACATTAAACATATCATTGCTTTCATAAATTAAGACAATTCAGCAATAAACAGGAACACTTTCAAAATACATTTAACAGCGTACGAAAACATCTGAATGCTAGTTTATGGATCAGGACAGTAACTGTCTTTGCTCTCCCCTCCAGCTAAGCAGAAGGCCTAATACATTGCCTTGCTGGAGTAGAATTGGTGGAAGAATTTGTGCTCCCACACCAAAAACCAGAGCCACCTGGCCACTGTAATTACTGCTAGGATACAGGTTTCACGTGATTTCTTCAACAAGACTGGTAGTAGCTATCCTAAGAGCTGTGTGGTATCCCGGTGAACTTGTAAGTCATTTAATGCTCTTCTTTGTTCCTTCCTGAATCTGCCTTCTCTGTTTCTCTCTTGTCTTCTACATACACAATATTAAGATTAGAGAACCCATATTCATAAAGCCATTTTTATTTCCTGCTGAAGAAGGACAATCCCTCGGCAAATATGGAACAGTTACATTAGAAAGACGACATTAAAAAAAGCCAGCTATTGTTAAAAGGTAACAGAGTACAAAATCCAACAATCTTAATAAGTGCCCAGAATGTTCAAATTCAGATTTTCAGAAAACTCTGAAATAAAGATATCTGCCCTTAAGCACTTGCCTGAGTACAGCTGCACACATCAAGCACAGAGAGTGTGTAGGGACACTTTTCAAAGCCTGTGACTGTGAAGAGCAGAGCACTGGGTACTGCTGGTCACAGACAGGAGGGCTTAAGTCTGCTTAAGAGGGAATGAAAGAATGTAAAGACAGCTGCTAAAGGTAGGCAGTTTACCCTGCTGTTGGACTTTGTAAAGCAATGATGCTGTCAGAGTTCCTTCCCAAGCAGTCCAGAAAGGTGCCTTAACGCGAGGAAAGAATCAACCACATAAAGATGGCTTACAGAGTATCTGGATGGTAACTTGATCTCATTTCTACTGGAGAAAGTGAACTCTGGGCCAAGGTAAACTGATAAGGAACAAGTATGCTCCTATAGTACAAAACCAGCCAATTCAAAGCCAAGCTCAGAAAGTCAAAAAGAATGTGTCCATTTCTATCTCCATACCTGAATGGAATTGTTGAAGCAGTTTCTCTTCTGCATGAACTTCATACTAGAAGTTCAACACACTTCACCTCGTGTGCAAACTTCATTCAACCTTGACAGCTGAATGATCATTTCCTAGACTACTTACAAGGATTCATTGTTAAATTTATAAATACAAGTATTAGGTTTACTTTTTGCTTTTACAATACACAAATTTATGCTTAGAAGAAATAGTACATGCCTATCCCACCAAATCCATATGTACATTTGGAAACACTTGGGGTTGCTTAAGGTGTTCTTAGTTTTGCATCTGTTTTCAAGAACAGAAGGTTAATTTAAGAACTTATTTGAAAGACATCTGTCTGATCATGTGGTTTCTGCTGCAGTCTCCAGACTGGGAAAGTGAGGAGGGGAAATAAAAAACAACAGTTGTCATTATTAAACACACCCAATTTATTTTGTGGTTTGTATTTCTACGTTCTAAGTTTGAGCATGTTCAAGGGATCTGAATCTTCTCAGAATCTCTCCTCAAAGAGACTGCTCTTGGTCTGCACTTCCGGATGTTGCAAAATATTCAGTGCTGCTTGAAAGGGAAAAGATAGTTTTCCCAGCCAAAAGAGCATTCAGTTTTCTATGCTTCAAGGTAATAATAAAATAAGCATTTTAACATTTTAATATGAAAAATACAAGAACTTTCCTTTCAAACATGGGTCAAAATTACTTTTAACATTTACAATAAGAGCTGGAGAGAAAATTATAAATTGCTAGCTAAACATTTAGCAATATTCTTTAAAGTTTTCTGTATTTCAGACAGATTACACATATCTTAAACACCATTTAATTCCTACACACCTTAATAGTTTTACATATTTTCCATGGACACTTTTGTCATCATTCATCATCAATTACTCAATTACATCATAACTCACTGTAGTGGTTCAGTTCAAAATATCCCTTACTTACTTATTTTCTTCTGTGAGATAAGAATTAGGAGAAAGCAAAGCAGGCACAAAACTTAAAAGAATATAAAGAAGTTTATTAACAGAACTAAAAGAAAGAAAAAAGTAAGAGTCAGACAACCTTCAGAACACTTCTCACCTTTCTCCCTTCTCCCACTGACAATGTAAAAAGACAACCCTTGAGATTTTCAGTGAGTTTACCACCTCTATAATAATCTCTTTTTCAGTTCACTTAGGGAGAGGAGTCTCTCTTGCTCATGCTATGGAGACATCTCCACAAGAAACAGTTCTCTCATGGCTTCAATATCACAGTGAGACAGCCACCCGAGTTGGTTCTCTGCTCACGTGTGAAAGTCCCTTCCCTCGACTTACAGCTTTCCCCACAACTGCTTTTGAGGGTCCAACCTTGAGCTAATGGGGCACCATTTTAAGGATGAGCTGTTCAGAAGCAAAGGTTCTCTTCACCTATCTCTGGGAGCATCTTCATCTCTAGGAACAGAGGTCTTCTTCTTCCCTGGGAGGAAGGGTCTTCATCACTTTCATCTCTCTCTGTTCAAGCTTCTCATCTGATCACAGCTACTTCAACATTTGCTTATTTCAGCCCAGGTACTTTTGCTCATGATTGCGGTTTGAATGCTCCAGCCCCCATGCTTTCATGAAATTACAGCGGGTACTCTGATGTATCATAGTCCATCACCCTAGCCTTACAAAGGAATTTCAGCTTCTAGGTTTGAAGCATCTCCTCTTTCTCCTTCCTCAGGGTTTCACCTCTTCCTTCTTCACTGACTTTGGTGTCTTTATGATGTTTTCTTCACGTGCCTTCACCTTTCCTTTTCTTTTGACTTGGGAGAGTACTAATGTCTGCAGGCTTCATCTGTTCTGGAGGAATCTTACAGCACTAAAAGGGTTAATCTCACCTGGGCATTGCAGCTGGAATTCACTTATCACTTTTGGTCACATGATCTTTGCCAGCCAGATGAATTTTTGCCTCAGATGAATTTCAGCCGCACTAGGCGAGGGCCGGCCCGGCTGCCTGCACAGAGCAGGGCTGTGGGTGGAACAGGGCCACACGGCTCCGGGGTGGCTGTGTCCCGGCCGGCCCGGCCCGCACTGAGGGGCTGTGCCGGGTGTCCAGCGAGCAGAAGCGGCTGAGATCTCAGCCAAGCTGCGCCATGGCTGACCTGGCTGGGCCGCAGCAAGCAGGGCCCGGCCCGGCCCCACTGGGCCGCACCGTGGGCCCCCCAGTTACCTGTCCAAAAGCTGGGAACGAGAGCTTTCCCGGGATTTGTTCGTTCTTAAATGTGGATCACAGAGGCGCGTCAATCTTCTTAAGTGGCTTTAAAAAGTTGCCAATATTCAAACTAGCCAATGGATTGGTTCTGTCAGGTCATAGAGAAAGTTGTAAGCACCTCTTTGCAAAGAATCACTTCCATGGCTGATGGGGCCCCTCCTTAACTAAAACCCCAAACTATGCTAAACTATGACACTCACTCTCTCTTAATCTCAATTTTTTTTTTCTGTAAGATGGATAACACCAATATTAACATTCCAGGAATGAGGCTAGTTCTTATGAAATAGGTAAGAGAATAAAAATAAGTCCTTTGTTAAGTTTTTCCCGGAAATACAAAAGAAAAAAAGTCACCAGCACACAAAGCAATTATACAAATCACCTTTCTAAAAGTATTTGAACAATCTGGAGATTTGTTAGTTGAAAACAAGAGAGTATTTCTGGTCCTCTGGTAATTTTAATGGTAAAATGACCTAGGTGTGCCCCTGTAAAACCAAAATACTGAATTCTTCATCACCAATGCCAACACAAGAAGAGACCTAAAACTTGACATTGACACATACAATATCTGGTAGTCCAGAAATCAATAAGAGCAGTGACCTGCTTTCAAATGAAAAGCAGGAACAATCTCTCCCAAAGGCCCTAATGTCTATACGTCCTTCCAGCTAGCCACCAATATACAAGAAAAATGTAGAAGCCTCAAATATGACAACGAAATGGACAGAAGTGAAAAAACCACTTGTTTTAAACAAGTATGATTCATACTTATATACATTACTAGTTGGGATTTTCCATACTGCGGAAGTCAGAAGCGGTCTGGAATAAATGACGGAGGAGAGAGAAACTGAATGAAAAGGTGTTAAGAAGAGGTTATGGCAAAACCACCTAACCAAAACAGCACAGTACTTACAGAATTACAGTAGTCTTCTGACTAGAAGTGTGTGAAAAGCTAGGAGGGTATTTCTGATGTACATCTAACACAGTAAAAGCTGAAGTGAGACCTCAAAGCTCTTTTTCTTTTCTGAAACAGGATATGAAATTAATTATGCAGAAAAAGAACTAGTGTCTGCATGTCTTCTTCTTTTGAGGGTCTTGCAGATCTTTCCTAGAAAAATGGCTCCTTTATGGTAGCAAAGCCTCTAACTCCAAAGAGTTTTAAGAATGCTAGTGCTTGCTGCTCACTCTTCACTGCAGACTCCAGCTCCTCCCTGAGTCAGAGTGAATGCACCTCTTTAAAAAAACTATTCTGACAATATGCTCATCCTTTCCCAGGGTTTATTGCCAATTTCAAAAGCCTAATTGCTGTTGTGAACTGCGAGGATATCCAAACTGAGCGGAATGAAAAATTACCTTTTCCCCTCCTCTATTCTCTTCCTATTTCAGCTGCAGATTTTCTCCCTTGCTAATGCAAGTATCTGTTGTGGAGGATTTTTCCTTTACAACAAAACCAAAAGTATCTCTTGGTTTCCGACATGATTGTTACAGATCAACAACAATTCTGACTTCGTATTTGACATTAGCATTGCTCTTTAAAACAAATTTGGTAGTTTCTCAGCAGTAGCATCACATTTCTTTAATGCTTATTGACAGGCAGGTCAGTAGCCAGTGACTTTTTTTTAATGACTGTATTCTTTTGTTCTCTTTGCAGTACCCGCAAGGACTTGAATGACAGAAAGTTCATTTTTCTCCGAATGAACATCTGATTAGAGTAGCCCATGCTTTACCCCCCTTTGGGAGACATGCTGTCAGCCAGCAAAGCCATGGTGGTCGTGGTAGCTGTCACTGCATATCCAACAGCTGCTCCGTTACACATTCCCTAACCTGGCAAGAACCGCGCTGCGGAGATTCTGCCGCTTTTCCCCACCCTGGCTCTGTGCTGCCCTGGCCCCATCCCTCCAGCAGGCAGGCTGGCCAGCAGCTCTGCCTGCAGCTGCTTCCCACTCTCCTAGTGCTGGTTCACCACAGCAGGAGCTCTCCTGAAGGGGCCTTCTATGGCCTCGGTCCTGGAGAATGAGTGTCACCCCATCAGGGAACCTTGCCTGGAAGCCTGCAGCGCCCTAACCTGGTTGGTACCCACAATTTGCAGATAGTGGCACACTGCGGGGTCTTTGCTGCACCAATGGAAGGAAATTATGAGGGAAAATGATGCTGAAATAGAAATTTTGAATTATTTACGTTCTAGGCAGAACATGGCTTGATGAATAGAAAGTCAATCAAATGGACTCTGTATGTTGCCCCAATACCAAAAGAATTATGTCAGTGCAGTTGCCATGCTCTAGCTGAGTGTCAGCTCAGATGGAACATGGACTAGGTAAGACAGAATTCAATGCAAATTGCAGTCAATAGATGGATGTCGTCACCATCATCTGCAGACTCATTTTAGTTTAATGCTAAAGAGTTCAAAATTATATTTTAATTACACAAAATGAGGTACTGTAATATTTTCTTTGGAACAATCCTTTATGTTTTGATCTTTGTTGAAGTTGTGATTAGAACATGAAGAGAGCTTAAACTGCCACCATAACTCGTTACACCTTCCTAGAGGGACTTCGTTTGTACTATTGCTGGATGTCCTAGTTAGGATTATATTCTTTGTCTCTCACATATGAGTAGCTCTGTCCTCCACAATGAAATCCAGAACTGAAATCAATGTGAGACATTCTTAAACATCATATTGTTCTAGAAGCCTGAAGGTATAGTAAACTGCTTTGATCTTTCTCTAATGAACATATATTCCTGCTTGTGTAAACCATACTGAGCTTAAAAAAATTAAATTAAAAATTCTCCCTAATTTTCTGGCTAACAAAATTTTGAGTCAAAACAAGATGAGAAGTGAATTTAAATGGTACTTACATACTTTCAGTTACAATATTAATATCCATCATCATTTTTGGTAAAGTGCAAATCTATTTAAATACTTGTAAAAGGTAGCATTGGTGCATACACAGTATTTTTAATGACATTCCAGGTTCTGGATTCCTTTTTACACCAAATTACTGTGTAAATGGCTAAGCAGTGAATATGAAGGGACTGTAAAAGCTGCATCTGCACAAACTGCAGTTCAGCCACACACCTGATTAATATTGTACATCTGTCAATGGTGGTACAGGATCAGATGTCACTCACCAACCAAACCTTTTTATACAAAAAAAGTAAACCGAAACTTTCAAGGACAACAAAGGATGGCAATAAAGGCAATTAATATGAAAAATCTGGAGACAAATTGTGATGAAAACTAAATTATATTAATGAACTGAAAGATAGTGGATGACAGTATAACCATAGCATACCAATGGGTTTGAAATTGGAACCCTAGCAAGAATAGCATTTTCCAGAGATGGTAGATTAAGTTTTCTACATACTGCTTCTTCTCCTTCTAAAATTGACCAAAAGTTATCCTTATGCATTGTGAAAGGCCAAGCTGTCATATTGTAATAGAGAACAAAAGAATAACAAATGGTTTTGTATGCATGATATATCAATGGAAGAAAAGATGCAACATCAAGATACTGTATTTACAGTATATATTTCTCGAATGAAAAATCAAGAAGCATAACAAGAAGGTGGAAGAAGCACTTGTTAAGAACCCAATAAAAATGTACTAAAAAAAAATTGTAAGTCTCTGAAGTCGCTATGATTTCTCCATCTAACTTGGCTGCCTCCATTTTGGTAGGAGAGGAAATCCCTGAGGAAATCAATACTAAGCTATGCAAATTTCCACATCTTAAAACTTTCTTCTTTAAGTAGCAAGAAAGGACCCTCAGAACAAACAGAACTTTTATTTCTATAGATGCCAGTACAGCATACAGATAGCCAAGTGAAAAAGAGTTATTCTGACACTCCAAATACAATGTTTCTTTAGAGCTCAGGGGTTAAAATCTTGCTGTTACTCCTAATCTGCTGCTCCACATCAGAAAATCATGAAATTCAAACTTCAACTTCCCTTTCTACAGCTTATCCCAGCATGGAAATTGATTCATCATACACTGCAATCAACTTTTTGGTACTTAACTGAATACAAATTGCAATACTGAGGGAGACTTCTATGTTTGTGTCATAGAATGCAGTGCTCATGAAAAAAAGTTGGTTTATCCACTGCAGGGATTCAGTTGCATTTCCAAATACCTATTCAAAATATAGCACAGAAAGATCAAGAGGCTGGGTGTTTTAATTGTTTTCTCTGCCTTTCTATTTCTCTATGTTAATTTATGTAACTGCTAATTTTTAAAAGGATCATTTACCATTTGTTTCAATCCTTTGACTTACCAGAAATACCAAATTTCTCTGCCATAATTTTGTTGTAGAAGTTCTGGGAAACCTCAGAGATGTTATGAACCTTACTGAAAGTTTAGAGCACTGAATATTCTTTTCTCTAAAATGTGATTTAGTCACTGAAATTAAATAAAAGGTGTTACAAAAAGCAGGGCAAAAAAGAAAAATTCCAAGAAAGAATGAACTTGAAATTACCTGACCAAAAATCCCTTCTTCTCTGAGTTGATTAACACTTAGTCCCAGTTATGTAAAAACATGACAGAAAGCTAAACATTAAAGTGACACTTTCTTTTGACACATCCCCATTCAATCACGTCTGATGCTATGCTCCTTTCTAATTCTGTAGGATAAGTCAGAAAGAGAATTAAATATCTGTATATATGAAACCTCTACTACATTTCACATATATTACCAATGTATAATGATAACAGATATGCAGTAGATGTCTTCAAAGTAAATATGACGTTTGTAACGTCTTCTTGCTCTCTTTGCCCTTATTTAATTCTAACAATTTAATTTAATTGTTAGGTCATTTCAATTGTTTATATGGTAAGATTTTTGGAACAGATATGCAAACAATTCCTGAACAAACAAACTCAAATCCCTGATACTGATGTTAGTAATGCACAGTGATCAGACTAATGCTGAATAAATAGTAAATAATGAAAATTGTGAATTCCATAATCCAAAATTGCATCTTACTAGGAAAAGATTAGAAATATAGGATACACCTTAGCTACTTATTTAATTGGAGAGCAAAGAGAGAACTATGTAATCCTGAATTGTAGTATCTGTATTCAACTCCCAATTTCAGTTTGCCCTAAATTAGTTACTGTTGTCACTGAAGTTTGAGAACTGTCTAGCTCTTCCTACATTTTAAAATATTTGTTTAACTCATTTTGCCAAGGGTTTACATTGCGTATCCACTTCTGTATCAAGCTTCAATTACATGACATATCCTCATATAATTTTCAGTTGTGAGCAAAGGTTGAACATTGGTTGTAAAGCAAAGGCAATGGTCAATCAAATGCTTTGCAGCAAAGAATTTGAATGCAGAAGTTGTCAGGCTCTTACGGCCTCCTAAACGCAACTGGAATCAATGGGATAAATCCGTCGAGTTTTCACCTGGGTTCCATGTATTACAACGTGTCACATTAATCAGTCCAAAACATATCTCATGATTCTTAGACAACACTATGGTTTGACACATCAGCTGTGACCAACCCGTGCTGCAATACCACCAACCAGCCATCAGAACTGGAGTTGCATAAAGCCTGAATTACTTAGGCACACAAATATCCCAGTGAGGGGGTAATTAGGAACACACCAGAATCAGATTGCAGGGAAATACATGTTGAGAGCTGAGTTTTCACATCAGATCTGCCCTGCATTCAGCACTCACTTAACGCTGAAATGAATGTCAGTTGATATAAGTACAACAGCTATAAAACCACACCCAGCAACATAAAAAAGAGATGAGAAAGTGAGATGAGGGTAGAAGTAACATTTGTTTGCAGCTACAATGAGAATTTATTTCTCAGCTCAAAAATATGGGACATGATAATTTCACTGCCTTCACCAATAAGTCTCCTGTACTCACAACAGGCAAATGCTTAACTGCACAACATAGATAAGATACTAGGAGCTAAGAAGTTGATTTTCAAAGCAATGGATGAACACAAAGAAGCATGTAAGACGTTTTTCCCCTTACTGAATTTCAGGTTATAGAGTTTTATGACTGCCAATTCTTCCTCTTGACAACATCCATATCTCAGTAACTAAAACCACGGAATCAGTGCTGGTCAGTTGAGGTTCCTTAGCAGAGTACTGTTAAACTTAAAGTCACATTTAATTTTCCAGACTGGTGAATATAGAGAAGCTAAGTGTTCAGTGTTATTATTGTTGTATCACTCTTATGCACCTAAAAACTAAAGGGAAGGGAAAAGATTTTACAAAAAAACCCCATGTTTTGACCATATTTGTCATGGTAGAAAAGCATTTTCCTCTACTCACGTTCTGTTTATCAGACTTTAGGTGACAAATTTGAATTAGAAACAAGTGCAGTAAAGATATTTAATTGTAAATTTTAAGGAAAAATTCCCATATCTCAGATTGTATTTTTTATTTCATGGAGAAAAAGACAACCAACCAAAGACTTCTCAACAATGTAAACTAAGTAGGTATGCAAATCTAACATCATAGATAATTATGCAACACTGTCCTACTGCAAATCTGGTTGGATAGGTGTGAGGATTTACTGTAAGTTAAATACTGAGAGCTTGGTGCGTGTAAAAAGAAGGCATCTGCTGACAGAAAAAAAATTTTAGATAGCTTCAGGTTCACATTCAGCAATGACAGTATTTTCTCTTTCATTTCTGCATCCTCCTCTACATACATTAATAAGTAGCTTTTGTTTTATCACCTTTTTTTTCTGCCCTGATGACTCAGATCTTATAATTTCCAATGATAACAATCCAAGTATGGCTTGTATTTAGGCTTAATTTCCTGAATTATGAGCAGTGTTATGATCTCAAGTAATCTGAATGGACTATGAATTGAGGAGCTTCATCTTCAGATCTCTACTCTACAAGTAGCACTCCTCCACAGTGCCAGGCAAACTGCTTAAGCTCTTTGTGATGTTTTTTTCCTATTTCTAAGGTTCTTTGTGGTTTAGAGATGAAAGAAGCAACTATTGCAGTTGAACTTCAAGGCAGAATGGTGATCCTACACTACAGGGTGATGTGTCCTATGAGAAGCAAACATTTCCAGAACTAAAGAAACAGACAATGATTCTTAAGAGGCTCAACCAGCAGTTAAGAGGATTTGTGTCTCTAAGAAGGGATTTACTAAACAAAATGAGTATGTACAAACAAGACTAGCACTCAAACAGGACTGACTATGTAGTGCATTTCAGTTATTAAAGGCTTACTCTTTCTTCTTCTGTACTTGTAATACAGCTCCTGACACCAAGGGTGGAGCTGTAACCTCTGTCTGCATTAAAGAATGAATTGGAAAGTACGTTAGAATTTCAGACCTTGCCTCCATAGAGATGTTCTCTGCTGTGGCACAAAAAATCCCAAACAAATTAAAACCAGACGAAGGAGTGATTAGGAAATACCCAGGCTAGTACTGATGGAAAGACAGCAAGAGGGCTCTCATGCCAGCTCACATACCTAGAGGACTGCACCACACAGTGGTTACTGTGGCCTAGAAGCCACACTGAACACTGAATCATTTATTTTTTAACATTTATCATCAAGGACTAGCCCTTCTCTGTGTGGCACACAAAAAAAAAAATGGGAAAGGGTAAAACAAAAGTGGCTACGTAACTTTTCAAAGAACATTATGAACAGAAATAAAACTTGTGACTGGATGCAGAGCTGCAAGGAGGGAAAATGAAAATCCAAAGCTTCTGTAATGACTGAAATAAGTTTCTAAATAAAACCTTCAATACAAGTGAGAGTCACTCTCTAGTTGTAGTTGTAGGGAATGTATCCAGACAGAAAACCATTCTGACCACAGCCTGAAAAGTAATTGTTCTGGTAAGCAAGGTAAATTAAACAATGAAAGCTTACAGTCTGCTTTGTTTTGGTGGTGAACATTCCCTTCCTTTTACACTACTGAACCACTAATATCTGAAAATCTTTATGACAGTCAAGTGATCTACATCTGCTATAGAGTTTATAACTTTGGAATACATCTGACTCTTCTGATATAAAAGAGGAATTTTTAAGGAGACAAAAGCCAGTGAAAGAGTGTGCTCTTGTGTGCAGACTTCAGAAAAGGAATGGAACCGTTTTTTACTTTGCCAATCAGATCTATTAGTGACTGGCAAACAGAATTATTATTTGACGCAATTTTTCTACTTAAGCAGAATTTCTACTTAAGGCCAGCTCCCTATATACTACTTCAGTGACATCTTGATAGAAAGACAGCAAGTTTTGGTAGTCACCCTGATCAGATGGTCTCAACTCTGCTGAAACATAAGTGGAAAGGCCAGGCCCATGAAGGGAAAGGTTTCATTCTTGGTGAAGTGGTAAGAAACAGTCCACAGAACTCAAGATAGGCACTGCTACTACAGAGCTTGCCACCCAGCAACATGCCAGTTGTGGTTCTTGCAGAGCAAGAGAGAGGCCAAGGCAATGCAGTGCCAGTGCCTGCACTGTGAAAATACTGCAGAAGTCTCATGTCACTTTATGTGAACCTTGACAGGCTGAAGGTTCAGAGGTCTGCAACATACTAGCATCCACTAATATCCAGAACAGGCAGAATTAGAGGCTCACAAGACAGGGCAGAAATAGTTCAACATGCCTAATGCTTCTTCCTGCAGTAACAGATTCTGCTGTAAAGACCTCCTAGCCTTAAAAAGACATATGGATGGGTTTAATTCTGCAGAGGAATAAATATAAAATGCTGCAACTTGTATAACAGAAAGACACTACAAACGCCTCTTTCACATTTTTCCATCATCTGGAAGTCATGTCTCAAGTCAGTGAAAATCTCAGATGGCAATTGAAAATAAGGCCCTCAACAACTTTCCAGTAACTTCAGTAAGAGTACATTCCCTCCAGAAGAGAAGCAAACGTTTCTTTGATTCTGAATATTCTCATTTAAAGTTCCTCCACATCTCACACCTATGAATGAATGTATTTCACATGGGTAAGCTTAGCAAAGAATCACAACCCTTTACTGGAAATTATATTTCATGAAACAAGATCAAAAATGTCAACAGCGAACAAGCATGTCAAAGAGGTGCCATTTGAAAATAAGCCTTTGAACTCATTTGACCAAGACTATTGTTTAAAAAAAAAAAATCACACTTGTGTGCAGGCAGATAGGCTCTTTTTATCTAGTAAGAACAAGGTGTGGAGACTCATGGGATAGGTAATTAATCTCTATTGCTATCTATAGTTTCTTTGTTAACACTGTCTTGGTTGAAGTGTGAAAATATGTTCACACTTTGGAAAATGGGAGATTAGCTAATCAAATGACAGTATGAATCTTAGAAACACAGAAATTACTGTAACCCAACACTACTTTTGACTATGTAGGTTTTTTAAATTTTATGAGAAAAACAGTATCTCAAACATCCTTCAAGACTATAAGGGAAATTACCATATCTTCCCCACTGTAACAATCAGTGCAGAAATCATGACCACCATCATCAGTCTATTTCCCCTAATGCACCCAGTATTTTACCCTCAGAGAATTAATTGCAGGGAATATTTTCTTTGTATAGACAAGTTCCAAGAGACTGTGACAGAGAGATGTCATAAACAATACCGAATAACCAGGGGCACTAAGCAGTAGCCACTGTTCTGTTAGGGCTCTGTTAAGCAGCAGTTGTGTGTATTAAGTAGTACTGGTCCTGCATCAATGCCCCAGGAGATGTCCCAATTAAGCAAGTTTACTGGATAAGTGTGTCAGTCAAACGAAGCATACAGTATGAACTTGTATCAAAGTGTTACACAGCAAAAGCCCCACACATTTCAGCACAACTTCGCAGGGCTGCCCAAGCTGTGCAAGGTTCATATTAAAAAAGATTTGACTGAACACAAATTGCATACTCCAGATATCATTTCAAAACTCTCTCCTGGATAAGATACAAGTTAGACCTCATGTTTAAGGAAGACCCACTTTGCACTTTTTTTTCTTTTTCTTTTTAATAAAACCATCCCTTTATACCCTTGGATGCTCCTACATGATGGAGTTCATTTTCACAGGCACTTCCACATTAATGAAGTAAATATATCTTTCCTCTATATAGGTCGATGATCTTATTAACATCAAGACTGCATATAAAAGCATGAAGAACACATATTTACAAAGTGTTTTGCTTTTTTATCTGTGCTACTAAAATTCTTGATACGACACTTAACACTTCACATCTCTCACACAGTAACTTCATCTTTTCTGGTGATGAAAACTGTTCTGCTTCTATTCATTCAAGCTGCTGTGAGAAAATAATTTTCCTGTGTCATTGAGTAGCCATAGTGCCAGTTCCTGGGATCACTGCACTGACTCCCAAGTCAGACATAAGCTATTTATCTTCATTTAAAGCCCTTTGTGAACAGTTTCTACCTTACTGTCTTATGCCATTCCTACTCTGCATAATGTCAGTCTCATTTGCTTATCTGTCAAGATAACACTTTCTCTGATACTTTCTCATTTCTGATAATTTCTACTAGTCTCAAATAGCATGACTGTTATCAGACTCACAGCTGCATATGCCCTCCCTCAAAAATTATTTTTGACTCTCAAATCTCCAGAACAAAGTTGTTCTATGAACTTTCTTCCTTTGTATTTGTTCTTATTTCTTCAAGATGTATCTTACTCCCTTGCAGTTCTCAGCATTCCTCATTCTCAGCATTCAGTCAGTCTGTCAAACTTGGAAATAAAACTCCCAGAAAAGTCCTGTTTCTGTTTTCGAGGCCTGCTACTGCAAGAAGCAGCAGCAGGCAACTTCTCCAAGCCATGAAGCTATTGGACATTCATTTTTGCATGTACTATTACCATGAAAGAAGCAGCAAAGTTCTGGCCTGAAACTGATCAAATTAACACAACACACAGAGCTAACATGTAATTTTGAAGAAATTCATCAGTAAAAAAAATATTCAGGGTTCTAATTTTGCAGGGCATATATAAACACCAGTAGCCAAAAGTTTAAGAGCAGCAAAAATTACTAACTTAAATAACGTCCCTTTTTCTAAACTCAACTTACTGTTGAAAGTGTACATTCCCCAGTTTTGGCTCTTATGCTGAAAGCTCCTCTTTGTATCATGTGTTTTCTTGTATTTTCTCTTTGCAGATTATATAAGAACTCTTCGCAGTTTGGCCAGTATCTTTTTTTTTTAACACTCTCTTATATTCTTTGCAGAAGTGGCATAGCCAAAATCCCTTAATAAAACAAATACAAGTAAATTGACATGTTGCATTTGCACAGCTCTGTTCAATTAAAACTCTCAAAATTATTTATAAACATTAACTGAAATGGTATAATGTTACAGAAAACAATTGTAATATTCACATTTTATTCTAAGCAATGAGATCAAACTCGTGGGTAAAAAAAGAAAAGCATAAGGCCCTTAATGGTATAAAGCAGAGATGCTTTAGATCAGTAAGGCCAAAAGCATTCGAGTGGAAGATTTTGCCTACATCACGCTCTACTAATTTCCGTGAATGTATCAACATGAAGAACTTGGCTCTTAGTGTGGCCTCAAGTTGAAACAATGTATTTCCAAATAAAGGGACTAAATTTTCATAAGAGGAAAATAATGTCAATCTGGGGGAAAACTGCACTTGAAACTTTGATGGAAATTCATTTTAATAACAAATAGTATGGTGTTGTCAAAAGTCCTCCTACTGAATTTTCTAGACTGCTTGTTATATTCCAGAGGCATAGAAGGTTTACCTGGTGTTTAGGGAAGGCTCCAGGACTTCTCACTTCCTTGAGAATGTAAATGTGTAAAACTCACCTTTCCACTGAACAGAAAGTAACAATGCCAGACAACAGAGGAAATGCTACATTTAAAAGAATTTTTGCAGCCTCCTGTGAGAGCCTACTGAGTAAAATGATTGATTTTTCATATCACCTGTCAGTCTATAATGTTAAAGATAGGAAAAGAGGGTGGGCTTTCTGAAAATTCTGGGTTGTATTCATTAAAACAAGTCCTGAGTTTCAGCTATATCTCCTTGCTTTTCATTTCTCTTGATTTCTAGGGAATCATGTTGTTGGGTTTTCAAATGTATGACAATTTCTGGCAATTTATAATTTTTTAAATGTATTTTTTTTATTCCATGTTTTATGTCCCAAAGTGGTCATTCTTGCCTCATGCAATGAATAACTAAAGGTTGGTCAGTTAAATATTCTGCAGACTCCTAAATAAGAGTTGCAGGTGGGACACTGGATTTCCTCTGTCAACCGCACAGCTTTCGCAGGAATGTGATCCCAGTGACACTGAGGCATGAGAGAGGACCTCTTGCCCACTGACTGGGAAGCTCTTTTTATGATCAGAAACCAACTCATCAATAAAAACAGCCACCAATTAAATTCTCAGTTGCCACTTCAAAACCTTGCTGTGGAAGCTTTGGGCATCCCAAGGGCTGGTGCCTCCAGGCTGTGACACCAGTCCCTGTCAGAGGCTGCACACACACACAAAAACTTCCCTGCGGTTCCCTAGGAACCAGGTGCTCTCTGTGCCCAGGCCTGTCAGGACCCCAATTCTGGGCTCCTCAGTGCAAGAGAGACATGGAGCTCCTGGAGTGGATGCAGCAGAGGGCAATGAGGAGGACTGGGGGACCGGAGCGTCTTTCTTACGAGGAAAGGCTGAGGGAGCTGGGCCTTTTCGGTCTCGAGAAGAGACAGCTAACAGGGGACCTTATCAATGCATATAAATATCTAACGCGGGAGTGCCAAGAGGATAGAGCCAGGCTCTGCTCGGTGGTGCCAAAGAATAGGACAAGAGGAAACGAGCAGAATCTGATGCACAGGAAGTTCCACCTGAACATGAGGAAGAACTCCTTTGCTGTGCGGGCGATCACAGCTCAGAGAGGGTGTTGAGTGTCCCTCACTTGAGATACTCAAGAAGGATCTGGACACAATCCTGTAGGATGACCCTGTTTGCCCAGGTAGGTTGAACCAGATGACCCACTGTGGTCCCTTTTCAACCTGACCCATTCTGTGATTTTGTGACTCCTCGGTGACTCCCAGAGTATGAGGCCACCCACAACCCCTCAGCCCTGCTCACCGCGGTGGCGGCTCAGCGCCAAAGCCTCAGGGCCGCCCTCGCGCAAACATCCCCGCACCCACAGCGCCCTTCACCCTTGGCGCTCCCGCCGCCGGTCTCCGCCCGACGCGGGGAGGAGCGGGAGGAGCGGGCGGGTTGGGCCGCGCCTGCGCTGCAGGGCGGGGGAAGTGGCCGCGCAGGGTGTGCGCAGCTGCCGCCGGTGCGTGGGGCCGCAGATGGAGCCTCCCCCCGGCGCCGCAGGTAGGGGCGGTCGACGGGCGGGCGAGCGAGGGGGAGGGAGGGAAAGAGGGAGGGAAGAAGGGAGGACGGCGGGGCAGCGGAGCGCTCTCCAGACATACTCCCCTCCACCCCCCGACCTCCTCTTCCCCACTGCCGCTCGCCTCGCTAGGGCTTCCTGTGGGAAACCCCCGTCGCTTTCCGCTGGCCCCTCACACCCGCCGGAGAGGGCGGTGGCCTGGGCTGTGGCGCAGCGCCGGTGGGTGCTGGGAAGGGTCGCCCTGAGGGGCTCCGGCCCGTCCTCCGCGAGGTTCCCGGCGGACTGGGACGTCCCCGCCGCCCTCAGCGGGCTCCCGCCGCCACCTCCCTCCTTCCCTCCTTGTCGCCCTGCTGCCGCCGCCGTGACCTCCAGCGGCAGGACGCGGGGCGCGGGCAGCTCTGGGGCGTCCAGGTGACTGCGGGTGCCTGCTGTAGCCTCTCTGGCTGTGCAACAAACGTAAAGGCAAAGCACCTAGGTTATGTGGTCCTCGGCTTCGTGCTACCGAGATCTTGTCCGAGTAGTTATAGACATGTGTCCACAGGAGTGAATGTAAAGCCCCTGGCCTTTATACCCATGTAATGTTCGCTCATGTGCTCAGAGTTCCCGAGGCAGTTGCCCTCGGCTTGGTGTGTTAAAAGGCCATTTCCCTGTCACAGTGAGCCCAGCGAGGTGTGGGCCTGCTTCAGCTAACGCAAGAAGTTGAGACTCCCGTAGGTGGTGGTGAACTGCAGTGGTCGTGGTTGTACACCTCGGTCCTTGCAGCCTGTGGCCTTTTCTCCAAAAGCCGAAGGATGCTGGCCAAGGCCAGGCTCTCGGTTTCTGATGGAAACCTGGCCTGAACCTGGCTCTCCAGGCCTTGCAAACAAAGCGTTCATAGAGTAGTCAAGTTCTGGGTTTAGTGATTGTATCCTCTAAGCAGTGATCTGTTACTCAATTAAGAAAATGTTATAAAACTTACTGCTGCATTTCAAGTGGTGGATGTTCATCTACAGTGTAATTCTGCTTCCCAGTTATTATTACATCAGCCAATTCACAGATTCGCAGAATATTCTAAGTTGTAAGGTACCCACAAGGATCCATGAGTTTGACTCTTAAGTAAATGGTCCATAATGGGATCAAACCCCCAACCTTGGTGTCATTTAGCAGCACGTTCTAATCAACTGAGCTAATCCCAGTGATTCAACCTGTTGTGATTTCAGTGCAGAACAAAAAGGATGGCACCAAACACTGAAGTCACAGCATTCTGCTTCCCTATTTATGTATATAGTGACATCTTCTGTCCCTCCCAAACCATATGGTGGTTGTATGTTAGCTGTGGTAGGACTGATGAAGGTGTATTTTGGGTACGTGCTGTGTGACACCAATACTGAGATTCATCTGCTGAGCAGTGGCATTGCTTACTGACACCTCTCTAATCTGCTACCTTGTTATCCACTATCTTTTGCTTCCCTCCCCCAACTCCCCATCAGTCTCTGGCTGTTACAGCTCTGTTGAAAACCTCAGAATGAACTAAAAGTGGAGATGTCTAAGTGAGGTAGCAGAGAAACTGGAACAACAGCTGCAAGAGGTGTGAGCTGCCCTGTTTGTATTAGTAAGGTGTTAACCCAGATACCCCGGTGTGGTAGATTTTAATGTCATCATTTTTAACTGCTTCTTGGCTCATATATGAGAAAAAAAGGAAGAGGATCACAGTTCTGTAAATTGTTGCTATGACTGATACTTCATTTTATGGTCACAAGAAACACAAGTATTCTCATGGCTTTGACAGGCAGTAGGGAGTGAATATCAAGGAGTCCTCTGAAACTCAGATTGCAGAACCTGTGAATTGTGTTGTGATTTGTATGTGAGGAGTTTTTTGATAGCCACAGTTTGGGAAGAAACTGTGGTTGTGTCGTTGGGTGATTATATCCAGTAAATAAATTGGTAGATAAATATGTTCACAAAATGTTATGTTCATAAAATCATAGATTATCTTGAGTTGGAATAGACCCACAAGGATCATCAAGTCCAATTCCTGGCCCTGCACAGGACTTCTCCAAGAATCACACCACATGCCTGAGAGTGTTGTCCAAATGTTTCTTGAACTCTGTCAGGCTTGGTGTCATGAGAACTTCCCTGGAGAGCCTGTTCCAGTGCCCAGCCACCATCTGGGTGAAAAACCTTTTCCTAATATCCAACTTAAAACCTTCCCTAACTCAGCTTAATGCCATTCCTTCAGCATGTCACTGGTCACCAGAGAGAAGAGATCAGTGTTTTCTTCTCTTCCCTTTGCGAGAAAGCTGTAGACTGCAATGAGGTCTCCCTTCAGTCTCCAGGCTGAGCAAACCAAGTGACCTCAGCTGCTCCTTGTGTGGCTCTAGGCCCTTCCTCTCCTCTAGGCCCCTCACCAACTTTGTAGCCCTCCTTTTCATGCTCTCCAAAAGTTTTATATGCTTCTTGTCTTGTGCTGCCTCAAACAGACAGGACTCATGGTGAGGTCCCCCCCCAGTGCAGAGAAGACTGGGACAATCCCCTCCCTTGCCTGGGTGCCTGATGCACCCCAGGACATGCTTGGCCCTCCTGGCTGCCAGGGCACTGCTGACTCATATTCAACTTGCTATTGACCAGGACCCTCAGGTCTCTTTCCTCAGCGTTGCTCTCCAGATGTTTGTTCCCCAGTCTGTCTGTCCATCCAGAATTGCTCCGTCCCAGGTGCTAAATTGTGTTAAACTTCACATAGTTGGTGACTGTCCAGCCCTTCATTTGTCTAGGTCTTCCTGGAGGGTCTCTCTGCCTTTGAGGGAGTCAACAGCTCCTCCCAGATTAGGAAAACATTACATTATTTTGTTTTATCCTTCTCCAAAATGAATGTGCTTCAGCCCAGCATTGAATTTGATTTTTGTATGCACCACTTCCAAATCCACGTAGGGTGCTGTTTTTAGTAGTAGAGGCCATGTATTATGAGAAAGCTCATTTTCTTTTTAATGTGCACTTGGTTATAGCTGTCATTTTCAGGTGGTGATGTCTGGATCCCTACCTGAAGATTCACAGATGTGTGAAGTGAAAAGTGGAGTCATTGACAATAGCTGAGATAGTACAGGTTTTGGTACCTATCCTTGATATAAGGCCTAAAAGCAGAGGGGCTGAAGACTGATTTAATATTTTTCCTAAGCTACTTAGTATGTCTATTTCTTCCTGTCATGTGGAAGTCTAGGTTGTTAAATACAACAGCAGTTTTATCAGTGGAAGGAGAAAATTGGGCTTGTAGAATGGATGTGACTTGTTTCAAAGTGGCAAGGGCAGTAAGACTAGAGCTAGAAGAATACACTGAAAATAATGAAATTATAGCTTCAAAAGATAGAAAGGATAAAATAATGAGAGATAACACAGTGTTGAATTTAAAGAGCAAAATTATATAAATAAAAGGAAAAGTTGCTTTTCAGCTGTTCTTTTTCAACTTTTAAACTTCTTTTAGATAAGTTTTGTGATTAATAACATAAGTTGCCAGAATAACATCTGCAAGCCTTGTGTTAATGTAACAGAAAGGCTTTTAGTCTTGTCACCTCATGCTCTGTAACTTAAGAAAACACTGATGTGTTTTGATCATATTCCTGATGTTGGTTTCAAGATCTTCATTCATTTGTATTGTGTGTACTGATTGTTCATTAACTACGTAGGTGCAGAAGTCAAAGGTAGGTGTTGTGTTTTTCTTGTCTCTTAATCCTTACTCCCAGTTCAAGAAATGTTTTAGGTAATGCAGGAGGAATGATATTTGGTCCTCTTATTCATAAGCCTTGCTCTTTATTTGTGTGTAGTATTCTTTATTTGGAATGAAAGGTGTAAGTTTTATCTTGAAAGGAGTAGCTAAAGAGCTAAATATTCAAGCTGTCACGGAGTTTGGGCAGATTTTTTTCTATAATGAAACTTTTGTGATTTACATTGGTTTTCATTGCATCTTGTCACACACTTCTGAAAATTAGTAAGGAGGACTATGCAGTGCTGGAGGAGCTGATTAATTGTATTGGGCATGGGTGGCAAATCTTAGGTGGTTAACATCTCCTCTTGTTATAACTGGGAGATTTGTTGGTTGTTAGATTTTCCTGCATCCCTTCTTCATCCAGATATTGGGTACTTTGCTTTTTCTATGTCGGATTTACCTCTTACTCTTGTCTTGTTTCTGATGCAAATTATTGCACATTTTTTTTATGTCACTGCATAGCTCTATTTTATGTGAGCTGTTTGCTTTATACAATTCAGATAGTTTGTGGTTTTTTTCAGGACCTTTCTCTGTTTCTCACTCCAAGTGGGAGTAAGCAATAAATTGGACACCATTCACTGTTAGTTAGAAAGGGTGTAGAAGAAGAAACAGGGGTTGTACACTTGGGAGTGGTTTCAGACAAGAGGTGCTCAAACGTGTGGGCTTGACTTTTTAAAAACCGTGCAACCCTATCCTATATGTAGGAATTGAATTGTGCCTGTGCTGTTAGTACATTTTGGCATCTCAGAAAAAAACCCGGAATGTGTATTTGGCTGCTGAAATCCTGCTGCATGGTTTTTTGTTTAAGTGACAGAAAGCTGTGTTGAGGATTTTGTGTCAGTTACCAAGTGAGGCACTCAGAAGCTTTATAGTGGTTTTAGGGCTGGCTCTGCTAGTTTTATCCTTGGTCAGTCTATAGCCCTAAAACTCATTCTGTGTTTTTTGCATTTTGCTGGAATTCTCGTCTGTTGTCAGATGGGATTTGAGGTGGGCTGAGATGTTCCCTTTATATGTAGCTCACAACCTAAGTTTTCCTAACTGGCAGGTCTGTCATAGTTTAACAATGGTACAGGCTTTGTGTTAATGCAGCTGCATTATTTCCAGTAGTAAATATTAAGTCCTAATCTGTCATTAATTTTCAGGCCCTGTAACTGGATTTGCTGTGTGATCAGCAGTGTAAAAATATCTCCTTGTGTTGGCTTGGCTTTACTTGTAACTCACTAGATGTATGAGCATTTGCAATCTGCATGTAATTAACAAGAAAGTGTGCTTTGTAGGGTCTGCTTTTCCTTTTCTTTCTAGGTATTACAGACTTGCTGTAATACCGCCATTGTTCACTTTTAGCAAACAGCATTCTTGTAATCCAGTACTGCCATATTGCAGGAACATGAGCCCCAAAGCAAAATGTAAGATAACAAATTCAGCCAGTGAAAAAGGTGAAAATTGACTTTGAGGTGATGATAGAATGGTGAGAAGTTAAAGCTTTGGAAATCTTCTGTGATGTTGTCATCCCTGTTCTCCATCTTAATTTAAAATGATGTCAGTATTAGAAAGATCTCAAAATCTGAACCTTTTTAAATACAAATAAATTTATTCATATACATTTAAAGAAGAAAAAAAAAAGGATACTGCATAGAAAAACTGCATTGATAAGTTTCTTTTGCTTTTAAATCAGGGTTTCAGGGTATCACAGATCTAGTTTCACTTGGATTATAACACTTCTGTCATTTCATATTGTCCTTCTCTACTTTAAAACCTCAGTAGAAAGTCACTACTTAAGACTCTAGTTTATATGCAAACACTGATGTGCAAATGAGATTACCAAACTCAGTAGCATTTCACATATGTATAAAGGTGTTTGTTTGGTCCTGGTCCATCATCTGTCAGTTCACACTGGATGTTTTTGACTAATAAAATCCTCTACCTTTAACAGGATCCTGCAGGGGTTTTAAGGACCGAGGTTTACAAAGCAGGATGCTTAAATTATTCTGTCACTTTGACCCCATGAATTCCTTGTCGGTAAAGGCACAGAAGCCCTCCCAAAGGCTACAAGATTGGATACTTAAAGTATTAATTACCTTGATACATCAAATTACAATTGTAAGAAAAGACACTAAGATTTTAGAAAGATAAGTGGTTTTTTACTCCCATGACTTTAATGGGTCTATTTCTAAATGAACTTGTTCTGATGTGTGACTTAGTGTTTTCAAATAGAGGTTTTGAGTAGTAGATAATATATTCAGTGATACAGACTTTTTAGATAAGTTTTTATGATGCACATATGCATAAATGATTCACATGAATTAACCTAAGAATGGTAGTTTTCATTTAATACAAGGGAATAATCTAGGCAGAATAATGGAGATGAAAAACTTGAGTTTAATGAGTTCTTCTCCTGGAGGAGTACTAAGCTCTGATTATATTTGCTTATTCAAAACACTGTTATAGGTGCACTAAAATAGATTCGTATTTTTTTGTAAAAAGAATATAATGTCTAGAATCAATAGGCTGATTGATGAAAGGAACGTTTGACAATAAGCAGGCAGTGATGCTGCGCTGCTCCCGCTGTTCTTAAGGAAAGTTTACTTTTCCAGTGTATTTTTATAACTAGCTCATAGGCAAGTGTTTTAAAGCAAAACTTTGTAATGAAATGGAGTCTTTAGCTCACAAAAACAATTTTTACCGAGTGATATGAAGAATAACTGAATCCTCTAAATTAATGCAGTTTTGCAACTTAGTTATAAACTTGTTATTCATTCTCCAAACCATCTCAAGTTTTGTGTATACTGTAGGTCTGCATATGGAAGAAATGACAGAATGGCTGTTAAATTCAAGTTTTAGTAGACTCATCATAGATGAAAATAAGACCTTGTTTTCCAGGAAAACAGCTTCTTTACAGTGGAGATTTTCTTTAAATGTGATGTAGGTTAAAGAATGGTAATTCTGCCTGTATCTCCTTGGTTTTCTTCCCTTTTCACTTTAGTAACTCTACTCTTTCTAGTGCTGAAGTTCTCATTGATACTTTTTCAAGTTTTATTTCTTAGCTTAAAAAAGAAAGGCATCTTAGAAATCTGTCTACTTGCAACTGCTTACCTTTGATGGCAGCTGGTAGGAAAAAAATAGTAAAATGTATTAAAAAAGAAGTTCCCCTTTATGGCTCCACATTTCTCAACCAAGCTCTCAAAATAATGAAAGTGATTGTTTTTAAAATTTATGTATTTTGAGGAGTATTGTATTTTAACTTGGATTCTTGAACCTTGATTGAACTTCCTACAGCATTTTTGCAAATAACATAACTGATGTTTAAAAGTTGATAGAAGTGGGATTTCAAGAAAAAGATTAGGTGGTAACCAGTTGCTAATTAAAATCTCTAAAGTTGTCAAAACTTTCTCTATTCTTCATATATACTGTGATTCTTAATGAAAAAGCAATAGTATTTAAAGTACTATTTTGAGCATTTTTTGAACATGAATAAATAAAAATCCCAAGAAAATCCAAATTATAGGTTGTATAACTAGAAGTGCACGTTTCAAAGACTTACTGGAATTGTTTGTCTTAGTTCCTCTTGGATGCAGAAAGTGTGAAGCTTCTTTAAGTATCTGAGTAGAGTAGGTTTCAACTTTTCTGAGTAATCTGTGTCCCTGCTACCTGAAGTCAGGAAAGAGGTGAAAGCAGAACTGTAAATACCAGCAGGATGTAGTAAAAGATGAGTAAGTCAGTTAGCTGTGTTGAATGAAGTGGGGAGATGATATGACTTCTCTCAGGACAGTCTTCTAGAAAAGCTTTTGTCTTGGTACCCTCCTCTTGTAATAATAGTGTTCTAATTAATATAAGAAGCTGCTACAGTCCCTTTTATTATTAGGACTGTAAAGCAGCTTTGTATTTCATTCTGCTCTTCCCCTTAAAGGTTAAAGATCTGCTGCCTGCAGCACAGGTCTACACTGTGCTCGTGTTGTTCTCCTGGCCATGCTGGGTCTTTTGGTCAGAGGCTAGAAAGTCAGGAAAGTATTTGTCATCTGTTTTCCCAGCTTCCATACAGAATGAAATTGATGTGTTCTTGCGGTTGAGATGTTCTTGTTCCTATTGATGTGTATTAGTTTTTTGGTGTTTGGTCGTTTTTACAAAAATAACAAAAAGTGTTAAACAGACCAGCTGTGGTCCTTGGCCTTCCATGGCAATAAAGAGCTTTTGCAGCTGAGGGTTTTGATCAACCACAGAAGGCTATATTACAATTGTAGTGTTGTGCCCTACATATTGTATGCAACAAGAGAACCACAAGCACTGAGATTTCCCAAAACCCACAGATTTTATTTGTTAAAAAATAAAAAAGTCTTAAATGTTTCTTAGTGATTTGGTGAAGAGGGATATTTCCCAGTTTAGTAAACTCTCTCTTTAATTCTTTGCACTGGGCTGAGGTTTTATGGAAAACAATTTCTCTTTTACAAAGCTATTCCTTTTCTGTAGTTTTCTCCCCTTTTGTCTTCCCCCCCCCCCCCGCAAGCTTGTAACTTCTTTAACTGTTCTTTATCATCTTCTCTGTTCCTTATCCCCAAGAGGAGCATTCTGGAAACTGCTGATCAGTCTTTAGGAAACACTCAGTAGTTCTGTCACACAGATTCCTTGCCTATAGACTTATTCACATTTTCAAGGAGCTAGGGACTTAGCTGTAACCCCTGGAAGCCTGCATTTGCTTTTAATTCTGGCTAATGTCTGTGCATGCTTTTACAAAATACACAGTTCTTAGTATTAATAGCATTTAGTGTGTGTTTTGTAACCTTTACTTGGTTAGCTGTGTTCCTCCGTCTCTTGTAATGTTTGATGGTGCTTGGAAATTTTGTCAGTAAGTAAGGTAAGGGTAAAATCTCAGAGTATTAAATTGATCTAACAAGCAAGCCCAAGTTTGTGCTGACAGAGGGAGAAGAAAAAGCTGCTACTAACATTTTTCTGGCCCTCTGGAAGCTGAGGGGTAACATGCTCTTGTTGGTTCACTTTGTGGTGAGAGGCCATGGTCTCTTCAAACAGCCTACCAAGACCAGGAAAAGTGAGTGAAGGATGTGGGTGGGAACCAAAGGTATCAGCTTTCAAATGCAGAAGGCAAACTGTAGGAAAATATATTTCTTATGTGTCTGGGAATAATGTTTTCAAGATGAAATAAAACAGGAATAAGACTGTTGAAATGCAGATTTTTCTGTGGGGACTAGTCTGCAGCAAATCCAGTATTAGGGTATGAATCACCTTTCTTAATGCAGAATAGTGAACGTTCAAAAGGGGAAAAAAGTACTTTTTCTGGAAACTGTAATATAGTTGAAAAAGGGCAAAAGGAATTGATGGTTTTTGAAGGAAAAACATTGTAATTGTAATGCACTGGAGAGTTTAGAATCAAGGAAGAATATTCAAATACTTAAGATGTTCCAGTTGATACTCACAAGTAAATACAGTACTGCCCAAACTGAACATCTGCATTTGAGCTATTTGGAGAGGTAGTTGCACCCAGAGCCTGAAACTTAGACAGTATAAGGTAATTAAAATTGCTTGGGCTTTTCATAGAGTCACTTAGGCTAGGTTTAACACCATCAAGTCCAACCATTATTAAGCACTTAATATTTTCTAATTAAAGATACAAAAGCAAAATCCTGTAAATACAAACATTTGTAAAATTTAAAAAAAAATTAAAACTGATACTTCCCAACAGCAATTCTTCTAAAAACTGTAGATGAGTTTATAAATAGTCTTTACTGTCATTTTCTTTATACTGTTGAATAATTACCTTTGAATTACTGTTGTAGCTCTCTTTTCATTCTTCCTACTGGATGCTGCCCAGTGTCCTGATGTGCCCTCTCCTTCCTGCATTTTCAGCCTCTATAGACTTGACAACAGGGGACTAAAAAGAAGGAGTTTGCCTGGAGCACAATTCTGTCATGGTTCTGGTTGAGCTGGTGTTAACACCAGTAACACACTCCTTGCTATCAGTCTTACGCCCCTTTTCTTTTGAATAATCAAACAGAAAATTGGGTGTGTAAGCTAAGAGAAAACCTGAAAATCCTTTCTGACTGTTCTGGGCTATCAGGGAGGTCTTCTCTTTTGGAGTTTCCTTTTCTTTGCTTGCTTGCTTGCTTGGTTTTTTTTTTTCCAGATGGCCTTGTGTCCTGTTTCTCTTCCAGCCTTTAGTTGCATTCCTACCCACCTCTCTGTGTCAGTAGAGGGATAGCTGATCCTTGCACAGGAGCCCTGTGCTTTGTCATTGTGAAAATCGTGGATGCTTCCAGCCAGCTTTGCTAGTGGGGGAAGCCCAGCTGCTCTTCCCAGGCCCTAAAGACTTCTCTCCTCTCTGCTACATTTCCATGTATGCTGTGGTATAAAAGTGGAACCTGTGCAGACTTGTGCAGGTCAGACTTGATGATCCTTGTGGGTCCCTTCCAACTCAGGATATTCTATGATGCTAATTAGGGGAAGTAGATAAGTAGATCTAATTACTCCAAAGTGTACATCAGCTGAGAAGCACTTTTTTACAAGTATTTGAGTTAGTTTTCCGTTTTGACCTGCTTAGTCTCTGCCTGGTTAGGTGCATAATAATGATGATGTGATGGGGATGAGTGAGGGCAATGGGGAACTGGTAAAACTGCCTGTTTGGTGACTGGTGGGAACCCACTTGCTTTTAACTGTGTCTGCATTTGTACATGATTCTGTGTACTCCAAGCAGCAATATAGCCAAGTTACATTTAGAAAAGAAAGCATGGGGAGCAGAAATTCAGGCTGTAATTTGAGCCACTGGTACTCATGACAGTTCAGTTATATAGTGAACTGGATCAGAGAATTTATCTAGCTGAAAAATTGCCTACCAGGAAATTTATTTACCTTTAAATGAAATTAACTTCCCCTTTCATTCACTAGAGGCTGCTGAGCCTGTTTGTGTGGGCAGAGGGAAAACAGCATCATAGGGATGGGGAGAGGGCAGGAAGGCTGCAGTGCCAGCTTGCTTTGACTGGAGTGAGTAGAGCTGAGCCACGTAGCCCGGTGGTGCCAGTTCCTGCCATGTCATTCAGCTGAACTGATTTCTCCTGTTTACAAAACATGCTTGGAAGTTTTCTGACAGCTTTGTGTTGTCTGTAGCCTATGTACTGTACCAAGTGTTTGGTACAATAATTGCACTGATACTCTGCAGAAAGTTAAAGTGAAGGATATTTGTAATTATTGTATCTCATGAAAATCAGAGCATGGAAGCAAATCTAAGTCATGAGCTATTTTTAGTGTTTTTGTTGTATGTACAGAATAGACTTTTTCTGTGCTAGAAATGCTAAGAAAGATATTTTGAGGAGATATGTCTTTAATTCAGATTCTGTATATTGCTCATTGTAATCCTCTGTTTTGTTGACAGATTCCACTACTAATACACATATGCAGTACTGTGTAATCTCATAATGTAATCTCTTAGCATTAGCAAACTTTAAAAGATGATTTAAGAATGACTAATGTTAGTTCCAGTTGTTTTTTTATGGAGAAGTAACCAAAAATGCTCTGAAAAATACAATGTTTGAAAGCTGTAGGTAACTTAAAACCTGCTTCTTTCCTTCATTTCAATACATTGCACATTTACCTTTTCTTCATCTTCTTTTTTTTAATAACCGGTTTTAAAATGAAATGATTGTCACCCAAAATAACTGACAGTATCTAACAGTAGAGTTTTCGTAGTGTGAGCATCCCAACTGATGCTATTCTGAAATGTAATATCAACATCAAAGGATCAAGAAATAGTGTGCTTGAAGATGAAAACCAGGTATTTGGTGTAAATGCATAGGACTATACAGTGTTCTGAGCAAATGTCCTTTAAAGGGTTTTAAACTCAGAAGCTAAGAAGTAAAAAACTGTTCTTGATAAATTCTCATTCCTTCGTTTTGAGGGAAGTAGATTTGGAAAAATAGTAGCTTTTTTTCGTGATGGTCTGTGTTGTTTATTCTAAATCACTAGCTGTACTCAAGAGAATTCTGGAGACAACCGAAAGCAAACTGCAATTGTACTTTTAAGTACAGAAATCAGGCAGCAGCATTTCTTCTTTTTAAATTGGATTGCTCAGTAAAATAGCTCCTAGATCCTCCATTGAAGAGACTTAGTTTTTGTCTGATGAACTGAAGTCTTCCACATAGCCATACAAATTCTACATTGTGCTCTAGTATGTGCTATGTTTTTCAGCTTTGTGTCGGTGAATAAAAGAGTACATACAGATCATGCTTGTATAAAAATACTACTATCCTGAAATAAAAGTATTTAACTGCTGTGCTGTCTGTATGCAGATGTTTTATTTAGTAAAGCAGAAATTCAAATGTGCTGCCAGAATTTGCTCCTTTATTTTTGGTTCATTATGCACATTAAGCAGAGTAGAAATACTCAGGATAATGCTCGTATTTGTATCTGACCAAATTTTTAACTTTGCATCCTTTTGATATGTGTGGCCCTTCCGTGGTACTTTCTGCTGCTGTATGTGACAATTTTAGTGTACTTGTGTATGTTATATAAACAATGCTGTGTTATTTCTTTAGATTGACTTTTTCTGAGGGATAGATAGAATTTTTTTTTCAAAAATGTCTTTTTTTCACTCTTGCAGAAAATTCAAAGCTGAGACATGTAGAAAAAGATGTTTTGATACCACAAATAATGAGGGATCGAGCCAAGGAGCTGTGTTCAGATAAGGTGCAAGGTAAGAGTCAAATATTCATTAGGAGATCAGACGTACTCACTTTTGTGCCCTGAATATAATCCTTGTTTTTGAAATCATGTAGTCAGAGAATTAGTATGTGTGATCTGCATCTTATCAGTTCACTGTGAAACCAGTATTGAAGCATATAAATCTGCTGTGTTGGCTTTGGCTGCTTGGTGATGTGGACTATTTTCCAAAATGACTTGTTCTCGAGGGCTGTAGAATTTGGTATGATTAATACAAAAGTTTTTACATCTCAGTCTGGACTATGTGGTTCAGAGCAGCGCAAGAGTTACTGTGTTTCTGTGTGTATTATTTAATACTTATATAAATTAAATTGCCTCATGTAAACCTTCAGTTAGGCATCTCTCATTATAATAAATTTGTTTAAATATCCCCAACTAACTGCATCCTTTCCCTGCCCCAGCACTGAGATGGTCCATGCACATAAACACACACATGTTACTAGACAAATGTTGAAACAGGGTGATGGCAGTGCACTTCTGTTTTTATTTTCTGTTGAGGAGTACTGGACAATAACTCTTTAAAGTGGTATCACCACCTCAGCTGAGAGCTGCTTACATACAGGTTAGCCAAGAATGCTGCTGTAAGAGGGATGTAAGAATGGATGAAAAGCCACAGATTTACTCTGTACAAATGTTGGCTTTCAGTAGAGGGTATTTGCATCCAGTCATCCAGATCTGTGCTCTCTAAACTCCTTTTGTTCATGCACCCCTTTGGTAAAGAAATTTCTGACTGCACAATCCCAATATATTCATTTATAAACTATATAAATGTATCACTGTACTTGTATGTTATGGACATTATGAAACATAAAAATAGAAGTTAAAAAAGGATGAGATAAAAATGAAATAAACAGTACTTTAAAGTATTTTTAAGCTATTTATCAATCTAAAAGGATTACTGTTGATAACAGTACTTCTTGTTGAGATCTATATGACTGAACATGCATCATAATTTTTAAAATCTTTAACACTGTTATATTGGAATTTGAATGTCTGGTTGTAAGTTCAGTTTATTTCAGTACTTGATCTTAATGGGTGTCATGCCTGAAAAATATATCTTACAGAGATGCATAGATCCCCATGGAAGAAGCACATAGTTGCTTGCACTTACCAATTTTACTTAATTATACTCATTTTTCAGTCCTATCCAGAAGTTTTGCAAAGGTTTTGCTTGAAATTGGGCTAATAAATGATCCTTTCACCTGATCTCCATCAGTTGTTCTTCCAAACTAATGAGAAGGTGTTGCATGTCAGTGTTTTCAACCTAAAACTCTCCTTGGGACGATTTTTAACAGGTCAGAGAGTTCTGTTTATATCCTTTAAAAGTGTACATATATAGGAGGTTTTCATAGGTGACACATGTTTTGTTCACCAACAAAACCAAACGAAAAATTAGATCATTAGGTGAACATATCCAAATACCTGTTTTCAAGATGCTTTCTCCAAAGCACAAGTTTCTTTTGCAAAGGAGTTACTTTCTTACTCGTTGTTAAAATGACACCTTCACCTTGAGGGGGCATGTTGAATGTTTAATTTTTGGAAATTCCTGCTAGGTAGCAAACTGCTCACAGCCACTTGTCATCACCAAAAAGGTCAGTGAATTTGGAGTACTTGTCAAACCTGACACATTTTTTTAGAAAAGACAACTCTTTTAAGCACTTTGTCACAAGTTATCCAGAAAACCTCTGTGTGGTGCCAGCGATTTTCATGGACCCTCCCCACCTCATTACAAACTCTGCTAAAGGTGCCACTGTTTGAAGGGCTTGTTTTTGTCAAGTTATAACATTGATGTCATCCTGTAGCATTTGTGCACTCCTGACTCCAACCACTTTGCTGCAATAGCTCACCTCTGAGGGATGCAGTGGGGAAGTTTCATGAGCAGTGCTCTCTGTAGTCTGGGTCTGGAATCCCTTTTTTTATTCCAGTCAAAGCAGATACTCCATCAGTGGCTACATTTGCACAGTTTTTCTATAATACATTGTTTTTTATTCAAGAAACCACTTCTTGTTGAGAATAGATCTCCAGTACATCTTTCCTTCAGTGGCTCACAAAAAAAAAAAAAAAAAGGTCTTTGTGCATTTCATTGTTGAAATGCTGTTGAAATGCAGATACCACAAGGTGAGAGAAGTTAAAAACTTCTGTACTTTCACTCAGCTGTATAGCAAACCTTCCACACCGTTTAACTTGTTTTCACACTTGTTTCTTCAAGTATTCAGCAGTGTCTTCTGTGCTCTTCCAACAGTATTTACTGACAAAGGAGTTCATTTTAGTTTGTTGCCATATTGTTTTCCCTGAATTATTTCAGTGACTTTTACTATGGCAGGAAGAACAATTGTTTCCCCAATGGCATGTGGCTTTTTGTATTTTGCTATTATTTAAGAAACTTCTAAGGAAGTTTCTGAAGTTTTTATCACTAGGTTTAGAGTAAAGTCTGGGTAGAGTGGACAAGTGTATTTTTAAGCAGCTGCTTTTAGAGGTTCTCCAAAAAATATGAAAAAGTAGTGTTACAGTAATATCTGCAAAAAGGAAAGGTCATCATGTAACAGGTGCCTTCCAGTGCTGCCAGAAGGACTTAACAGACCTTTTTTTTTTTCATCTGAAGAAAAGTTGAATCATTTTTACTTTGAACTCTCTGCCTTTTGGGGAAAAAAACTGAAGATGAAAAGCAGTTGCAGCAATGTGGGTCATTTGAAAGAAGATGTCGATTAGAAGTATTTTTGAGAGCTTGTTATTTGTATAATATTGTTTGAAGTTAACCAAACAGTGTGTATGTGTTTTTCTCCTCTGAACTTTCTCTGTGTAACATGACTTGTACATGACTTTGGTTTCAGCATCTTCATTTTCTGTGGCAGCAGCCAATGTTGCTTGCAATGTAGGTTCTTGAGCTGTGAGTTGTAAACCATTATCTTGAAGCTTCTCCATCTTTTTCTTTCTATAAATTTTAAAGCCAAATGTTCCAGTTTTTCTCTTTCTGTGATGTTAGGCAAAACTATAATTTCTTCCTTCTTTCTCCTGTATAGAGTTTAGTTGTGTATCTTTAGGAAAATAAGGTTCGTGGATACATCTATCTCCTGTCATTCCTCTGTCACCTGTAAGCCAGCTTTGATCAAATTGTGTGAAAATTAGAAGTGGAAACGGAGTATTTCTGAAACAATTTTTTTTATCAAATAGGCAAGCAAAACCCCACATTGATACCTCTATTAAAATAAAAAGGTGCTAGCATAGCTTCAGTTATTTTGTTGTACACCATTTTATCTGGATGGAAGGGAGAGACCAAACCATGGGAAATGAAGCTTAAGCAGTTTTGTTATCAGTAGATTTATCATCTCATAAATCTATTGTGAGATTATTCCTGGAATAAATTTGTCTTGTTAGTACACAGGGATAGGGTGTTAATACATAGGGTGTTAATCAGAGTAAATAGGCTATGCTTTTTATGCTGTAAACAATTATAAGCTATGAACATAAGCTGTGTTATTAAGTAATCAAAGCTCCTGCGACTTGGTTTGTGTGCTGTGGAGTGCACACACGTGCATGAAATGGAGTTGTTTACACTGAGGGCAGAGATACTCATTTAACTTTCTCTCACTGTGGGATTTTTCTGCTTTATGTTAAGTTTATGTTTTAGAAACTCCTATTAATAGACCTTTGTTTCTTTCTGTCTTTAGGAAATTGTGATAAATGCATCGGTAGTATAGGAAATAAAGCTATTCCACAAGTATGGGCCTTTACAATTGGCTTGATCAGGCTGGGTTCACATGTGTCCCTATGGGGAGCCCCTATACATTCAATAGTGCTCTGCATGAGCACAGGGGTCCATCTGTACCCAGCCCGGTACCTTAGCCTGCAGCTATACCACCTAGAGCTGTGTGCTTATCAGAGCTAATAATGCAAGTAATGACAGCCTGTCCAGCACGTGTTCCAGAGCCGTCCAGGGAAAAGAAACCCCAAGGGTTACAAAAATAAATAAAAAGTAAAGGTTTTGTTAACTTAAGAAGTGATCTCGCTACCCTAGTGCACAGTTAAATGGGTGGCTCATTGCTGTGCTTGTGTTAGCCTTCCAAAATGGCTTAGTGATGAAATAACCATGGAAAATATGTCCACCTGATAATTTTTAAGAGCAATTAAGTATTGTGTCTGGTCATATTTCATTTTACTTAGATCATTTAAATTTGCTTACAACTTCATTTTCAGATTGTTCCAGAATAAGTTCTTGTGTGTGCTGCATGTTACTTAAGAATTTTGTACCTCACAGTTTCTGAATAATTTTTGTGTGATTTAAGATTTTTCAAGCACTTTGTTCAGTGAAAATGGATACGTTAGTAATTTTGTTAACTTGGGTAGTAATTCTGTTAACATGCTTTCTGGGAAACACTCGTCAATTTTCTGTGACCATTATGTAAATTTGCTTTATTGTGTTCATATCCTTGCACTGTATGTGTGTATGTGAAATTGTGGGCAAAAGTGTTAAAAAACAAGCAAACAAAAAACCTCAACAACATTGTCATGCAGGAATATTTCACTGTAACTTTACAAACTGTAGCATGAGTTTGCCTGAAATAATATTAAATTATATATTTCTGTATCAGCACATCCTTGGCATTTTAAACCTAAGTAACTAAAAGGATTGTTTATTAGCCATTGCCTCCCTCACATATTGCTTTTATGAAATAATTTCTGAAGCAAGCTGTTTTCCTGGTTTGCTTTAATTTCCAGTTATAAAATTTAAATATGAATAAGCTTCTTCATCAGAATGGTGATCTTTAGCACATCAAAAGTTCTGTAATTTCATCCAGCTGTGCTTTGCTTTCCATGACTCCATGCTCTAGAACTAGGGGCAGTTATGGAAAAAACTGCAAGAGCTGTGGTTGATTCTTGATCATTTATACAGAAAAAATTTTCTAATTTCTTGAGAGCACTTATTCTGCTGTTCGAAGTTACAGATTCTGAAACTGAGCTGATGGTGGTTTTCTTTGGTAACAGAAATACACAAACTTGGACTGTCAGCTTAATTTGGTTTAATTTTGGTTACTTGGCTTGGAAAATAGAAACAGCTGACTGACTTTGAGATGTTGTGGGTTTAGACTGTGAAGAAGTTGTCTTGAATTGAGATCCCAAAAAGAAATTACTGGGTCACAGAGTCAGTCTTGAAATAAATTAGTTCTGTATTACATTTATTGTAGATGTTCTGTGTATTTGTTGTATTGTTAAGCATTTCTGCCCACCTTCCAAAACCTCACAGCCTTTTTTTCTGGGAGAAGAACAACTTCCTCCAGAGATAAAGGGTTTAAGTTCTGAACTATTTTCCTCTGAATTTTTTTGTTTGTTACTGGTACATCATCTGGATTTGGGTCTTTAAGGTCACCAAGAGGGACGTGCAGACATCTTCTGTAACTGATGCTCCTTCGCAGGGTTCAAGGATTCAAGTAGGAAATGGAACTACACGCTTTTCAGGGTGAATACGGGGATAGATAGTTCAACTCCGCCTGATTCTGCCAGTAGAAAGATGGTGAAGTAAATGTAGCCATTTCTTATTTGAAGCATATTGTGAGAGACATCCATTGATCAAGATGACAAGTTGTTCTGTCCCTTTAAAAAAAAAAAAAAATTAATTTATTTAAAAAATTTTTATGAGAGACGCACCAGGAAGGTATTTCTAACTTGTGCCAAGTTGAGGACCTTCACTGGAGAACACTGTTGTGATCATTCTGTTGTCTGTAGGAGCTGTGTAATTAAAGCAACTGGAGTCACATTGCTGAAAAAATCTCATGGTACTTGGCAGGGCTTTAAGAAATGGTTGAGAAAGTGTGGCTGGAAAAGGACATTTCCAAGCAACCACCCTCCTCCCATTCTCCAGATTTCCCATTAGCCCTCTCCTCCTCAGGGCTCATGTTGATACTTAGCGAAGATGATGGGATGCAACACTACTGCAGGCTTCTCTACAGTTGAGCATGACCAGTGTCATCCAGAGTTTTGATAATGTGCAGTTACTCAACAGTCCTGTCACTGACATTATCTCTGTCCCCGTAGGGGCCACCTGCTCTAGACCATGACCCTTACACCTGACATATCAAGGTCCATAAATCCAAAGAAATATCTGATTGAACTACATGTGGTGCTGTACATTTAAATGCCCAAACACACCTTTAGATATTCCTTCTTAAAAAAAAATATTTTTACATATACTTTTCTGTCAGAAATGCAGATAATGAAATGTGTGAAATCCTTAGCAAATATGGCTTGATGTTGCTCACTAACCTTGGTATTGCAGGCCAAGTTCTGTTAATTGTTGCCAACCCTTGTTGGATGCTGAGGGACGATTAACTTGATGGTACCTACAGTTCTGACACCAGAAGATGCTAAGACTGATAGTAGAGGGAAATTACGTGACAGGTCTATTAAAAATTTTGATGAGTCTTCTTGTATTAAAGCAAATTGAAACTAAAGTCACCATTTACAGCTGAACTTCGCTATCCACTTTGCCTCATTGTGAAAATACAGTCCTTAAAATTTTTGTTTTTAAGTTCACATGTCTTAGCAGTGTCTGAGAACACAGTGATCTTCTGATTGACCAAAGCAAAAAGATCAAGTGACTGATAAAAATCAATGAGTTAACATGACAGCTGCTGGTACCTTTTTTTAGATTGAGCTGCTGTGATCAGAAATTGCTTACATGTGCTTGTGTCCATATTATTCAGAGTTTGGTGGAAAACCTGAGAGGTTGCATGGGAGGAATCATAGATTTGTTATGACCACAGTATCCTCCTCTTATGAGAATGAAAAAAGAATGCTGCATTATTATCTGCAACTTCATTTTTGTGAGAGGAAGGTTAGTATAATTTGGGGACATAGTTTCAATTCAGCAGGTGGAGAATGGAAGAAAACTGTTATCCTCTGTTGCTGTGTTTATTATCTGAATATTGAAGTATATTATCATCATATTGTGTGTGACCACATGACCCTGTAGGAAGCTGTTGATATTACATTATGTTGTATGTGTTGTGCAGTTGTTAGTTATTTAAATTATTTTAGATGTTTTGATAGTTATATTTAGTACTGGTAGTAAATTACTATGTGCTTTTTTTCTGGCTAGCGTTCCTCAAGAGTAAGATGCTGAATTTTTATATGATGTTCTTGTTTGCACACAATTGCTTTTGTTTTGGAAAAAATTATTCAGTGCTATATATTTCCAATGAGCATTTACTCTCATCACATTTAACTATGTGAATTAATACAATCTCTAGAGGGATTATGGTATATTGAGCTGTGCTCCAACAAACTGGGCAGAGAGAACAGCTATATGTAAATTAGAATTTGAAGAAATGACATTCCAGATCTGTGTGGGTTTGTTTGTTTGTTTGTTTGTGTGAATGATAACAGCATTAACTACCCTAAGGTAATTTATAGAAAAGATATATCAGGACATACTGTATTGCTTTCAGTGTTCTAACTAGTTTTTAGGACTTCGGAGAAAATGTTCAGGGTGGGAACTTGTCCTGTTTGATTATTTTTGTTCTTTCCCCTCCATGTCATTTCAACCCAGCTGATGACAAGAAATGGGTCAGACTGCTAGCTTTACCACTGCAACTTAGTTTGTGGGGATTTTTTTTTTTTTAATTTATTAGGGAATGGAACAGCTTTTACAGGGACAAAGAGAAATGAAATCACTTTCAGTGAAAGAAAGAGGCCTCATTATAGTCACCAACAGCAGTTATTGACAGCTACACTTCCTATTAACAAGGAGCATTTAAGAGTTTGGCTGTTGGATCTTTGGACTTGATCTAATTTGCTAGCATTAATTAGTTTCTTTTGAGCACAGACACTTGGTGCTCACAGCTATAGATTTAGAGGACTAATTAGGACAGAAAATTGAACAGAATGGGGTAAGGCATTAACCTTCAACCATTACCAGCTGGGGCTCTGATAAAGACCACAGAGTCCAAATGCTCCTATTCATGCAAAGAGTACTCTAATGAATATCAATTTCAGCCAGGTTGCCACATCTTACAAGCCTTGTCTTGATTTTGATTCTCTTACCTGGTAGAGATTTTTATGTATAGATATTAAAGTGATATTGGTAGTTTAGAGCTCATAGATGACAACCTTGAGAGGTTATCTGTGTTTTGTCCAGTCTTTCAATTTGCTTTTCTCAGGTTACAGATTTTATTGGTTTCCAGCTAAGATCCTGAATTTCAAATTGATTTCCCTGTCCAGCATAAATATATTAACATAGCCCAGGTTAATTACATGTTCTTAACTAATGCTGGTTTAAATAGAGGATGCCTGTGTGGTTTTGGATTATTTTAACACATGGTAGTAATATCCATGACAAGAGCACTCACCAAACTAACTGCTGAAAGTTGAACAATAGGATTGCTTCTTTTGCAGCTCTTATGGTGAGATACAATTATTGTATTGTGGTGCAGAATGGGAGTACTTTAACTGTATATAAGGAAAGGAAAAAACCAATTGCCTTTGTCCTTTTGTATAATTTCTTGGAATGTTGGAAGAGTTGAACTTGAAATGAAGCATCAGGATCATCAGTTGTTTCTACCCTTTGGTCATATTACTACTCCCTGACAAACTCCCTATTAAATCTGAATCGTTGTTGCTGTCTTCATTTGACTTCTGTACCTGGAAATTCTTTGCCCAGTGATGAGAAAAGTGTAAAAGTCTCTTCTCTGTCATAATTTCTCCAGACTTGTTTTTTCAGGAATGGCGCTAGCATTGATGTATATGGCTTTTATGTGCTCTAATTATTTCCTGTTCTCCACTAGTACACTCTACAGTGGTAGGTTGAATAGCTGGTTTCATGTCTTAGGGTCCTGCTGAGGTAAGATTGGCACAAACAATAAAAATAGAGAAATTGATCCTTGCCTGTATCTACTGATCTTGGGGTATTTCATGGTGTTTAGATCAGTCTTTAGGGAACCCCTTGAGGTGAGTGTCCATAGTGGAGGAGACATGGTCAAGTGCTGCTCCCAGCAAAAGAGTGAGGGTAGCCTGATTACAGTTCTAGCCACCTACTAATGCCTTTTTCCAGATATCATACACAGTTTTTGCTGATAATATTTACATAGTTTTCTTTCCCAGTGGACACATTTTGATTGTTCTGTGTCAGTCATTCTTATTACCAGCAAGTGAGCTCAAACTTGGGATTCTGTAAGGGGGTTTTTGCATCCATTCTGTTGATGGTGGTGATAACCTAGGGGTGCAGTGTTAGAGTGTTACAGGAAGGTGTTACTGTGGCGTAGGTGGACAGAACAATGCACTATTCGTATATTCGTACATGTGACTCACAGTAGCTGTTATTTTTTGCTGCCTGTCCTTTACAGTGTATTAAGTAGTTGCTCTGCAATTTTGGATTATAAATCCCTCTTAGGTACTACATTCAACAGTTACACAGTTAGCACTTAGTGTAAATAAATCTTAATACTTTTAAGAGGTCATGCTGTATTCCCATTGCCTGTGTATAAATATTTATGTTGTATATGAATTATTAATATTACCCTGGGGTTGCTTTCACACAGAAAATAGGTTATTTTTCAACTATTGAAGTCAGAATGTGTTGTATAGGTACCATTAGGTTCAGCAGTGGAAAATAAAAGTTTGGTCAAAAAGTAGCTACTTTTTGTATTCAGAAATACAATAAATAGTGACCATTCAGGCAGCCTAAAAGCCGTGTATTGACCTTGTATTCAGCATAAGGTGATAGGGGAAAGCTTCTGTCCATTCTTTAGAAACCACATGAAGATGACAAGTGTATTTGCCAAAGAAAATTGCTTATCCGAATCTCAGAAATTGAAGTGAAGCTGAACAGGAATTAATACTAAATGGAAATCAGAATAGGAATTGTGTTTTTACATAATACGCTTTGATTTAATGAGGCGGTGGATTATGAGAGCTGTAGTTCTGATCTCCATTTTTTCCTGTAGATTGGAGACCTATACCTGTTGTGCATATCTTTGTGTAGAATGTTATGAGTCAGCAGAGCCAGTCAAAAAAAAGGGGCAGAAATCACAGGTCTTACCAGGCGATGAGGGAACCCAAGTAAAAGTTGAACTGTAGTTTGGCAAATACACTTTCAACAAGATGTGGTGTTCTAAGTGCTCTTCATTGCTTTCTGAAAACAATGAAATCTCAAGTTTTCATGCTTTTTTGGGAGGAAAACTTTTTAAGCTTCTTTTTCCAAGTAGAACAGTAGTTCTAAAGATTGCGTAGCTCAAACTGAGTGAGTTGTCCCTCCAGCACTTATTCTTTGATGTAGTAGTTAATGGGCCATGTGGTAACAACACTGACAATACACAAGGTTGTTTTTATAGTAGAAACAATATTGTCTGTTGATGAGTAAAACTATGCTCTTGTACATTATTTTAAGGTCCTTTTAATAACAACAATAACAAAAAATAATCTACCTCTTTCCCACCCCCAGTTTTGTTGCTGTCGTAATTGCTTTCCAGTAGTTATCTCTGTGGTGCTGCCTAGGAAAAGAGTAGGGAGATTTATGCTCTGAAGAGTGTTCTACTTAAAGGTCTGATGCCTGAGAAAGGAGTAAAGGCTACATAATGAAAGGTCATAAAACATTTGTGCTGTATTGTCATCCCTCTGAATTTTATTTTTAATAGTCTTGCAGAAAGGAGTGCCTGTAACGTTTGCTGCCTCAGATCTGGATAGATGCCTCTACAGGAAGTGTAATTGTATAACAGAAGACAAGAGGTGTTTTGGATGAGGAATCAAGAGCTGCAGAGCTGGTCAGAGGATAGGAAAGGGGATGGTCAAGGAATGTTAGAGCTGTACAGAGCTTTGGAGGTATGGATGAGGTGTTAAATTTATGATCAGGGAACAAGAAAAGCAGTTTAGCTGCTGTATTCTAGATTTGAGAGGGATACTAGTTAAGGGTTTGAAAGGAATCATGGAATGGAGGGGAGGTAATCATTCTGATGGGATAATGAATAGGAAAGGAACTTGTATTAGGAATTTTGAAGAAGATAATGTAGAGGACCTGTGTACGAAAATTTACCTTGGATGGAGCGAACAGATTCTTTTCTTGGTATTATCCACTGTATTGGGAAGGAGTTGAAATGGTTGTAGGGAATTTGGGGCTTTAATTATGGTATTAAGAGATCTGCCTTCTTACCTTTTTCCTAAAATTAGTTTAAAGAACCAATTCTTTAAGTCTGTGATGCCTTTTCTTTGGGCTTCTGATATTCAAGTTCAGGATTTCTTGTATTACTTTCTTCACCTATAATGTCATACACTTTATAGTTTTCTTTCTTTCTGGCTGTGATCTGGAATCTCTCAAGGAGGTGCTAGTCATTCTTCTTTTTCCCCCTCTTCAATATACAGTAAATATGCCCTTCAAGCTTTCAGATCAACAACATATTGCAGGGATATTTAAATAGTCCTTTTTGAGGCACAGAATCAAAAAGTTACTGTTACATTTGCATGCCATGCTTGATACAGGTCCTGCTTTGTTTCTTAGTGACGGAAATGTCCCATAGTGTTATGCGATGCACATGAAGTTCATGAAAACAAAGCACTGCAGAGTTGTGGCTTTGAGATGTAATCTCACCTATGGCTGTAGACTGTCAGACTTTTAAAAAGTTATTTTAGGGCTACATAGCTAATGTTGGCAAAAAGAACTTCTGAATGCTATGGTTTAATATGTGGGAAATGCACAGAAAGTGGATAATGTGGAAAGACATAGGAGAGAGTTGAAAGTAGGACTTCTTTATGCAATCTGGACTGGTCTAACTGCTTCAAAAGCATGAACTTCAGTTCTGTGAAATACTTATCAAACCTAAATGCCCTTGGAGGGCACACTTACCAAGCATTAAAAGGGATGCAGGTCTGGAAAGGACTTTGAGAAGATACTTTGGGCCATCATCTTCTCTTGGGGCCATACCTAGTATGCCTGTGTTTGTCCTGTAATCAGATTGTTTCAGCTACTACAGACAGCCTGTTTCAGTGCTTAGTTTTATTTTAGCATTCAAATAATGCTTTTTGCTTTCTAAGTTTTTTGGGGGTTCAATGCCTAAACTAACTTTTCTTTGTATATCAAGCAATTTATGTTCTCAGACAGTGGGCAGATTCCTGGTAGTGATCTGAACAAAACCAGGACTTTAAATGGGAAGAAATAGAATGATCTGATTTATGTTAAACAGGCAAAAGGGAAAAAGAAAAATAAAAGACTTGTTCAGTAACCATTCTGGAAAACTATTTCTGTCAGAGTCCCCAAAATGGCTTAGGGAAGGTGTTGAACCCTGAGATTCCAGAGTTGTTTTCAGGAGCATGAAGAATTTTAAACACAAACCCCCAAAATCTTTAATGCTGTGATGTTAAAAAAGACATTTAAATTCACAGGGAGAACTCATGCTTTCAGGTTGAAGAAAATTATATCCAATAAACAAGAATGACCACAGTCTGCAACTTCAAACTTTGTTGCTCATTACCTTTTTTCCTGCCTTTGGGGTGATAATTTTCTACAGTGAATCTGACAGCCCAGTCAAAATGATTCATAAGGCCAATGGTGAAAAGTACTCTTTATTTTTCTCTGGTGTAGATAATCTTTGTCATTTCTTATCTGTCCTGATTGCCTCCTCATGTTTCTTTGCATGTGTTTTCTGAGTGGTTTGGTTTTTTTATGCTTAATATAGGCTTCTGCATAATCTAGTTAATGAACAGAAACTTACCATTGCTTTCCACAGAATATGGAAAACAGGAATATAAAAGAATGTATATTGTTTGGGGTTATATAACTTAAGATTTAAATAGTAATTAACTAATGTTTAATGGGGTGCTAGAAGAGCTCACAGCTTGTCTGGTGTCTTCAATGACTTGTATTAAAAGTCCTATGTTTAAAATATTTTATATTAGCTACATGTAACAATGCTTCATGACAGTTGAGTGATACTATTAATGGTTTTTCAGCTTTCTCTTTGTAATGGAGGTGTCCCCATACTTTGAAAACTATTCCAAATTTAAGGGAATTAAAAAGCATATTCATGGATGTATGTGTGATGATTTTTTTTATTTTATACATTCCAAACAGCATGAGGAAGTTGTGAGTCCTTTGTGGAGAGTGAGAATGGTGTTCAAAAGATGCTTTTGCTTCAGCTAGACTGTCGTGTAAGTTCATTTTGATATGCTCCATCTGTTGAGTAACTATAAAACTTCCACAGTTTTAAACCAAAATACTGTTGGGGGAATTTGTCCTCTTCACTCTGCTGTCAAATTCATGCAAATACTAGTTACTGACTGTGCATAAACCATTGGGAAACATTCATTGTTGGGCAGAGAATACTTAGTAAATTACAACCCCAAAAAATAATTTTTGCAATTCTATAGAAGGAAGATATTTAACAGAGTTGCAAACTTTTGCTTTGGCTACCTTCTCCCAACAGTAATTCAGGTGAACAGTTCTGGTCTCATAATTTCCTTTTCTGCAGTGGTTTCACTGCAGTGCTGTTTGTTCCAGACCTGATGTTATAGATCTCTGTGGCACTAATATTTGAGTTGCAATGACTTGACTTGCCTGAAAGCTAATTCAGCCACTCTAATAAAGAGGAGAAATAATCACCTCTGTGAAGTGTGTTAAAAGTACTTAGAGGTAATAACGTTCAGGTTGTGGTATCAGGTTCATTCAGCCAGATACGTTTCACATAAACAGTAAATTGTAACAGTGACTATAATTGTTCTGTGTGAAGCAGGTAGAATTCCCTTGTTTCTAATGTAATATAGTCAATGTCTTATTTTACATTTGATTATAAGGTTGACACACTGATGTTTGGGTTCTACTGTGCCATGGGCATCTGTATAAAGAGATCTGGTAGTAGCAAGTCTTTTGTGTGTCCAGACCCTAACTGATTGTACAACAACATTTTGATTGGGCATTTTTGTACTAACAGTTTTCAAGTCCTTGGGTCTCTAAGCCTTGGCTGAACTTGTAGCAAAAAAGTCAGAGTAAACACCTAAAGCTTGTTGTATTTCAGGCAATTGGAAGGGATGAATTCGAGTAAGAAACAGAGTCTAGCCTTCCTCTTCTCCCTTCTGCATTCTTTCAAAGCTCAGGGGGGATGGAAGTTACTTCATCCTGTTTTGCAGCGTTCAGAAAGGAAACCCTTGTAAGTGGAACACCCTTGGAGACTTAAGTCAGCTCCTCAAACTCCTCCTTTGGTTTTTGGTTAAGTCATGTAGGATGGGAGACATCTTATTCCAGCAGTAGTCCCCTCTCTCTCTCTCACTCTCTTCCCTGTCCTCCTACCCCTTCCCTGTCAAGGCCCAAGGCAACGAGGATGGCAAGGTACTTGCAGAATTAGCTTTGGGTGGGACATGGAAATTTTAGGTGGCTAAAATGAGGTAAAGTGAATTCCACTGGTAGTCATTCTTAGTCTCTGTTCAGACATGTAAATGGTGGTAAAACCATAAATGAAGGAGAACTGTCATGATCAAAGCATATGGGCCATGGTGTTGATATGCATAAAGCAAGGATGACAGTGCTATCAGTTTTTGTTTGGGTATTTGATCTGCAAAATCTGTTTAGAAACCCTTGGATTTTGCAAGCATTTCCTAAGGATTCCTTTGAGCTGTTTCTTTCCTGTCTGTCTCTGGTTGCTTCCATATCTTGGGAATCCTGTTGGTTTGTTAGTGCCTGCTCTGACACTAAGCATCAGTGTGCCTGCAGGTTCTGTGCAGGTGTGGACTGGCAGGATAGTAAGTGTCTTTCAGCTCCCAACAAGATCTGATGGGAGTAGGGGAAAGGCAGTTGATGCCTTCTGGTTCATGGCAAGCAAGGCTCAGCTGGACACTGGTTACCAATTTTAAAATTTGGGAAGAACACTTGGAATTGAATGTAGGCTTTTTATTTTTATGTCTCCAATTACTTTCCTTTTTTTTTTTTTTTACTTTCACCACTGGCAGCAGTCCTGCACTCTAACTCAAGACCAAAATCTAAAAGAAACTATTTTTCATAACTAATTTGATATCTTGTTTCCTGTTTCATCACTTTTTTTTTTTTGTTCACCAAATATATAAGGCTGAAATTTTGGTATGCAGGGGAAAACAGGCAAATCATCTCAACAGTGTAAACTTCGATTCATAAATGTGAGACTTGAAACCAGACTGCTGTACAAGAAAACAGATGCCATGCAATAAATTAATACTAAGCTGAATAATAAACAAGATGTATTGTTAAAGGTCTTTAATGCAAAGAAAGTGATTTCAGACTTTCATATGCTTGTTTTCTGTCTTTGTTTTAAATGAAGCCTTTGCATGTGTTTCCTTTATTGTTCTCTTTTGCGCACATTTGAGCTTTCTTGGGTTGAGGACTCAGTCTCTGGTTGGGCAGTGGTGATTAACTTAAACTAAATAGGCAGCAATAATGTGATCTGAGAATGAAAAGGATTCATTTCTTTTAAACGAGGCAAAAAAAACCCCAAGGTTGAAGGAAATAGTTTACATAATCTGTAAACTAGTTAAGGAGCTGAATATTTATGCAGGTTGAAATTGAAGCTTAGTTGCCCTCTAGGGGTTTTACATTAATACAGCATATGCTAGCTTTTGGGTGGTTTTTTCTTCTTTCAGAATAAAGGTGAGACAAGTCTTTGGAAAAAACTTACATACTGACAAATCTGTGGTGGTAGAGGCATGTGTACATCTGCATTCAGTGAGTAAAACTCATTTAGTTCAAAACTCAGAAAATGGAGGAAGATTGTTAGCCAGATTATGTTCTTTTTTAATTTCTTTGTACCAGTGAAGAATGCACTCACAGTCAACCAGTCACAGCACTGAAGTCTCAGCCAGGAAAGGATCTTTCTTTCAGTCCTAAGTAAAGAGAAGACAAAAAGTCACAGGGGGTTGTAATGGCAGCACCAGGATCCTCAGTCAGTTTCTGTTCATGTCCCAGCCGCTGAATGCTGCTTCAAATTCTTGTGTCCTCAGCTGCCACTGACTAATGCACAGGGGTCTTCTGTCACTTCTGGTCTTACAGCAGGTTGAGCCCTGGATATGGGTCCTGTGATTGAATGTGTTAGAAACAAACTTTGTCCTCTCCTTTAGAGAGCAATTGACAAAAACAGTAGTTCTTGACTGTTTGGATAGGCATGTGATATTTCACTGGAAGTATCCTCATGCCATGGGAAGAAGTGTGACAAATGGCTTCTATACTGGAGCTACATATATATATATATATATATATATATATATATATATATATATATAACCCCTTGTCTTAACTTTAGTATGTCCTTTGCCAATGATTTTGTAGCAGATGCACTGTTAATATACTTATTTGAACAATTGCTAAATAAATTCATAAGAGTTCAGTTGTTTTTCCAAATATGGAGACCACATTTATGGGATTATTTTTGCTGTTCTTTTGTAACAGTGTTGACACTGTATTACTCTAAAATGTCTTTGCATCAGAAACAAGATAACTGGAGCAGGCAGAATAGATGCACTTAAACAACCCCGTCCTGCCAAACTCAAGTCCCTGTGCATACAGCTTGAGGAGCACAATGTAGTCAACTGTCAGAAGGTAGAGCAGTGTCCCCAAGGCTCCATTACACCAAACTACACCTGGATTTGTGCTAGTAAAGTCAATGATCTTACACAGATTTTTATGCCATTTGCCTATTAAGCTTTACACTGAAAAACAGTTTCTCTTTCTAGAGGGGCTTTCATACCTAGCTTCTGGTGCATTTTGTTTTGCTTTACAGATTTGCCAAAGACTTGTTTGTAAATCCCATCTACCAGTATTTCATTTTACTGTCTTCAAAATTATAACTTCTGCTCTGAAGAAATGTACCTGGTTATTGCAGTCATTTATTTAAAACACTTTAGAGAAGATGGAAGATAAATGTTACACAGTTACTACCAAATTTCTAGATATTGCTACGTTTTGGTAGTGTGCTTTCCTGTCACATGGTTTAAAGTCATCTCTTCAAAATTGTGAAATGAATAGGGTAGTCTGAAATTCTAAATGCCTCCATAGTCAATGATGCAGTTTCATTTGAAAAAGTAATTTTACATGCTTTATCACACTGTGGCCACAATTGAAAAGTATCAAGTTACTCTTCACTATTCACTTCAGAATATGGGCACAGCAGAATTTTTTTTTCCTGGAAAATTTGCACTTTGGTTTTGTCATCCTTACTAGCACTGAGTAGTACCTCGTTCAGCAGGAATTCTTCCATGGTGAAGAATTCCTGCCTCTACACCAGCATATGGCTCGTCATTTTTGAATAAAAGAGACTAAACATATACTGTGGAGTAGGGTAAGTACATGATAACTGTTTTGGAGACGTTGGAACGGTGGTTGGGGATGAATTGTGACCTGTGAGGGCAAGTAACTTCCTCTTTTAATAACTGTATAAATCTTTTATATTCTATCCCAAAAGACCTGAGATTTTGACCCTATTCTGTGTGGCCCATCTCACCCCCACCCTCCAGCTGGAACCCTGGAACCATTTTCCCTTTTGCTTAGAGGATACTTTGTTTCGTTCAGAGGAGTGAGAACTATTATTAATGTTACCACCACCGACCTTCGGTACTGGAACTCTGAATTAAATACATGGTTTTGGAAGTCCATTAAATTGAGCCGGGGGCAGGGAGGAAAGGAAGAATCCCTGACACAGCACGGTGTAACTGAGAGCTGGTGTCACGGTGGAATAGCTGGGCAAATGCCTCCTCAGGAGTTATATAAATACCCTGCTCTATCCCCACCGTGTGGTAGAAGGACATTACTGTTACTTCTTCCACTCCGTGAAGCTCTGTTTTTGAGAAATAGATATATTTTGACTTTGGAGTTCAGCTACAGAGTCAGTCACTATGGGACAGAGGGAGGGGGATGTTGTTTCTTTAAATCATCTGTTATCCTAACTTCTAAGCTGTCCCTGGGTGGCTCGGCAGCTCCCGAAGGAGGCGGGAGGATAAGCAGTGGCGAGGCTGCTCTGCGCAGCTCGAGTTGGATGCACTTGTTTATATAAAAGCAGGCAGTGACAGACAGTAGCCATGGGGGAACTTGCATTTGTTCCCGTTCTGCCTCTTCCGGCGCCTGGTACGGTAACGCTCGATGTCAGGGATATTTACTGCAGGGTGGGAGGAAAATTAGATCAAGTCAGTCTTAAAGGGTGCAGTTGTTTAAAACCAGTGCAGTTTAACCAAGGGGCTGTACTTGCTGGGCAGGCTTTACCTGAAACCTTATAGAGAAGGTAATGCTTGTACTTGATAAGAACATTCCTCATGCAGGTTTCTTTAGTGGACAAATCATGATTTACCCAAATAAACAGTTTCACAGCAATGTGCTTACTTTGCCTAAAAGGGCATATTTTTGTAATTTCACTAGGAAGGAAAGGAGGTCTGCTTCTCTTGAAAAATCTGCCTGCATAGCCCAGCAGATTGTCATCTTTCAGCACTTAAATCTGCCGTGACTGACAAAGTAGTCACTGTAAAGCCTTATACATAATAGTTATGCCCTTGCTACTTCTCCTGTGTCTTCTGAGGACATAACCCTCTTCTGTGTACTGCTGTGCTCTGCCTGTCTTGCTTAGTCAGAAGCAAGACAACTTCTGACTTCTTGTAGCTCTTAAAGAGTGGGGTTGCTGGAATTTACTTTAAAAAGATGACAGTACTAGATTTCTGTGTGTTTGGGGCAAAACGCACACACACATATGTAGATAGGTTTGCATACTGATGCATACAGAAAATGCTGACAACTCTGTACATCTGGGATGGTAGATCAGATCAGGTCCAGATCAGATCGGGTCTATGGCACTAAAACTAACAAGTACACATTTCTCTGTATCATCTCTGCCAAAGCTCCTTTTGCTGTTGAAGTCCAAGTTCTGTTGAAATTCTAGTGACTAAATGTATATTGCTAATAAATTATGTCTACCCCAGTATCTCATTATTTAGCAATAGTCAGGAAAGGACTGCCTGACGTTTTAAGGTGCATGTTCTTTAAAAATTGCCTTTTCTGACTCTGAGACTACTTAGGAAAACGCTTTACCTAGTCAAGTGTCATGTGTGCATTCAGTATTCATATCAAACTGAAAACTAACTTTAGTCTTTCCACCCCTTGTCCACAAAAAGACATTTTGGTTAGATCTCACGTGTGCAGGACATAGAATGAAGAGAGCTGACCTGACCTTGTCCAAATGGCAGAACTAAATGCTTCTGAAAGTATCCTGAGATTGCATGTGTATATTATTTTCAGAACTCTTTTTGTTAACTCTTAATTACTTTAATCTAGCATATTTTTGTTAACACATTTAAGTATTTGTCTGGGTTTTGTTAGTTGAACTGATTGGGTTGGCTTGAATTACTGTGTTTGGCTGTGTTCCTCAGCTTGTTTTATGTGTTTTTCTTAAAACAATTCTTCTCTTTCTTAAACTTTGCTTTTCAGTTTCATGCCCTGTTTCTTGGTGCTTATTATGAAGTTGGAAAGAAAAGGTCCAGTGATATGCTGTGGATAAGTGTGGGTTACTAGGGACAGACAGAAGTGCTTCTCTGCTGTTGCTTGAGGTTTCTGGTTATGGCTCTTACAAACATCCACAATTCTCCATCTGGATGGTAGCAAATTTTGAAGTGCAGAACATGCGTAGTGAGTCTGGTGAGAGAGGTTCCCCCAGCACAAGCCCCTGCATCGCATGGGAATGGGACTGTATCTTTGTTGTTCATGGCTTTCCTGAATTTGCTCATCATTCCTTGATGCTAGCTTCTTAAGATTCTTTTTTCCCCCACAAATTCTGTCTTTAATGATTGTTGGGTTTGAAAACAAGAGAAACCCTGCTAATATTCCTATAATAAAAAGATCAGCAGCTGAGCAATGACTTCTGTTTTGAATTAACTGATGTTGGAGGATCCCTATGTGCCTTAGATGAGTTTTAAGAACTGCTGTGATATTGTGGTTTAAAAAAAACCCTATATATTTTTTTATAATTTTTGAAACAGAGCATTTAAATAAGCCATTCATTTCCTATATTGATTTTAAAAGCCCATTGTAAGCAGTTGACCAAACCTAGATGTGGAAATTTTGGAGACTGTTAGTTCCTAAGTAGATAGGTGGCATTGACAGAGTGAGGATGTTCTGAAAAAAACCCCAACCAACCCTCAAACATTTTTGATCTGTGTAGAGTGCCTTTGCTCCCTTCTGCTTTGGTCTGTTCTGCATCCAGCTGAGAGATACTTTGAGGCCAATTAATTTTTGCAGCAGGATTTTGAAAACCTGCTAATGAAAAAAGCATGCATGGTATGAAACAAATAACTACAATTGCAGTAGTTGGGAGTTTAGCAGGACATGAGTGGGCCAGGGTAGATAGATGTTGAAGGAATCCAGGCTATCATGTGCCTTTCTGGTTTCAGGAGGTTTTTTCGCTCTTTCTTCCTCTTCTTTTGGATGCTTGTCTGTTTAGACCCACCATGTAAGGCGTCCTAAGGGTTTTGAAGGGCACGTGAGAACTTTATGCTTCAGGGTATAAGCCAAGTTTACAGTTAATAGGGATTAGGAAGAAACTTCACTTGAGAAGATGTTTTTCCATAATGTAGACTTTCTGACACGTTTTTCTAAAGCAGCTGTTACTGGTTTCTGAGAAAGATGGTGTACAGGAGAAATGGGCCCTTCGTCTGATTCAGTATGTTATTTTCTCATCTCTAAATGTTCCCTAAAGCAAAGTCTTCAGATTTGTTTCTAGGGTATTGAAAAGATGTCTTCTCTATCCCAAGGCATTGTGTTTAGACAAACAGTTTCTAGGGTTTTTTTTGGAAACACTCCTCCTCTGCAGATCACAGTTGTGCTATTTGCCTTCCTGATGATTCTCTCCTTCACCTCAGTCATGAGACAAGGGATGTTTCAGCATTTCATACTGGAGTGCCAGAGATGGTGTGGTCTGCTGGGGGATCCTCTGTTTGCACTCTGTACTTCAGGATAAAGCAGCTTTTCTATGCAGAGAGTGCCCTGGGAAAGATTAGGCAGGAGGATGGCTACCCCCTCCTTAAAATTCCTGAATTCCTGGGATTCTCTCCTCCTCAGTCCTATATTGTGTGCTAGAATGTATTGATCATCTCTCCTAGGATAGATAGATACCTCCAGCTACAAAAGCTGAAATGGAGCAGATTTTGGGGGGCTGGTGATGAGCAGAAAAATGGAAAGTGTATGATTTTTATATTATAGCAAATGAATATTTGTGCAGACAAAGTATTTGATCTGATAACAGAGGTTCACATGAAAGAATCAAGGTTATGTTATGTCAATTTTCTCTTTGCCCTATATAAGATGCATTTAATTATTTCATGCTATCTCCTTCTATTCCAATTAATCTGTCATATATATTGTTGCTCAAATTAGAATAATTCTTTAATCAGCTGTGTTATGCATGCCATAGTAGGCTAGAATAGGAAAGCTACTCCTAGCATACTGACGATGCATGTATTTTATTTGTTATTGTAATTTAAAAGTAAAATCAGAAATATTGATTTCTACTTGACTGGAGAGATGATTTAGTTTGAATATCAGACTGATGTTAATCAGGTGAGAATTAATTGAGTTGGAGGTATTAGATATTCAGTGATGTTAACTGAACCATGATCAATCTACAGAGAAGCTTTCTTTTGTACTGTGTTGGAAATATCAAATAGCTCATACTCCACAATGTAAAACAATCTCTTCATGTTCATGCTACTACTTCCTCTGGTTCATTAAATGCACCAGTAATCTGTTCTGTGCATACAGAGTAATCTTCAAAGTAAAAGCTAATAAATCATAATTTAATACAAAATTAAAAACATAATAACTCCCCCTAAAAATGTTGCTGGTAATGTTTTGGATCATTTAATGTTTTTGTACACATTTTACAAACAAAGGTTTTAAAATTTTGCCCTTGTTTAGTTTTTAAAGGGAACTGTTTCTTCCTCTTTCGACCATCACCTCCAAATCCTCATTGTTACTTGGGCATCTTTTCTCCACTCAGTGGTATGGCCCCAGGAATGACCCAAACACTGGACAAAACTATTTCTTTTTTATTCTGTGCAGAGGGAAAAAACCTACCTCAGAGTAAGCCTGGTCTGGATCATGATGCAAGTTGTGTTGGTTTTTTTTTTTTCCTTATTTTAAGAGTGTGATAGCAGTATCATAAGTGTTGAGAAAATATAAATGGTGAGATAACACCTCTGTAGGACTTTCTCTTAAGTAGTAAGATTGTAAAGTCTTTAAATAAACGAGAGCCAGACCTGAGAGGATCAATTTATCTTGATAATGGGGAATATTTCATTTATTTTGTGTACAAGCAGATCTGCAAAATAGATGCACAGTTATAATTGATAAAACTACAGTTCCAATATTATACGAAACGTACAACACTTCATAATATGAGCCAGTATGAAAGTGCCAAGTATTTTTATAATCTGAATCTGCAAAAAATGAACTTTCAGAAATAGCCTTCACACTACAAACAGTTCATACATTGAAAATAATGAGGGTGATTCCTTGGTGTTGTTATATCAGCACAGTTTCCATGCAGCTGTTTGTCTGGAGATAAGTCCCACTTTTTATTCTTGTCTTGTTTTGCACATGGGAAGACTTGGATGTTTGCAGAAAGAAATAATTAAGTATCTAAAATTTTAAAATATTTAAAGGGAAAAATCCTTAAAAAATCTGCTACAAATGTTATCTGTTGCTGGTTGTTCCTCTTTATTACATCACTAAAAACCTCCCACAACTTTCAGTTTGTTTTTAAGCTTGGGGCAGGACATAAGAGGTTTTTTTCATAAAGTCTTTCCTTTGCAGACACATAACTGAAACTTCAGCAGTTCAGCACAGCTATTCCACCATTTCATTTTGAATGCAGCACAGTGAAAAGACCAGCCTAATTCTCCTTGCGGGTGGGATGATGTTGTAAGCTACACTTTCATCATAAATATGATGCCTTGTTTTTGTTGTCCACTGTCTGTAGTCCTGCAGACACTGATATTAACAGTGTTAAATTTAACCTTGTCTGGTTTAATGGTGTGGAAGAAAATCATCATCTTTATTCAGCAGAGCTGTGCCTCTATCTTATGCCAAATGTCGGTTTGTCCCTTTGACTCAAAATCCTACAAGTTTGTTATTTTTTGTCATACAGAGCAAATACTTCTTGAACCTATGAATATGTTCTAAAGTTAAAATGGGCAGCACCCTGGCTCTTTATCTCCTTTTTTTTAATTAGGACTTGTATGTACCAGGACATCTGTTGGTGGACACCCACCAATTTTGTTGTAGCTTTCTGGTAATGTATCTGATCTTTTAAAATTAATACTTTAGTGTGTATTGCATATGCCTGTCTGACTGCTTGGACAGACAGGGAAATAATTTGTCCAGTCTTTATTCTGTGATAAATGAATAGTTAGCCAGTTTCACTTCAGTTTCCATCTGCTTCCCATATTGTCTTGTCATAAAGTCATAAAACAGAGTTGGGGAAAAAGCAATTAAAAATACTAAAGAAAAGCATTCTTCTTAGATACTGTTTTTTTCAGCAAAGATTAGTGTGGACTGTAAAGATCTTTGTAAACAAAGTGTTCTTTACCATGTCTACCTTCTAGCTATTTATCAAAGAAGCCTTAATTAAAGAGTGCTCTGTAACTTAAAGAAGTTTTTAATCAACCATCAAATATACTAAGGCACTCAAAACTAATTCTTGATACCTACAACATAATTTGTGTAATTCTGTATCTGAAGGGAATTATAGAAAGACTTGGAATAGGATTTTTATTTAAAAAATTCGTGTCTGTACAGCTTTATAGACAAATTAAGAGGGCTTTAAAAAGCTCTTTTTTTCTGTTCAGTGACTTTACATATGTCAGGATCTAATTTCTCCTAGTTCTCTGTGTCATGCTTTCCCAAGTAGGTAAGCTGGGATAGGGGGATAGGGAGACCCAGTGAAATCTGGCTCTTGGACCCAGGGAAGATCTGGAGGTGCTGTTCGGAGGACCAAACTCAGCAGCTTCCCTGAGCTGCTCAGGGCCAGAGTTGCTTCCTGCTGAAGAGTCAGTCCTTGGAAGGACTCATTCATCTCTGGCCTCAGCCAAAAAGCCCTCCTGTCTGTCCCTGAAAATGTGGTCTCCCCATCATAGGCAGATCACCTACCCATGCCAGCATGCCGTAGTGAGCAGGTGAGAACTGGCAAACCTGACTTGCTCTGTATCCAGACATGGCTGTTCAGCTTTTGTTCAGTTGACAGCAGACCTCTGTCTTGGCAAAGCTACCTTTTGTCCTTTCATACTTGGTTGTGGCTGTAATGGCCAAAATGTAATGAGATTTAAAATTCACTGAACTGTGACCAAACTCATTTTGGATTTGCCTTGCAAAAGAAATACAAAGCTTTCTTCATGAGAGAGGAAGAAGAAATCCAGCCTCCATTCGGTGATGAGCTGTTCAGTAAAGTTTCTCTGAGCCGTAGCCTCGAGAAGAGATCTCTGCTCCGTGTGCATCCCCTTAGACAGAGCCTATGGCACGGAGAGGAGCCTGTGGGGTAACCTATGTCAGATATGATGTCATGAACCATGACTTCTGCAGGTGAAAGGGGGGGTCTGTAGTCAGTTTCCATGGTAACTGGTAGGCACCTGCAGCTCACTGACGCAGTAGTGGATCTGTCCTTGTCTGTGCACAGAGCATTCAGTGATGGACATATGTAGCTGTCCTAGAAAAGTCTTGGCAGAGGGTTGATTTTATGGAGGGCATGCCTTTTTCCCCTTTCCAACAAGGCATTTTCACTTCTGTTGTGTTGAGCTCTGTTCCTCAATTTATTTAGCTTGTATTTGGAAATATTGGGGATAACTTTTATTGTTTGTTTGAAACATGTCTTTCTTTTGTGTTACAGTTCACAAGGAATTTGCAGACTGGCCCAAATTTACCTCCAGTTTTACTGCTGCTTGAGGTTCTGTTTTGGTAGCTTGCTGCTTGCAGGAAGAAAGAAAACATATTAGGCCATGAACTTGTAAAATCATGGAAAGCCATTTGCTAAAGTCATAAAGATTGGATCATACACAAGATTATGAAAATATCAATTCTGTTCTTTCTATAATGTGCAGTGTATCAAGAAGAAGGTTTGTTTGGATTCTTTAGTGTTCTGATTACCCCTCAGCTGCTGAAGTGTTAAATCACAATAGGTTTGTAATGAGATCCTGTGTATCTGCTCCTTTTGTGGTGTCTTGCTATGCATCCTGAAACTTAAGTCTACAATGCAGATATTGCCTGAGTGAAGAATGAGTAAGGATTGTCAGGATTACAGAGATGGAGATTAATTCTTGGTTTGAGATGTCTTGAACTACTGAGCACTATTTCTGACATCATTCTCCAAACCAATAGTGTAAACACTCTTTGTGCTGCTCAACATTGACACATTTAATTTCATGACTTCATGAATCGTAGAGTCGTGAATCATAAGTATCATAGAATATGATGAATTGGAAGGGGCCTGTCAGGCTCATCAATTCCAACTCCTGGCCCTACATGGAACACCCAATCACACCATGTGCCTGAGACCATTGTCCAAATGCTTCCTGAGCTCAGACAGGCTTGGTGCTGTGGCCACTTCCTAGGGGAGCCTGTTCCACTGTCCAACCAGCCTCTCTGGGTGGATATCTTTTCCTGATAGCCAACCTAAACCTCCCCTGGCCCAGCTTTGTGCTGTTTCCTTGAGTTCTGTCACTGGTTATGAGAGTGAAGAGATTGGTACTTGCCCCTCTGTGAGCGAGACAAAGCACAATTAAAAATAAAACAATATTCTCCAGACTCCTGGAATGTTTCTGGTAAGTGTCTATAACTAAACCTGTCTTGCCCTCCTTAAGTGACTGCCAGACAGAAGAGATGGATAATGAAGTTTTGTGTGCTCATATAAGGATGTCTAATATGCTTTAACCTTCCTTCTTCCTCTCTATTGTTAAGCATCAGTAATGTTAAAGCTAAACAGCTGGAAGCAGTTTTATCACTTTGCAACAGTGCCTGGCCATGTACCACAGGCAGGGCCTTCTGAAGCCAGGGAATGCTGGCAATTGCAGTTCAGGCTTTTTTTGTTCACTGGGACATCACGCCTTTAACCAATCAAGACTGGTGAGCTAACAAGTGAGAGGGACCTCCTGTTGTCTTCAGTGGTTTTTTACTTCACAGCTTCCAGAAGAAATGATTACTACTACAAAAAAAAAACCAAAACAACCCAAAACCTCAGCACAGCACTTAAAGAAGTGCCTATAGAGAGTATAAATCAAACTGGTCACTAGACAGACTATAAGCTTTCAAAAGCTTTGGATGTTTTTCCCAGAAAAAAACAAAGGTCATTTTTAGAAATGTACTAATAGGTATGATTTTTCTGAGATGCTGATGTAGGAACAGTCAGGATAAACAGTCCAGGAAAGAACAGAAGAAATGTCAGATTCACCTTTGAAAACCAGAGAAACATTTTGATAACCTAATAACCCATTTGCCTTGTTCTGAGCTTACACTGCTTAGTAAACTTCAGCTGTCCAGGTGTTTCCTCATAGTTGTGCTTGTGCATTTGGATGACTTTAAAACATGTAGATCTTAGAAATTGGGTGTGATTGTTAATAGATACCTTTAAACACAGGTTACAGTGTCTTCCCAGCTGGTAATTAACTGGTAATTAATTTAAACCCATTTTCTGCACACTTTCATCTGGTTTTCATGTAGAGTGTGGTGGAGTTGCCAGTGTGTAATGCTGGGTGCTGTATTTGAGCATGTTTTTTTAAGTATTCATCAATAAATAATACCTTTGAAGTAGATAAGAAGGCAGTTCTTTGCAAAGTTTATGTCAATATAAGTATGACTTAAATCTGTCATCAACACTTTCAGCAAACACTGCCTTTTCTTGTAAATTATTTTAGTGAAAGCCCAATTAATAACAGCTGTGGACAAACAGATTAATCTCACCTAGGGTAATGCACAGGTAATGTGATTTACCTGTTGTATGATGTAGTACCATTAAGTTTTGATGTTACTAGATTAGCTGTAAATTTTGCTAAGTATGTGCAAAAAAACCCCCAATTTCTGTATGCCCTAAATTTGCTGGATATTAAATCACTACTTGGAAGACCTTAGAGGAGGAGAAATTGATGGAATTCTGGAAGGGGATGCAGTAGGGGGGAACTTTGTTCTTATTCTAGCTCCTGGTTGATCTTGGACACATGGCTCTTCCTCTCTTTCTTTCTCTCTTTTTCTCTTTTCTCTCTCTCTCTCTCTTTCTCTCTCTTTCTCTCTCTTTCTCTCTCTCTCTCTTTCTTTCTCTCTTTCTCTCTTTCTTTCTCTCTTTCTCCTCTTTCTTTCTCTCTTTCTCTCTTTCTCTCTTTCTCCTCTTTCTCTCTTTCTCTCCTCTTTCTCTCTTTCTCTCTTTCTCTCTTTCTCTCTTTCTCTCTTTCTCTCTTTCTCCTCTTTCTCTCTTTCTCTCTTTCTCTCTTTCTCTCTTCTCTTCTCTCTTCTCTCTCTTTCTCTCTTTCTCTCTTTCTTTTCCATTTGCTAAATGTAGCGGATTACCTCTTACCAGACCTCTTAGAGCAGTTTGAAATCTCCTGATAGAAATAACAGCCAATTCTTATCTGTGGTTATTATTCAGTGAAACATCTGTACAGGTGCTGGTAACAATGAGGCATAATTTTAGTTACACCCAGATAAATTGCCATGTTCTTGGCCATGATTTTGCCGTGCTGTTTAGTTCTTACTGACTTGAAGTCTTGAAATCCTTAAAGCAGACCAGGTACTTTCACTTCATTAAGCAACTTCATTGTAAATGCCGGAGATCATGATCCCAGAAATGTACATGATAGCCCCAAGTAGAGCATGTGAAAAGCAGGCACAAGAGTCATGGATTTGCTGCAAGAATAACTTCAGAAATGGTATTAGCAACAGCAGTATGTGTGTGAATGTGTTACATGATGAGGGGAGAATCCCAATTAAAGTGCTGTTGCTATACAAGTGACAAAGACCTTGCAAACAGCATGAGAATCTAGGCCAACTATGGTTATATTAATAATAAATCAGATCTGGTCTGATACCTCCTACACATAGGTTTTTTCACCTATTGTCATTTTTCTAACTTCAATTTAGTTTGTGTGGGGTTTTTTTTCCCCAGCATTTTAACTAAATGTTGTCAAGAAACTGGTCTTCTGATGGTGGTGAAGTGTCGGCAGGAGAACACAGCACTGAAGGACTGTCTGGTTGGCTAGTAAGTCACTCATGAGTTTTTGCTGGGTTTTTGTGCATGGCCTATGCTAATCTAGAAATGTTAACTATTCTGAAAAGGGTTGTGTAGGGTTATGGACTTGGATGTATTTTCTGAAAATGGTATCTTTGCTTTATTAAAACAGTGCTGGTCAGGACCCTAACTGATAAGATTTTATTTACCATATAGCTACAGAGACTCTCTTCTTGATTCACCTGGTGACAGATTTCAGCCCAGAGGACCTGTAGCCCTTTATTTGCTCTGGTACATCACAGATGTGGGGATAGGGGTGCGCAGTGAAGTTCCTTCATAATCTGTTAGTGAGACAGGATAAGTTTGTTTTCATTTTGCTTCTGATTTTTAAGACTAAGTCTGTCTTGAAAGTGTCCTGCTGTTGTGAACAGCAGTAGTTGTAGCAGTGGGAAATTGTTAGATGCAAGAGAGATCAACTCAGTGCTATGGTGGATTGAAACATCTCTTTTGGAAGTTGTAATTTACCCCAGTGCCATTAGGCTGAAATGTTAGATTCCTGAATTTGCCAGGGTGAAGGGTGGGGATTTTTTGAGTTTGACTGGGGAAAAAGGAAGTTGGTTTGATTTTTGGTGTATCCTGCTCCCTTAAACCAGCAATTAAGATTAAAAATAAATGCCTTTGAACTAGTGACAGTTATTCTCAAGTATTTAGGAATTGATGAAAAAACATGTGCAGCCAGGCAAGAATTCAGGCCTAACTGCAGTCAGAACTTGCTGGAGTTACTCAGTTCTATTTGTCTGTACCTTCACCTTAAAAAAAACCAACCCAAACAAAACAAAATGCTTCTGACAGAAAAGGTTTATAGTGTTTGAATAGGTATATTTTAAAAAAATATGGGAGAAAGAAATTTAATGTAATGATCAAGGACCTATATATCAACTGCTCAAGACATACACTTGAACCTATTCCCAGTAGTTACTTGGGTGCATAAAAAAAAAGTCAACTGCAGAAGCTTTCCATGATGAGGAGGGTAACTGCAAATGAATTCTTCAGCTGAACCTAAATACCTAATGTCTTTCCCTTTTTCTGCCTTTCCCCTTGATTGCTTCACTCCAGAGGCTTGAAAAGGATTATGCTTCAAGAGAGAACAGTATCATGACAGAGTACTTAGAGTTTACAAAGATAACTTTAACACTTAGGTACTTCATAAAAAAGGTATTTTTCTGTTAAAGTCAGGCAAGTTTTCTTTGGGTGTAAAAAGAAGGTCAGTTATGAGTGGTACTGATGCAATATCTGTTCCATACTCCAGAGAAAAACAATATATATTCTTTTATCTTGTAGCTATTCTGATCCGTCATTCTATGAAGAATGCAAAGCAGAATATTTGAAGCAAAGAGAAGAATACAGAGCAACTGGAATTAAGAAGAAAAGACAGAAGCTTAATCCAAATGTGTAATTAAAACTTAAAATGAACTTTTCAAATTTCATATGCAACTTGGATTTCACTTGATTTAAACAGACTTAAATCATCTGTACCCTTCTGTGTGGAGTTTAACTGAAATACACAAGATGAATGGAGAATAAAATAACGTGTGAAATTAAGAATTAATTTTAATTTTTTTTGTAATTAAAGATCTAGAGCATGCTGTCACAGTTTGCAAGAGAAGTTGCAAAGGTGTTCCTCTATCTGGACTTGCGATTTTATTACCAGTGTACAATTTGGAGTTTACAATTCCAGAATGTCCATTTGGAGTTTAAAGCTTCTATCTAGTTACGTGAGCCAGGCTACATAAAAAACTTAAGGGTGAATAATTTAGATTGTATTAACTGATCACAGATTGGGTATACATTAAAGTTGGTCTCTTAGTCATCACCTGAAGCTGTGTATGAAGATGCACTTGCTAGAAGAGGAGGGTGGCAAATGCAGAAGACCTGCTCAGACTGGTGTGAATTACTCTTTTCATCAAAATGTTGTTGGATGAGAGCCTGGTAGTACTTGTGCCTGCACTGTGACACATTTTTAAGTCTACACTGTGACTCACTTCTAAGTCTGCGCTGTCAGAAGGGATGGATGCCGTATGCTTGTGCACGGCCCGACTGACCATTTCAACTCTAGATGAGGCAGTAATCTCATCCAGGCCTTCCTTGAGAACAGGGAATAAGATGCCATGCTTCAGGAGTGAGCAGTGACCACACTTGCAAAATTATTCCAGGCAGAGGTGAGTAAGCAACTAAACCAGGCACCTAAGATGCAGAACTTTGCAAACCAGAACTAAAATGCACTTAGTTCTCTTGCAGGAACTAAGTGTAAAGCAAGTCCCTAATTTAAAAAGAGCACATAAAGGATCTTTTCGTGTACTGATACTTGAAGCTGCTTAATTATAGAATTCTCAAATGCTTAAATGTCTTCACTAGAGCTACTAATATAAAGTTTTACAAACTATCTTGGAGGATATTCCAAGATTCTGAAATAAAAATAAATTCTTTACAAGGAAAGGCTGCACTTAAACTTGGTAACTTTAATGCCCTGATTAAAGAAAAAAAAATTTGAGGAAGGAATGGGATTTGATACTGTTCCATTAGAAGAGGCAACATTGTACTTGTTTACTTTAATACTGTTTCACCACAAACACAGTATTGTGAAGCTATTCAAGAAGGAAACTTAGACTGACACATGTTTATAGAGGATTTCATGCTGCAGGTTAGTCATTGCCCTTTATTCTGTGCCGTTTACTGAGTAATCATTAATAATGTTACTTCTGCAGATTGGGTGGCGGACTGGGGAACACTTGCAAATGGGAAAGATGTGTAGCATTCTGCCTTGTTAGGCAAACTTAAGTGGCACTCAGCTCTAAGGCTAAGCACCTTGAAATAGCTTATGTGGAACAGAGTCCTACACATGTTCTTGGCTTCTTAGCTCAAGCATTTTGGAAAAGAAAAATATTCCCAATTAGTTGTTTTGCTGTATGTATTTTTAAAAGGAAGAAATTTGAGGTAAAGGGTGAAATGTGTGACTGTTCTGTTACCCGACTATGAAAATCTGCTGTATTTTCAGCTTCTGGAAAGGCAGCCTGGGTGTTTGTTAAGTGTTGGCAAAAGCCCTGCCGCAGAGGATTGGCGTGGGAGTGAGCATTCTCGTAGGGGCAATGCTGGGTGCTGCCAGTGGTGTGTGCCTGCACTGAGAGCTCTCCTGGGTCATACTCAGCTATGACTCAGGTCTGAGTCAGACAACAGCAGCAGCAGAAATTGTGTGCAGCAGGTGTGGGGGACCCCCAGTGCAGTGACCAGGATTGCAGGGGAGGAATGGATGCGTGGAATGGAACAAAGCCCAGGTGAACCTGCAGGTATTGCTCCCCACCCTTTGATTCAGGCTGTATGTGAACAACAGCCACAACTCACATCTGCACTGATGTCATGCCTGAAATTCCATGAACTGGATGGTGCTGTCAGCCATTTATTTCTCTTTTCCTACATCTGGATTATTGCAGCTCCTCTGTTTGCCCTGCGATGCACTCAGAGCAGGGATTGGCCCTTGGATCAAGCATCAACTTCCTCTGTAATATACCCCTGGCCTTAATGTGATGTTCCCTAGTTTTGAATTCTTGGTTTCACACCTTTCATTTTGTTAGTATGTTGTGCATATCCTGTACTTGAATTGCATTTACATCTTTTATTTAAAGTTTAAATGAAAGAATGAATACCATGACATGACAAACTCATACCACTACATTACTTCCGGTTTTGGTTTTGTCTCAGCTGCAAACTCTCTTTCTAGTCAGGTTAACTGGAGGCAGCCCTAGATTCTAAGCAATGTAAGGAAACACCTGTACTATTGGCAAAGTCTTCAGCTGTGCTGCAGCAGGGAACTGGAAGTTGAGTATTTTTAAAAAACCACTTCTGTTTTGTCAGAAGTTACTTGTGACTGATGAGAGGGTACAACTGTGGAAGCCTGGCTTGTCTTAACCCCCTCAGCCCCTCCACCTCCCAACTATACAAAATGTGGTAACTGCCTGTACTTACAGAGAGCAGCCAGCTCTTGGGGATGAGGCAGGGAGCTGTACAGACGTGCAGGTCTTCATCTGGCTCTCTCCTTCTAAGGGATTGCAACTCTAATTAATGGTCCCTAGATACTTTTCTTTTCTGGTAATTTTGAAATAAATGATTCTTACACATTATTACTATTCTGCATAGGAGTAAACAATTAGGAATAATTATGAATTATTCTACGTGTGTCTCCAGTGTTTTCAAGGTAGCTTATCTATATAGAAAGGTGGCAGAAGTGTACAGGCAGGAACAGCCAAAGTCTGAAGCATGGCAATACCCCTCACCCGTCATAGTTAATATTTGAGTAAAAGCATCTGACGTTTTCTAACGTGACCTTCTAAAAAATGAAGGTGGCATTACCAAGTGTTTACCAGCCCAGTTTTAAGCCTGCCTGTTACAGCTTGTGCAGCTTCTGTAAAGTTGCAGGGCTTGCACTATGGCTATATGATGAGCCTGCACCCCTTGCTTGCCCCTTGTAATGGCAACGATGTGCTCAGCCAGCTTCAAACCCTCCCCTGGCAAGGCACTGATCATTGACATTGATGGAGTAAGGCCTAAAAGCTCAAAGGCTGATGTGTCACTGAACACCCGTGCACAGCATCTGTCGCTGTTCCTGCAGCACAGGGGCCAATCCGTCCTCTTCAGAATACTTGGCAAGCACCCAAGACACTCCCCATTTTTTACTGGAGGCTGCACTCTCTTGGTGTATTAAAGGTCTCTTCAAACTCCTGAGGGAAGCACGCTACACATGGAAGACCGGAGAGGAAGGAGGGAGAAGGTGCCATATACTTCCTTAAAAGTTTGCCTTCACAGAGTGAAATTCAAACTCAGAGGGAAGATGAGGGGCAGTTTGTAAGGCACAGGGTTTTCAAAGGGGAGTGGAAGGGAGTGGAACAGCTGACCACTGCAGTCTGAGATATCACCCAGAAATTAACCTGCAAGCCAGAAACCCATTCTGCTCCACATTTAGTACAGCCATACTCCTCCTCAGGTAATTCCTACAAGTAATTCCTGTGTCCTGTTTACTCTGCTGATCAAAAAATGGTCAAATACACTTGGAACGTAAGTGTTCCACCTAGATAAAAATCGGTTCAGTAACAGTAAACACCTTGCATGCTTCTCTGTAGATCAGCCAACCATACTAAAACATGATGATCTTACCACTTTAATTACTGTATCTTAATGTTTGACTTGCCCTCTTCCATCTTAAAATACAATTAAATTCATTTTGCTGGACACTGATCTCACAGGATGGTTTTTCTTTTAATGGTTTAACTGCAACTCAGTTAAAGTCAGTGTTTACTGCTGATCATAAAAAAATAAAATGCTTTCATACACTGTCTTGTGTTCATACAATTGCATGTAGTAACACCACTCTCCCTAAAGAAAGGGGCAAAAGTATGACTTCTCAAGACCTCAAAAAATAATCCAGAAAACATACCAAACCCCCACATGCCCTTTTTTATACTCAAACTACATAAAAAATCAGGGAAATACCTTACATCTCTGCAACCACTGTTCTTCACAGGGCCTGTCTGCAGATCAGAAGACAATACAGGTGTCAGTCAGGTACCAGAGCTCTTCACTCTTCCCTTACCAGGCCACAGCATCATTAAAGCTCAGCCAGGTGTCTCAGCACAGGAGTGTCAAAGTCTGCTGCAAGTTGGTTTTGGAAGAAAATTCAGTCTGTTTTATCCCACTAGTACAGTGTTCATGTGCTACTTACATGGGCCTGTGTTTTGTTACTTGGAGCAGGTATTGTTTTACTGTAACTCCACCATATGTCTCATGGTGCTCTTATCTTTTTCCACCTGTAAAAATTGGACAGTGCATCAAGGCTAATTTGGGGCTTTGCTTTCTTCAATATGGCTAGTTCTCATGTGAGGAAAACTGATCAGTTGTACACCACAAAACTGGCAGAGAAACTTTAAACAATCAGATTATAAAAATACTTAAAATTAACCAAACAGAGCAAGTTTACATATAAGTTATTAGAACTTATCCAACTCACCAAATATCTAAATACATATTCATCAGGTCAGATGCCATATGCTCATTTAAATGTGCAGAGCAACCACCTCCTCCTGCCCCAAAAGCTGGCTTTCATTTCTGTTAAATGGAGTTAGTGCTTTCCTAAATTAAAAAATTCAGGAAATAGTGGGCTGGGGGAGGTTTTAAAATGTTCAATGTTTGCATTCAAGTTAAAATCTTCTTGGGGTCATTTAACATAATTATTTGAGAACTTTGGTCCTTACTATATGCAGTTTTACAGTTTTATGTAACACATGCACACAAACACCAGAACCCTGTTACTACAGCTACTTCTGCATGTAATTTGCTGTCACTTTGATGAAAAGATTTCACTTCTGAAAATGGAAAAAGCACTGGAAGCCACTAGTGGCATGGATTTAAATGACTTTTCCATCTTCAGTCAAAATGTGATTGTAAGCTTCGGACCAACAGATGCTTCACCAGCCAGTGAGCTCCCAAGTGACTCCAAATCTGGAGACTTCCTTTTCAAATGTTACAGCTTGGACATGGCAGTGAGTGATTGGATTGGAAATGCTGCCTGCAGCAAGCTCTCCAACATCAGTCCCTCTTCTCCCTAGTTAGCTGCAGCGCTCCTGAAGTCCCTCAGCAGACACTGCTGCTCCCTTCTCCAGCACAGGAAGAAGCACAGAATATAAACCAAGGGTCAAATGCAAAACCTAGAAATTCTCAGGCTCGGTACAGAAAAGCTTAATTTTGCACAGGACAGGCTGACTGGGAACCTTTTCACACAAGTAGTCAAAGCACCATAGCTTAAGATAACTAAATCCTTCAGGTTTCAACATCCAGGAGGATACTTTTCCCAGAATATGCTGAAGCAGGCTACAGCACATGGCTGGATTTTTTCCTTGAATCAAAGTGGACAACCTCAAATCTAATTGTTCGTATTTGGAATAACATTTATACACAATAAAGGAATTAAAACTTCAGAAAAAAAATTTGTGCCAAATATGGAAAGGAGATTTGTTAGTGAAGCCAATTTCAAACAAAAATAAATTTATTATCTTACACAGTAGAATTCCTTCATTGCACAAATCATGCTAATGCCTGTTGGATATTACATTCCTTAATAAAAAACCTCTGTAATGTTGAGGTGGGGAACCCCAAAAGTAAGCTACATTAGAACTAGGTACCATATAGCTTATGCAGTCACATGAGAAATGTTTTCTTTGTTATTACATAGGTAGTTGGTTCTATCAGCTAACACCTAGTGACTTGGATTTGTTTTATGCATATTGGATTTTGTTCTATTACTTTCCAAGAGATTGTACTCCCCTGAGTCAGCTGTGTTCATTGGTCAGAATAAATTCCAGGATCTGACACCATTTCCATTAATCACAGACAAGCCAGTATACGTGAGCAAGATAATAGAAAGATAAAAACAGTATCTGGTGAATGGGAAACATTATTTATGTATGCTGTTTGTACTATAGGAGAAGATACCTGGAAGGCATTTTTTTGCCTTTGATAGACAAAGCAAAAGATGGGCTCTGCCTGAAGTACTTACTGTGCAGGGAAGAGTGTCTGGAACCACACAGGTCACGTAGCACCCTTGTAACACTTCTACAGCCCATCATTACTATGGCTGTGCTACAGTCAGAGCTTCCCCATGTATTTGCAAGCAATCTTAAGATAATTTGCTACTAAACAGCTGTGAAATTAATTTTTATTACTTTGATGTTAAGCTGGATCTGTGAAGCTGGATACTTCACCCACCCACACATCTGTAAATGGCATATTCAGTATTAAGTATCTTCCCACCCATTACAAGTTAGGTATCGTGGATCTAAAATACAAAGCATTTTTCTTCAACTTTTTGAGCAGTCAAGACATTTCACTTCACTCTGTTGTATTAAGCCAGATACAAAGCAGAGAATTTTACAAAAAAAAAAAAAAAAGGCATAAATTATATGTGTCTAGAAACAGTTCATGGCCTTAAGAGGGGAAAAAAAAAAAAAAGAAAAAGTAGTGCCTAGACACCCCTAATCTATAAAGCAGATAGTTGGAATTCTAGTAGCTCTGGTTCTCAGTGGCATACTAAAGACACTACAAAAATACTTCTTTTTGTATATCAACAATGCAACAACACCAAGTCTAATTAAATTAAGGCTTTGTTTTTTTAACAAAAGAAAAGTTAGTAGCCTTCACCACCACACAAATAGAGAGTCAGAGTTGTGGTGCTGTGCAAAGGAGGCACAGTATGGAAAACTGCACTGTGAGCAGGCTGGGTATGTGGCAGCACCACTGTGCAGTTTCATCAGATTCCTTCAGCAGGAACTGAGGGAAACCAGCTGAACCTCCAGGATCCACAGTGTTCAGCAGCCATTACTTATGGTCCTTCACAATTCACAATCAAGCCCCAAATGGGGCAATCTAAACAGGACTGCCTAGGGGAGAATTTTGTCTTGCCACTCTCTCATATAAATCAAGGTTGAAAAAAAATTTATAAAAAAATTCTCACCTTTCTTGGTTAAAAATTACAGAAAAATGCATTTCCAAACCAGAAGAATCAAAGCTAATTGAAAGGAGGAAGAAGAGAGAATCCAATTCTTCGTATTATGTCTTATTCTGAAAAAGAACATTGTCAAAATAAAAGCTCAGAGCTGGTACAAGTTTTAACACTGGATACCAAGTATTTTCTTGGTAACATACAAATAGCAAACAAATACAGAATTGGATTATTTTGTTTTATTCCACAAACTCACTTTTCAGTGTAACCTTTTGCAAATGTATGTCATTTGCAGTACAAGACTATCTAGTCCCCATGTGCAAGATTTCTTTGTATTTACATTATACCAGCACAGCTTTAACGTCAAGGAACTTGCTCCTGATTTACAGCAGAGGAAGACTAGGCTTTCTGATTTGGAACTAGAATCAAAAATAAAGAACATTTCAAGCAATTTGTTTTCTCTCCTTAAAAGTTCAAGCATTAAGGTGCCTATTCAGAATCACTCCAAAAATGCCTCAATTCATTCAAAAAATTGTTTAACTCTTGTGCAGACAGTTTTGATTACACTGATCCAGGTAATCTGCTGGACAGTTTAACAAAGTTGGATTATTTTTCATTTCCCAAAACATATTCTCATTGGGCTTTGGAGGACTTGGGAATACCCAGGAATTATCTTCCAGAGAGCTCTTTCCATAAGAATGGTGTTCCTGAAACGTTTTGCCATCAGCTGGAATTGGTCTCTCATCTGTCCATGCTTGTAGGATCACCCTTTCTGATGGGACATGGGCATCTCTCAGCAGAGGGGGAGACACAGCGTTGCCGAGGGCTTTATCATTTTGTGAGAGGTTTTTATAAACTACCCCAGATGTCAAATTCAGCTTTGAAATGTTCAAGTCAACACATTGCACTGGTGCAGTAGAGGCAGCTGAAGGAAGAAGACAGAAAAAGATTTTAAAATTACATTATCTAATGCATTTTTCATGTACTCCAAATGTACTACAGTCTAGCAGGGATGTTAAACACAGTTTCTTCAAGCCACAAGTTTCCAGACCCTATTCAGTAACTACTTGAAAGCTACAAACAAATACTACTCTCACCAGACTCAAGATGAACCCGAAATCCTGAAATCACAGTGTCTAAAATATACCCAACTCCAAGGATATCTCCCAACTCCCATTTCAACACAGATAAACTGATGGATCTTTCTGACCAGACTGGAAGGAATGCTGAAACAGAGACCATTTTCACATGCTTGGAGAAATCAGCCAGGTGCAGAACAGTGAATGCTGCTTCCTACTCTACCAATCAATTTAACAAGTTGTGTTTTCGTGCCACCCAGAACCTGAATTCTCGCTGTCCATGAAGCAGTAAGAGGGAAACACATGGTGTTCACAGGTTCTCTGTGCTCCACTGTTGTCTGAGTTCTGAAAGTAAAGCAAGAGACTGCACTGTTCAGCCATCTGAAATTCCAAGGGAGTTTTAAACTGTTGGGAAGGAGGAGATTTTGAAACAGAACAGCATCTACCTGAATTGGAAGAGCTGTACCTTCCACACACATCTGAACAGATGGCCAAATACAAGCAGGTAATCTTGTTTTGTAGTGATAATGTACATAAACATGTAATGAGAGTAGATTAATGCTTCCTGCAGGTAAACTCGCATCTTACATAGAGTTTTCTAGAGTAGCTGTTATCTTGAGCATGAATTGCAATTTTTAACTTTAGTTCTTAAGGGACAGAAAAACAAGCTGGTATCTTGGTCAAAGAATACAACTTCTGTTTGTTGCAATAAATTAAAATTCGTGGATGGCAGCCAAAACCATTTTCCAATAGCTTGGGCATCATGTCTGAAAGACATGCTAAGACACTGGATTTGGCCTTTTTGTGCTGGCAGGTGTAAAAAGCAATTTGAGGCCTACAGACCTTTGGAAGTTCAAGAAAAATTGAATCCACTGAAAAGAGATTGAAAATGTACAAAAGAAAACCAAAACAAAAACACACCCCCCGCCGCCTCCCCAAAAAAAACCCCAAAACCAAACCAAAAAAACAACAACCCCACAGACACACATTTGTGGAAAATGCCTCCATACATAACAGGTAAGTAGAATTCACATGTTAACTGATAGTGTTCATGTCCCACACAGAGTAATGAACACGTGTTCTGCAGACTTAATGCACCTCTACCAACAGCAGCTGGTTTGTAGATGCTAAAACAGCCAGTACTACTGGTATAGGAAGTGGAAGGTTTCAGTCAATTCTACCCATATTTTACATAAGTCAAGATTTGTCTATAAATATAAGCACATATATATCTGTACTGCATTCATAAGTGTGGCTGATGACCACCATCAGACCTGTCCACTCTCTCATACTTCTGAAAAATTACTGAAAAAAGTCTACGAATGAAAAGGCAAAAGTCCACTGTTTCCTGACCAATCAAGAATACCTTCTATGGCTGTGGACAAACAACTGCATAAGAACTGCAGAAAATGAGACTTCTCACCAAAGAGAAGAGAAAAATCAGTAGTTGTGTAGTGGCAAGACAGGTAACTCCAAATTAAAAATAAGGACATAAGACGCTATATGATCACATCAAACCGTGGCAGATTTAAGATTATTTAGACTCATTCAGTTCCCAGTGCCTCTGCTGAAGTTATTTGAAAAATGCATTTTAGAACTTTAAAAACACAGACTCACCTGGTAACAATATGGCCAAGTCTACAAAATGGGTTGATAGTTTGTATCGGCTAAGTACCACAGACAAAGTGATCATTAGTCACTGCTGACCACAAAGGCAGGGACTGCTCGGGAGGTGAATCCTGTCATTACCTCACTGAGCTGTTTAGAAACAAAATGTCTTGATCTGGTAATGGACAGGGACATCAGAGACTGTCACCAGTACACTGTAACCAAGTTCCCTGTCTTCCACTGGTATTTTGAGCACAGTAAAGACCACAATTGAAGGGAGAAGAAAACAAAGGAAATTAACTCTTTACCACTGTTTGACTGATAGTCTAGCATTTGGCTTGAGAGAAACATATGTGTGAAACAGAAGAACTGTCTGATGAACTGCTCACAGAAATCTTAAATACTTCATGTGAAAAATATTTAACCCTTAAAATTATTTAAGGCAGTTTTGCTTCCCCAGTATTCTGACATTCAGAAAATGTCATACTGTGTAGCATTTTGCTAGAAAAGGCAACTTTTCTGAACACAACAATGAAATACAGAACCATAAGGGAATTTCAGTCTTTTAAAGTCTGATTTTAAAATGTTGCCTATTTAATACTTCATATATTCTATACAGGGAAAATAAGACTGCATTTGCAAAAAGATTTTTCCCCCCCTAATATGAAGTAGTTGTGGTAAAAGGTCAAATACGAGTAAACTTAACACCTCAGCCTTGTGCACATAAGCAACACTTGACTGAGAAAAAAGCCACAAGGGGAACAGAATACAGTACTGAAGAAAAAACACATCAGCAACACCTTTATGTGTGAAGTTGACCAGTATGAGACAGAAGCAAAAGCAGAAAATGGGTAAGCTGGAACCATAATACAGTCTAGCTGATCAACTTCAATTGATAAGATTCTGATGAGATATGATAGCTAGTTTATTTTTAAAATGCTACAGCTTGAATCAAGGGTTTGTGTTTGTAATGTCTGTTACTGCAAACACTGACTTGCCTTTCTTGGCTCCTGTTGGGTTTCTTTTCAGTTTTCGTAGGACCTCAGCTTGCTTGTCAGCCACTACGCGCAAATTAGACATTTCTCTCTTCAGGTCCCAATATGTTTGTTGCACACTTCCAAAACAAAAATTTATTACAAGTTAAATACTGCTGCCTCTAAAGCAGCCTATTAACATGCTTATCAAGTGTTAACTGTTAATAAATTGTTCTTGCCTGACACACATTGCAAATTTTGTTAGAGTACCATAACTCTAAATGGGCTAAACAGTACTGAGAATTACCTTAAACGGATGGACCTCTGAATATTTTATTTAATTCTTACCTATTACAATATACAGTGCATTATACATTGACATACTAGGTAAGAATAATAATTTCAACTCCCCAAAGGAAAGAAATAGGAAGCATACTTTTCCATTTCAGTATCTGAAACTAACCATCTTCCAATAAAATTAGTCATCTCAAAGGAATACCTTAAATAAAGTGACACCAGGTTATAAAAGAGGCAGAGTAGTAACTCTGAATACCTTTCAATAAATGACCACACACCCCAACAGATACTATAAGCCTAATAATATTGACTGATTGTAATTTTAAATAATCAAAAATCAGTATTTACACCATCCACTGAATTCAGACTAAATACCCAAGACCCAAACTGAGTATAAACACAGAGTCCAAACTAAAATATAAAACATACTGTTTCATATTCAAGTCATCCAATTTATGTTAATACACTGCCTTATCAGACAGTGTAGAAAATAGTGATCCAATTCATTCTCTAAGACAGCATAATGAGAAACATATTTAGCAACAGCAGCACTGCTCCAATACTGATGTTTCAGGTTTATAACTGGTAAGAAAATTAAGAACAAAAAAAAAAAAAAAAGAGAAGTCAGCATTACCATATGTTTCTTGGTAAAATTTCTAGCAGGCTCACTGGCTATCACATTTATGTTGATTAATAATTAACTTAGTGTTAAAAGACATAAGGATGTAGTTACTTCAACTTAAACATGAAATCAATGATTTAATGCTTTTTTAATGCTTAACATTCTACCAAAACACATTTATTGAGGAGAAATATAGTGGATGAGAGTTTCCAGAATATATTCTTCCTTACTGCGTTCACTTAAAAGGCATTTATTTGAAAACAGCTCCATATCTCAAGCTATTGAGATGAGTGAGAATTAATGAGCTTTTTAACTGTATGTAATGCTGTCCTCCTAAAATAGCCATATAGGATCGCTCCTGCATGAAATATATCAAGCACAGATGTGTTCAAAATCACTCTGAGAAGCAGCTATTATGCAAGTCAATGCTAAGACAGTTCCCTTAAAACAAAGAAATAAAACTTCTATGGACAGAAATACTTCCCCAGAATACAAACATCCAGATTCATAAACCTCTGTTAAAGAACAGAGGAAGCTGATATTTTAATAGATAATGGATTAAGTGTCAGCAATTCTCACAGATAGAAAGTTAAAATTTTCAGAATTGGTATTTCAAGTTCAGCTAAACCTGTGGCCTTTGTACTGCAGACTCCTTTTGGCTCTTTGAACTCGTAAGAGATGACAACTTAATTTTAAAGTTTATGTGGCAACCCCACCTCATTAATTCTCGTGTTGTGGTCTAAAAAATAAGATCAAAAACTTCAGTTATGTCAAATCAGAACGGTCCAATATTTAACACAGAAGTGGTAAATATAAGGACAGCTCAGTGTCTGCCACCAACCAGAAGGAAAGCGCTTGGATGAATTTTTTAAAGTGCATTTAGCAATTTACAAGCATCTTGCAAAGGGCTGCAGGTACCAGAATTCCACTTAAATTACATGCAACAGATTTTAATTGTTTTTGTGAATACTGACCTAGAATCCCATTGCAAAGCCTAATTTTCAAGGAATTTGTAATTGAAAGCTAAGGATTCCCTGTGCTTGGAGGTTTATCCTATACTGCCTTCTAACATGCAATATGAACTTTCACTATGACAGCCCATCTAAATCTACAGCAAATTAGATTTGCACACTGAGAATTTAAAGTCAGATTTGCAGGCTGCTCACAAATATGAAATAACTACTTTCCAAAAAGTTAGCTATGTGCAAGTGCCTCCATTTCCCATAAAAAGCAGGATTGCTTGCTACAACAAATGTTTCTCATAGGAGGTTTTTCAAGTGTTTTTTCCACAGATTTTTGGATAGGCTTACATATTTATTACACATTCACTATTTATATAACAATAAACACCATACTGTATATATGCTATTTTAGATGGCTGCCACCTGAGCACCGCTTTGTGGAATAAATCTGCTCTGATCAATGATCATTTGATCAAGTGATCAGTTTGATCAGAGCAGTGATCAAACAATCAAAGACGTCACTGCTGTGTCTTGAGAGAACACCTTTTCTCAGGCGTGTAAGACTGACTGCAAAGTTCCAGGAGAAAGCACAGGAATAAGTATCCAGCCGAGGTGAAAGGACCAAGTGTGATTTGTGTGTAGGGTGCGCATTATTATCACCACTGCACCAGGGAATATACGATGGGAAGGATCTGTGTGTTCTCTTTGAGTGGCTGATCTCCCTTCCCGTCTCTTCAACGCCCAAGGAAGCACCAAGGCCCACTGCACTAAAGCCTGGCATTGTGAAGGGCCGCTCTTCCCCCTGGTGGAAGATGGTGTAAGCGCACCACCAGGCATAACGGGCTGTACGAGACACAGCGTTTCATTTCCACAAGATCTGGGGAACTTCCATGCATCCATGAACAGCTCTTTTCCATCAAGAATTGAAAGATATAGATACCTTCTAATACAGCACGCACAGTCAAGGCAGGATAATATCAGAGTTTATATCATAAGCATAATTATTATTTGAATGGGTGCAAAATGAGAAAAAATGCTTTCTGATATTTTAGCATTTTTCTGGACAATTGCTATTTCTTTTTGAATAGGCCACACAATGTCTCTCCAATATTAAAAAAAAGTCCTCTAATAGGAACATTACTGCACCACACTAACAAAGAACGTATGTTCCAGCACTAAGCAAGGGATTTGCAAACACAGAAATCTCTCCATACACAGAATGAAGATATTCCAGAGCCAGCTTGAGACTTGAAAATTTATCTACCACGTCCTCCAGTCAACTAATTATTAAAAAAGCTGATTTTTAAATCCAAGTTAATTAAATTTTCATTTTCTGTACAACAATCTGGAGATACAAATGTTCATTATCATCATCCCAAACTACAAACATGAAAAAAAATTTACAATGACCTTGCTAAATAAGTATACCTAGACTTTGAAATAAATTATGTATCTTAAAAATAACACACCTAAAGAGTCTGCAAGAATAATTTACTTGTTCAAATAACTGTCCCTCAGTAAGCAGAAAATAAAATATTTCATACCTCGGGATGTCTTGCCTTCGAAGGTGGTCTCCATGTAATAGATTTTCCTCTTGCGCCTGGTCCTGCGTAACAGAATGAAGGGAAGACAGAGACTGAATGAACGTGATTTCAGATCTCCTACCTCAAAAAATGGCAGTGAAACTCCAAGTTCCCTACACCTGAAATTCACAAGTAAAGTAGTCTTCATTTGTGTTAGCTGCAGTGGGCTTCAAAGGGGAAATAAAGACTTCTACTAAGAATTTCCACTTAAAAATGCTTAAACTACCTACTTATACGAAGGCATTGCTCAGCCACCTCCATACTCTTTTTTAAAACAGCTGAACTCTCAGAATTTGAGACTGATTACTTTTTTTAATGGAAATCAAAAGTCTTGAGTCTCAATTTTTGCTTTTTAAACAGTCTTTTCTTTTTGTTCTTTCCCTATCACAGTATATAAAGATCTTTAAATTAAAGCAAACCATTCCAGTATAGATTTACTTCCACAGGTTACTTTTATGACAGAACATAATTTATCACTTCAGTCTGAAAGACTACTTTAAAACTGCACCTACAGGCAGCCTCACTGAATTTACCAGGGCTGTTTAACAAATCAAATATTGGGCTCACTTTGTTAGTCATATTCCTATTAGACTGTCACTTGTGATGAGCTCCCTCCCTGTCATATCCCTTCTTTTCATTTGCAAAAATGTTTTCATTATTTTCATTATTACTTATTTTCATTACATGTTAGCTAAACAAACTAATGTAATGAAAATAAGTAATAGTGAGAATACCAGCTGAGTTGAAATAATGCTGATTTGTCATTGCCCTTTGATCACACTTGACTGCATTTCACCTGACAGATTTTTTTCCCTCCTGAACTTTCTCACCATCCCCCATCAAAGATTCAAATTCATAGTTAAAAAAAAAGTTGCACTGTATTACCCCACATTTGAAAATTATAGGAAATTTTAGGAAAATTATAGGAAATATTAGGAAATTTTATTCCCTATATTAAGCAGTTACCAGGACCAAGAAGAAATTATATTAAAGACAAACAAAAAAACAACAACAAAAAAAGCCTAACAAAAACCCCCCAAACAAAACAAAAAGCTGGTCCCTGTATTTGTTCTGTGTGACAAAAGCTGCTGGCATAAACACTATTTAAACAGTGTCACGTGTAGTGTTTCTTACAACTGCTATTTTAGTCTGTTCTCTCTGACATCATTCACTCTCACAATATAATCTGCAATCCTCAATTATTTATGCAGCTGTTACTCTGTTCTAGAGTTACCCAAAGACACCAGAACTGCACACAAGTTACAGCAGGCCTTCAGATTTTACAAGTTATTGAAAGCACCTGAAAGAGTTCCAGACACAAGTGAACCAACCAACAGTAGGGGAAGTTAACTAAACACCTCAAGTGCTTTATCCCCACCTAGTGGAAAAAAATGCAGACTCACTCAAATGTGGTGTGACTCAAGATTACATAATCATCATTATTAATGACCATAAGGAATCTGCCTCCTCAAACAATCACATTTAAATGTTTTACATTCACTGTGTAACTTCAATGTGACTGCAGAGTCCTAAAGACTGGCACTGTACATTTCATCAAAGGTAAGATGGAAAGCAGTAAGAATGCAACAGACAATAACCTACTGCTTTTTGTTACTGTTATCTTAATTTTCTTTTTGAGATCCTAACAACATCCAGGTTACAAAATTTGTCCCTCAAAACAGAAATCTGCCACAGAAATGGCAGGGAAGGCTGCCAAAAGAGGTACTTTCCTGACAAGCTTCATGCAACTGCCCTAAAGAAAAGCGCTGGACCTCCATAAACAAAGTTCATGACATCTTTTACCGTTAGCATCACATTGTTGCTTTAAAAAAAAAAAAAAAATAGAGACCAGCTTTTGCCCAAACTTTCTTAGTAGCCCAGCTTATATAGAACACTTCAGTGGCTACTTATAAAAAACCATAAAGCTTTATTTTCTGTTGTTATATGGGTAGTGAAAATCTCCCCTGTATAGAATCATAGGGACTCCTAAGGATTAAGTTCAACTCCCTGCTCATTGCAGGACTGCCTCAAACTAAACTTTGTAGTTAAGAGCATCACCCAGACACTTAGTAAACAGGCTTTATGCCAGGAACACTTCCATGAGGAGCCTGTTCCTATTTCCAAGAAAAATGACAGTCTATAAAAACATTTAAGGTCAATTTTACAAAGACATTAATCTTTCACTCAACTGTATACTTCATATTTTTGTTAACGCTTGATTTTGATTGATCATGGGATTTAAAATAAACCACTAATACAAAAATTCCTTAAAAATTAAGGTACCTTCTGCTTGGAATTTTGCAACTCCTTCCTGAGACTGTTGCACTCTTCCTTGAGTTTTTCTAGATCCTGTTCCAGACTATGCACTTTTAGGTCACTGTTCAGCTTCTCTAATTCCCAGTTAGCCTGAGTACAACTCAGACTTTTCATCACTGTAAAGAAGACAGGCAAGACAATCAGATTCCAATCTCAGTCCAAGGAATGTAACTCAAAATGCAAGACTCTCCTCAACCAGCCCAAGACTCTCCTCAACCAGCCCTCTCCTCAACAGAAACATCATATTCTGAAGAAACTGGAGTCTATGGCAACAGGGAACTGTAACACTGGTAGAGCTGTTGGCAGAGGTGGTCTATTTTCTGGGTTTAAATCATGGAGCCCTGCTTTCTAGGAATGCACTGGAGACTTGACACAAAGAAAGAGGAAGTACCAGCATAAAAAGGCATTGGAAATAGAAAAGTCAGTTCATGGCAAAGACACATCATATATGCCAACCTGCATACTTCTTACATGCTTTGAAAACATTAGCTTTTTTGCCCTCAGATTTGTATTGTTACATAATTTACCATTAAGTTTTCCCCAAGTTTAATATCAGGAAGATCCAAACAGAACAACAAAAGATAAAATCAAAACAAGAGGGGAAAGCATAAAAGTTACACAAATCTTACTAGACCGAAGCAATTCACACAGTAACCTGATGCTACCATCAGATCAGTAGCACACTAGTGAGACAGCAAGATAAGAAAGAACATGACAGGAAGAAAACTCACAAGTCTTCAGCTTGTGGGTATGCTTATTTCCAGATTTAATAGTTTAGGCAAGCTTAAGTTACACTGATTCTTTTTTTTTAAACAAGGTACTCAGAGTCCACTTATGAGTAAAACTGAGTTACAAGTAAGGATTGAAATCACCACATTTTTAGAGCTCTCCTTATAGACCGCAATTTTTACCTCCTTAAACCACTGTTGAGGTGCTCAACAGTGATACACTAGCACTACCTGCAGTTTGTTCTAGGTTTAAACATTTGTGCAATTGAAGTAGTGCATTACATGCTTAAGGTCCCCTTGGAAGTAATCCAATTCAAGCACAGCCATACTTAACAAGTGCCTTTCAAATGACTGGACTTGTACAGACTCTGAAGTCAATCCATTTCTCTAACTTTATACAGATGGCATTTTTTTATTCTCTACTCTTGTAACTAAATTAATCAAGGGGTTTTTTTTTTTCCCATGGTGTTTTGTTTTACACATCTATTACATACAGAGCATTCTTTACAACTGCAGTAACAGAAGCCAGATTTGGGCTTTTGGAATTGCCAGGATATACTGTTTCTTTCTCCTTCCTCTTTTCACCAGGCTTTCTACAACCAGCATCTTTCTATCTTTTCTTGTTCCCCAGCTGTCTGACTGTTGGTGACTGCAGCTATTGCTATACAACATCCTCTTGTATTTGTCAAATCCCAACAGCAAAATAGACAAAGCAATATACTGGACCTCTGCAGGTGCCAGAGGAAGTGGGATTGACTGAATGATCTTTTATATTTGAACAGGCCCCTGCCCTGCTCTGAGGAAAAGGTGGTGGGATCCGGAGATGTACATGACACAGCCTATAAACTGTCAGGTGGTGCCCATTTCTCAAATTAGTAAATCACCTACAGTGGAAGAACACAACAGCCTCAGATCTTTTCCATGAAGGTCCTCAATTATGATCACCTAACATGCACATCACCATTCACAAGAATGAAGACAAGTTCAAAGTAGTCACTGCTGTTCATGCCTCTCTTACCTTGCCCCTATATAGGGTTAAGCCCCTTCATGTCCAAAGATCACAATGTAACCACTAGGGCTCCTAAACGTACCATAAGATGAAGTAACCAAATGCATACCTTGCTGAGTTTCCACTTCAGTTCTCAGTTGTAACAGCTCTACTTCTTTAGACTGCAACTGTTCGTTCAAGTTTTTCAAGGATTCTGCACTTTCTTTCACCTATTTTCAAAAGGGAAAAACCCCAACCCAAAATAATTTGTGAAGCATTTTTCTATCATGTGTGACAATTCAGTATTTTAGAACAAAAACAACAGCAAAAAAAATTGCTTTGACTTTTTTTAGCATTATTCTAGCCCAGTACTAAAATTGAAGTACTTACAGGAAGTATTGTCATGTACCTTTAAAAGAGTGATAAAACCAACATCACAGATCTTTAGTATATAAAATTCATTCCACAGTAAACATGTACTAACTATGCAGTACTGATAAAGCATGCATTGAAGTCATTACTTAAGAGGGCACACCATTTTTTCCAGTTTGCTTTTCAGATGATCTCGGTCGATGCAGGCCTCTCGATAGGCTTGGTAGGCCTTATTGACTTGTTCCCGCCCAACTGAGCTGCACTCCTCTTCCAGCCGGGAGCCGAGCACCTGAACGTTTAACACACAGGAGAAATTATCAGTTTTGTATGTTATGCTGAGAACTGCAACATCTTAAAAAGGCAATGGTACAGCCTGCAATATTAATCTAACAGCTTTTCCTTTTTTTCCCAGTTTAGATAATAAACTAATCAAATACACTGATATGGGCCAAAGTTTTTTACCGAAGTACAGCAAAGGCTGTCTACAAATTTTGAAATCTCTAACAATATTTAATGCTCACTAATTTATAGAATCATAGAGTGGTTTGAGTTGGAAGAAGTATTTAAAAGCTCATCTAGTCCAACCCCCCTGCCATGGACAGGGACACTTTCCAGTGGACTGCTATGAGTTCATTCCTATGAGTACTTAAAACCACTCATAAGTCATGATTACGCACACTGATAATCCATTAATCATATTTTTTCCAGGCTCTGAAAAAATGTAAACTGCTTTTTGAAAAAGGAGTTTTAAGCAAGTAAATACACAACATATAGAAAGTTCAAAGGAAAACAAACAATTTCTTAAATGCCTCATAATGTAAATAAAGATTTTTTCAGTGTATTTATGTAAGAAAAGCCAAAGCAGAATTATTTTACAAATAACTATTCAGATCACCACCATCTCACTGCCTGCTATGGCAAAAGACAAGCAAGGCAGAGTAAGCACTACCAACTGGATTGCTAGAAAAAGAAAAAAGGGGAACAGAGTTAAAATATATTCAGCATTTTTAATAAGACAGAAAGAAGAGAAGTCTTACATCAAATTACACCCATTCATATAAAAAGTTATTGCTTTAATTATTGCATTTTCCTTTTTATTCTTTTTATCCTGCACACTTCCTTTAAACACATTCAGTGTACCTCTTGTAGATATTCACAACAGATTTGCACATATTTTCTTAAAAATAAGGAGTCACACAAAAAAAATTACTAAAACAAACCATTGACACTCATGTATCTACCTTAAAAATCTCCTCTTTTAAGTATTTGCTTGAAAGAAAGTATGGGAAAACAAGCCGCAAAGATAGGAAGCTCCTGCCCTTTGCCTTTTTGTATTGACTCTCAAAGTACATGTACGACCTTTTGAGTTTTGTCCTTTATATTTTTCTGGAAGTTTCCATGCATGTTGAAATTGAAAACTCCAAAGGGCTACTCCCCATTTATTTTTTCAGCATACAGGTACATTAACTATTGACAAAGACTGAAAGTCAGTAAGAGTCTGGGCCTTCTCAATACCCCTCCCTCTTAGAAATACTTTTATGGTATTCACATACTAAAATGTTTTCTCTACAGAAAACAAAGTATGTCTTCAAGAGAATTAAGCTGAACCAGGCCAAACCAAAAGACACAAAGCAAAAGGAATTGTCAAGGTCAAATCCTGTTTATTGTGATTTTGAGTAACCACATAAAAGATGTTATACTCAGCATGGTTCAGAGAATATTAGGTCTAAAGCTCTATTCCTATTCCCAACATCCCCCCAGACCTTTTATAAAGAAAGTCCTGAGATAGTTTTGCTTTTTGAGAAAAAGTCAATCTTATCTTCACCTCACCAAGAATTTCCTGAGTGTTTCAAAGCTGTGCCAAGTGTGACTCAAGTTCTTCATTCCAATGCCACAAAATAGTACACATTTGGAAAGGTTTTAAGAGTCAGTAGCACACATTTAGGAGTAATTCCTAAAAAGCGTCTCAGCTCTAACACCAGGATCTTTCTTTGTATCTTATACAAGAAGGCAATCTATCAAAGTCAAGAACTTCTGCAGTACAAAGACACTCGGTACTGGAAAATGAATATATGTTTAATGACAGCATTCCTTACTTGGAGAGAAAAACCTGTGCCCTGGTCAATTTTTAGCTTTAATGAACTTTACTAGTTCATGGCCATGAGAAACTGCCTATAAAACAAATTCCAAGATTCATTTGCATCAAAAGTCAGCCAGCCATCATCTCTGTCAAGCATTGCAACTTTGTGTTTCACTCTTGAGGCTGCGGTTAGCTAGCTGGATAGGTCTCAGCAACCAATTTTTCCTTAGCATTTTGGTATGCTGAGCCCAAGAGAGTCTTTTGATAGACAGTTCCTGGATTCTGATAATGTACAAGCTTTGCACCTCATTGTTCAACAATACTGTGTCACATGTGCCCAAGCTAATAAACACCATAAAGAGGCACCCAAACTACAGTGACAAATTCTATGCAACTACACATCTGTCTGAATCAAAGCCACTGTCTTTGCATTGCATCCTATACATGCCCAGTGAGAATCAAAAATCCCAGTATGACACAACTACACTACCAGAGGAACAAAATGCATTTCACTTAAACAAAACAATTTACAAAAACTTTTTAATATGGAAATTATTTTAAGTGTATATTTCGAATCCTTAACCTTCTCTGCCATCCAGCCAGGAGCAAAAAAGAAGCTGCTACCAGAAACTGGTACATCAACTATTTTCTTACCTTCTCTTCTAAAATTCTCACTTTTTTTTTTAGGAAGGAGTTCTCCTTCTCTGTCTCCTTTAGTCGTTTCTTGATATCTTCATATGCAGTGACAAGTGCAAAGTGTGAGGCAACAGACTCATCTCCACTATACGATGGAACAGGAACATCGTTGTCTCTCTTGTGAGCATTGTCTGCTTTCTCATGGTTCAAAATACAGATGTCATCCTCTACCAACTCCTCCATGACAGCTGTTAAAAAGACAGATATAAGTGCTAAGTTTTCACAAAGACAAATTCATCAAGAGTCTGAAAACCTTCCAAAATAATACTGCAGGGTGTTTCTGCCTAAGTATGACAAGACAAGACTGAAAAATCAGGAAGTATCTTAATACTGGAGAAAAATCTCAAAATCCATTTTACATTGAAAATACACCATTTAGAAAAGACATGTTTCACTGTATAAAAATATTTTGAGTACCTATCAGATTTATGAACCCTCAAATTCATTTTTATTAAGTTTTAACACCAGCGTAGAATTTGGCTGGTACCAACCATCTGAACTCCAAAGGAATATTTTATCAGAATTTTTGCAAGCCAGCACTGAGCAGTAAAAGAGAGTATAGTTCCAGCAAATCAACTAACTACTGTGGTTCCTGAGCACAAATGCCAACGTTCCTTCATTTCTGAATGCAAATACTTATATTTTTCCCAAGCTTTAAAATGGAATCTTGAAGTACACTTGCATTTGTCCTTAAAGAGCTACATGAGTAGCTATTCTTTCCTTGGTCACAGTAGAAAATCTCCTTCTGAACAACAATTACAGTAATTTTTTGACTGAAAATATGATGAGAATGAAAACATGCTCAGTAACATGACCTGCCTCAATATGCGTGGAGAAAACTGACAATAATCCAACCATTAGTAAAGTGTCACTCTATACCAGGCAGTTCCACCTGAGTGACAAATCCAAAGTAAATGTTACACTGATTTTTTGTTATAACCTACATCATTTAGGCACAGCAAAATAAAAAATACCATCTTAAAGAAGTATTTACGTATTTTCTTGAGCACCAGGTCTCAAGGGAAAACCCCCAGAAGCATTTTCCTTAAGAGTTACTAGTTACCAGAAACAAGTTTTGGGGTTTTATTTAGAAACAAGACTTAACCCCCAAAACTCAAACCCAACCAACCAGAAAAAGAAACATCTCATTTTGTTATGAACATCAAGATTCCTTGCATTTCTATGCAATACTAAGGAATGCTACACAGTGACGGATAATACTGGCCCCTTTAAACAAACTACTGATGTGGCTTCTACAAAAAGCAGACCTTTATTTTTTCCCCTTCAAGAAATCCTTAGGTTCCTGATGATTACCTAATGAACCAACAGAAATGCTGGAATCAAAGACCTGACCATAATGAAGACAGTTTTTTGTACTGCAGGAAAAACTTCAACAGAAAACCAACTTGATCGGCAGAACTTTACAGGAAAGGCAGGCATTAGTGCAGAAAAAATCCATGGCCACAATTGCTTCTTCTACTGTGTATTTGCTATTTGAATTCAAACTAGACTTCCATTTGTTTATAGATTATAAGAAGTAAAGGCCTAGATATGGTACATATGGTTAAATTTCTCTCACCATGCTGGAAAGCTTACAGAGTACAGCTACTGCTGAACAATGGTGCTGTTATCACATTTGTCTCAATTTGCTCCAAGCCTGTTAGACAACATGATAAAAAACTGTGACAGCTCATTTGTATTAAATAAGACACCAGTGAAGTTTCAACAGGAAAAAAAAAATAACACTACAAACCAAAGCTGAACTTGTTTTAATGGTTATGTTCAGAAGGTGAATAGTTGCCTTGTACATTGTTTGATGCATTCTGACAAAAAAAGTAGCCTAAGCTTCCCTTGATTGTTGTTCTGCCTTGAATATTCTGTGATTCTGTGATATTTAAGCAGAAGGAGCCCTGCAAAAAAGGTTCACTTCCTTTTCACTGTAAGAACAGTATCACTCCATGCACAAGGTGACCTTGACCAAAAGCACCACATCATTCAAACTGCATTAACTGATTGAAGGAATTGCTCATTTTGTCTTCCAAGATGAACATAACATACCAGCTTATCCTCCCCCATTTCACCAAAGGCCCTGCAAGTCTTGTCACCCATCTCATCAAATTCCCAAGAGCTTGCCCTCTCAAGGCAACACCTCTTCTCTGAACACTTGACTCAAATGTTGTTAAAGAAGTGTCACAGCTTATCATTATCAAAGCAGCAGATTTGTGACCTTGTACATAAAATAGATCTTTGTCCCCATGCTTTCTTATAGCTCCTAAACTGAGCATCATACATTCCCTCTTTCTTGCACACATCACTTCTACCAGGAGATGGCAATATGGGAAAACAGGAGACAACATCAGAAGACCATATTTATTCTGCATTTTGTTAACTAAAAGTGCCTTTATGAGCTTCCAAGAGAGAAACAACTTCCAAATAAGACTCAGCATACACAAATACTATTTTATAAATTCAAGTACACACCTAACCCGCACCTGCTAATGTTAGTTACTCTAACATTTTTTTACTAGAAAGATGTCATTTAGTTTATAGGATTATTCAACTCGGGTTTTCTGATGCTGCTCTCTAAGACAGAACTGGAGATAATTTAGAAGAGAAGCATGTAAGTCCACATAATTCAAAGAGACTTTGCATGCTTTTCTAAATTTCTACACCCAAGGTAACAGTTCAGAAAAATTCAATATACATATTTTTGACTAACTGTATTTTATACTAACTAATGACAAGCTGCCATTGAACAGTTCAACATCAGCAGTACTATAAAGGCCATGGTGAAATGCACAGCTCACACAGCTTTTTTTTGCTGTCAGGACAGACAGAAACCCTTAGTATAGAAAAAGGTGATATGTAAGAAATCCCTGACTACAGCTGTAGTCTTTAATTTCACTCAAGGACAGGAATCAAAATTTAGATTCTCCAGTATTATATTGCTCATTTAAAAAATATGAACTGAGAGCAACAATCAAAGAAGTGTTTTGGTTATTACACAAGTTACAACTCCTTGAATCTGGCAGAATGCCAGAAGGGCTTGCAGGATGGTTCACCAAGTACAGCCACAGAGTTCTGCCCTGTTTTAATCTGTTTGACTTCTCCTAATTCAAAGGCACACTTTGCAGTATGCACTGCTGCAAATCCTCTGGAGCTGTCACTCTGAAGAACCTGAATGAATTTTGACCTCTCTGGAGCTGCAATTCAGGAGATAATTTGTCCTACAGTAACCAGTTCAAGTGAAAGATTTCTCACTAAAATATCTGCAGTAATATACTGACAAGTTAATGTCTATGAATACAACTTATGTCCATCTTGGCCTCCTTAAGGCAAGCTTTACAATCCCATTTACCACACATCCCATCCCAAGAAAGGTCTCCCTAATACTTTTTACTTCTTTTACTTCAGCACAGTAGTTAAATACTTTGCCTGTGATAAATGTATTGCATTTATGCTTTAGAATGATCTGCACACAAAACAGCCTGCTTAGAAGGACTTTAATGTTCATGTCCAAAAATAAATGCATTAAATGAGTACCAGTAGTACAGTTTGTATTAAATAACTAATGTTTAAAAGCAAACAAACAACCCAACCTGAATACACTGTTGACAGGACACAGTATTAAGTTCTAGCAGGACTAATTATGTTCCCTGTTTATAAATATATGAGTTTGAAGAGGTGGCACCACTTAAGTTTTCTTTCACAGAATGTAAAGAAAATAAGAGTTTACAGGAACCACTTCTATTGCTCAACACAGGTTACAGAACAGCTTTGATTTAATACAATAAATATCTTGAGAAAAAGAATGTTTTCCCATATCTTACTAATGCTTGGCAGAAACATAGTTTTTTCTCTTCACAGAGCTTTATGAATACTAATCATTAACACCATGGGAGGCAGTTAAATATAAAACACATTCTACATACAAGGAACATGGGATGCAGAGGCTCTAATAGCAAACAGACCACCGTACAAACAGACCTCTGTAGTTTGAAATGCTAATCTTGTTCTCACATCAGAAGGAGAGATAGTAAAAGCAGGATTACATTAAATTTTTCCCAGTATGAAGCAGATTCCCATTTTGGCCTAACTGTTGATTTGAAAGAGAACAAAACAGTTTTCAAAATATTTCCAAATGTCAAATGCAAATAATTTCAAGATGGTTGTTTTCCTGTCTACCTTCCAGACTCAAGGGGTGTGACTTCATAATGGTAGTATGAATAGTTTCCAGCTGTTAATAACAACAGCATAATTTTTGTACTGATTTATCTTGCCTGACATAGAAGGTATACATATATGCACGCCAACATTAAAAAATCCCTTTAAATTCAAGAAATGCCTTTGAACTACAGGAATCCTGAGTGAGCATGTTGCAGCCCTCACCTTAATTTCAGAAAAGCTCTACTGAATTTTTTTCTTTTTTTAAAAGACACTTCAGCACAGCAAGGAATAATACAGAATTCCTGCAGCCAGCATCAAAATCTCCACACAGTACTTGGAGCATATGACATATGTTAAAACAAGCAAGACTTCCAGTCTCTTTAAGCATCCATCACTTTGCATCTCTCCTTCAGAAATCTTAGGCTGTCTTTGATTCCAGTTGTGAACAGATTGTTCTACAGAGACAGGCATCACTTTTTACACATACTTGCTCCATTTTTAAAGAAAAAAAATTTCTCACACACACACATCTCAGTAGCTGCTACTTTGGCTGCTGCTCATCCTTCCGTATGGACAAAGTCCACAGGCCCAGTGCACTTCCAGAGAGTCCCTGCACACAGGGGCACACCCCGGTCGCGTACTTGGTGCTCTTTCACAAACACGTCAGTGCAGGAGCTGCATCTGACCTCCAGAGCACTTTCGTTTTGTTGCCTTCAGGAAAAGGAAAGTCACTGTCTCCCAGCTCACACACCAGATCACTGGAGCCCATCTATCCTGAGCAGCTGGGAAAGCTACAGAAGCCAAGCAAAATCTCCTTAGGTACAACATGCAATTTTTTTCTATCCCAAGGTTTTTACAATAAATAATCTACTCTCACAAGAACTAGGAAAGCAATAAAAAGCCCATTTTATGACAACAGTGCTTGATAAATTTTACTTTCTCTGAACAGTGTCAGACTACAGTATCTCCACTGCTAATTTGCAAACCTTATGCATCCTCAATGTACCGTGTTGAATCTACCTTTCTGTGGACACTACCACAGTAATCACTTTCCCTGACAACTACCTGAAAAGGGGGAAAATAAAAACCCAGAAGTAGGAGTCAGTAAAATATTATCCTTTCGGCATCATATAATCCTGTTTATTAAATTATTACATTTAATGTTGAAACTAATTAGGAGCAGTACTGTCAAAGAAACATAAGTAGGAGCAAGATGGCTTTTGGCTGTTAAACATTTCTAGCCCCAAATATAAGTATCTTAAAAGGTTACTGAAAACCCCTTATTTTGGTGTTTATTCCTTCCCAGTTCAAAAGGTTTATAAAGAATAACTATTTCCAAAAGTTTAGAGGATTTGTTTTGGATTTTTTTTTCATACCTCATTTTGTGAGCCAAACAGCAGGTCCTACCTCCCAGTCATAAGTTTCCTTCTATTCAATTAAACTGCCAGATTAATTAACATTCAGTAAGTTCACAAGTTCAGTGAAAAGCCTTATGCAATTGCATTAACTTTTAATTCAACTGGAAATGTGCCTCACCTGTAACAGCTACTGGAAGGAAAATGAGTCTTACCAATAGTCCTTGGTCATCCTGCAACTCACCAACACAAGATCTGCAGGCTTCCAAGACACAACTGGACAGGGTGTCAGCAAATCTCATCCAGGCCCCCTTTTACAAAAAAGGTTGGACCAGATGATCTTCCCAGGTCTTTCTCAACTTAGGCTGTCTTCTAAAATTCTGTACTCAGATTTATATTGCAATATTTTAGACAAACCTGGTCGTTTGAACATAAGTTCCACTTAGCAGCTTCTAAGTGGATGACTTTGAATGTTCAAGCCACTTATGCTTCACTTACCCTCTCAAATTTAATTTCTTCTCCCCAAATGTCCTGTCAAATTTTCGTTGCATCTACAATTTCATACACTAAAAGCTCCACATAAAAACAATGTAGAATCATGTAAATTAGTTAATCAATGCAATTATAGTATAAACATTTAGCAAAAACATAAGACTGATTCCAAAGTGAACAGTGGATAATGCACACAGGTATGGAGTCTCCTTCAGCAGAACTCCCCCCTGACTCCTATCAAGCTGGTTCCTATCCTGACCCTTGTGTTAATCCTATCATCACCATCTTAGCAAACTGGATCTCATTATCACTGTTTTATTCAATATGGACTGTCAGACTTCTTCTGTCTAGAAAATCCCTGTGAAAGAATGAAAACATGTATCAAAAGGTAAACCCACACTGCATTTTATCATGTTTCCTTCTATGTGTTCTTTTTTTCTTCAAATTCTGTTCTAAAGAAGCCAGATATGGATAGCATGTGAGTGACACGGGAGTTTCCATATTCCTAAGTGGGCAACCCACATTGAACATTTTATAATCATAGTGCACAATCTCCATTTCAATGTATCTATTGAAATAATACAAACAAACGTTACTGGATTTGCAACTCTATGCAAACTCTATGATTTTCCAATGCTGGGAGATGAAATTATTCTATTTCTCTGCCCTGAGTACACTAAGTACAGTTTGTTCATATATTTGACTGATAATTTTCACACTTTCCTCACCTTTTGAGTGTCACATAGAAAACAGAGATATACTGGAAACCAAAGTAGAATACTTGCTGAAATTTAAGCAATCTTAAAACTGTCTCTAATTTATTACCCATTTTTGCTGCACAAAGATGTCACTTCACCCTCTTTGCTCTTTTGAAAAACTTTTTACTATTTAATTTTCATTGTAAAGCGTAACATAGCTAGTACTCGGGCAATGGTCACCTCACACTTTTCTAAACTGCAAATGCAGCAAACAAGGTTCTGAAAAATTACCAACTTTAGCAAAAAAAAAAAGTTTTTTGGGAGTGAGGAGGTGGCTAAACCCTTCTTATAATCTGATCTAGAGTTCAGTCAACCAGTGTTTTCTGCCTTCTGACTTCACTGACAGTTTAGATGAAAAAACTGTGCTTAAAATTTGAGGCAATATCATCTACTTAAGTTATTGGGCAATTATCTGAAACACTTCTAACAATAGTTCCATTAATAAACAGGAATTATTCAAAGAACAAAAAGTAGTCATAATCTTAGATTTCTTTTGGTTTCTACAGTAATTCTAGTAGAATTGCTAAGATTATTAAATAGATGTGAGAACAGATAACTTGGATTATTATTAGCAGCAGAATCTGATCATACACCACTATCCAGGAAATTACATGTTTCCCATAGTCCATAACAACATTTCCCAGAAATCTGTCTCAGAAGAGAAACTGATGTTTGGAGCCCAGAGCAGACTTAACTGTCCTGACAATAATTCTCCCCTACCTCCTCTTTTTCCAGAGTCTGCTTCCAGCACACTGACTTTACTGCATACATACAGTGTAAGACAGTGGGAAAATTAAAAGATTCCTTAAGAAACAAAAAGCCCCTAAAAGCACTCACTGGAACAGCTGACACACACTCTCACTTCTAAGTTGCTAGGGGACCAATTTATTTAAGGAGATATAGGTATTTTCCCTACCAGGTGAAACAGAAGGTTTTAAATATATAATTTCTTAAAAGCTGAAAGCACCACTAGCAATGCTCATCTCAATGTTCATCTGCACTCCCTTCTTCCAAACTAACATGGCCTGCAGGACCTGTATTCCTGTCTGCTCCAGTATGCCATCATGTTTCTGTTTTCACCCCCATAGTCCTACTTTATTCATTTCCTTTGCCAGATTCCCCCTGTACCAAGGCACAAACTGCAGCTGCAAGAGGCCACCCAGTTTTTCAGCTTGGTTAGGGGCAGCTTTGTAACTAGTCTGTCAACCTGCCCGAGGCCCAACCCCAGCTTGGTAGCGGTACCTGTAAGCCTTGCTCACCGCCCCCCCACGGGATGACCTCCTTATTCCGGCCAAGTGTGACTGGGTAAGACAGGCAGGGACACGGCACAAGACCGACAGCCTGCTCCTTCTGAAACTCAGGAAGTTCCACTTCAACACGAGGAAGAACTTTATATGAGGGAGGCAGAGCACTGGAACAGGCTGACCAGGGAGGGCGTGGAGTCTCCCTCTCTGGAGTCATTCAAAGCCTACCCGCACGCGTTCCTGTGTCACCTGTAACCTGCTCGAGGTGACCCTGTCTTGGTAGCGGGACTGGATGATCTCCCTTCCAATCCTAACAATTCTAGGATCCTACGAGGACCACTCTATGTTAAGAAGAGAAACTAAAGACCAGGCTCTTTACCCACGGGGAGCCGCTCCTCTTCCACGGGGCACAAAGCTCCCTAGCACCCCGGGGGAGCCCCCCGTTCCCCTCCGCGCCAGGACCAACCTGTCCGGGCCCCGCTCGGCCGGGCGGGTCAGCGGCGGGCGCTCAGCTCGGCGGGGAGGCAGCGCCGCCCCTCGCGGTCTCCGCTCGGGCCCCCTCGGGCGCCCATCGCCCCCGTCCCGCCGGCCCAGCCGCGGTTTCGGCCTCCGCCACCGCGGGGAATTCCCGGGGCTCGGCACCGCCCCCGCCGCCTCCGAGGAAGTCAACAAACGCCGGTCCCGGTCCCCGCCAACGGGCGCGCCCCGCTCCCGGAAGGAGAGAGGCGGCGCCGCCGCCTGACCGGGAAGGGAGGAGGGAGGGCGGACTGCAAATCCCGGCGTGCAAGCGGGCCGACGCTGGCCGTGCCGAGCACCACGGGGAGCGCGGCCGAGGGCTGGCTCCGCCCGGCCGTAGGTGGGGCTGCTGCCGCCCCCTGCGGCCTGGTGGCTGCTCTAGGTCGGCGTTCCCACCTGTAACCATCTCACAGAATCACAGGATTGTTAGCGATGGAAGGAACCTCTAGAGATCGTCCAGGCCAAGCCCCCTGCCAAGCCAGGGTCACCTCGAACAAGTGCTACATTCACGCGTCCAGGTGGATTTGGAATGCCTTCAAAGAGGGAGGCTCCACGGCCTCCCTGGTCAGCCTGTTCCAGTGCTCCGCCCCGTCAGTGTAAAAAAGTCCTTCCCCACGTTGAGATGAAACTTCTTGTGTTTTAGTTTATGGCCATTGCTTCCTGTCCTGTCTCTGGGCACCACCAGAAAGATTCTGGCACCATCCTCTTGGCACCTACATTTAAGATATTTATATGCATTAATGAGATCACTCTCAGTTGTCTCTTCTCTAGACTAAACAGTCTCTGCTTTTAAGAGAAGTTTTCCAGACCCCTGATCATCTTTGTGGCCTCTCCAGTAGCTCCTTGTCTTTCTTGTACTGAGGAACCCAGAACCGGGTACGGCACTCCACTCTCCTCTGATAAGGGTACAGATATGCTCCCTGTCAGCGCCCACTCTTCCAGCACCACTGGGCATCGCCACAACGAGGCAGCAACTAAAACCCCACTTTTCTTCCTTTCCTGAGGCTCATTGCACTCCCTGCCATCATTCAAAGTAAGACTGTAGCAAAGCAATAAAGATCAGGAACTTTTAGTGGGAGCTGCCCCCAGCTTGCTCCAAGTACTCCTGAGCAAAGGAGCCCATCCAATTCACATACTTCAAACTATTTCCACCTTCTTGAGAAGTTACACCTGCACACAGCTGAAGAGCTAGTGAGACATGGTGTAACATTTTACATCATTTTACATTCATACTCTTTTTAAAAATTTTTCTCCCCCACAAGCCAGAGGTAGAGGTGAAAGGCAGTGGATACTCTATTGCTACAGCGGGGTGAAAGATCATCGCATGTAACCTCATCTGCCAAAAACACAGCTTTTGTTCCTCAGCCAAGGTCGAAACGAAGCAAGAATAAATCTAAATTGCAGATCAGGACCTCTGTTACAGGGAATAAAAGCAAGCTGATTCAACAAGTCTAATATAGATCTACAGGGGAGAGCAGCTGTGCTGTTCAAGACTAATTTAAAACTAACAGGAGTTTCCTTTCCGGCTAAAAAAACAAGCAGTTTGCTTTTATGTTCTGAGAGTTCTTCAGCCAAGTCCCAAAAGGCTTTTGGCAACTGTGCCACAAAGTTAGCTGGAGGAAGGGAAGTGTACTAATGTGCCAAACTGATCTATATATGGAAAAATGCTGCAATAGTGTGTACTCCTTAAATACTAAATGACCAAATGGAAACAGGACCCCTGCTGTGGGTAGGGAATTGTTATTTGGACAAGAATCTAATTTAAAAACCAAAACCACAAGTTCTCCGTTAATCATGCACACAGACCTCAAAACAACTTTCTAAAAAGTTTGTAGCATACTACCATTGCTAAGATTTTCACCAGAAGTTTATGTTACATGTAAACTGCTTTTTATTTTATGAGCCAAAGTAGTACAATGCTGTTTTCCACCGTATTTCTTACCAAGAGCAGTGCCCTTCAGTTGAAGGGCAAAAAAAATACTATTTCCAAGTTAACACCTCATTGTAACAGTTTATATGACATGGATGCAAACTTGTTTGCATGTTATTAAGTTACAGAACAGAGGTCTTACTACATAAATTAACATTGATTTGAAATAGGGCCATTATGAAATCCAGAAGGAAAGAACATAAGGATTTGGGCTATCAAATATGCCCACTATTTTTGTGGATAGCATCCACAGACTAATTATCACATTTATTTTTAATCATGTAATCTATTTCCCATTAAAATACACAGTTGGCATCCTATCTACAGAACAGTTAAACAAAAAATAGTCCCAAACAATGGCCAGTATTGTAAAACCTGGTGCTACACATTTAAAACCAGCTTAAAGACAGTCATATTAAAATTAATGTCAGAATTTTCCCATAGTAGAGGGTCCGGTTTTCTTTGTCTTTTTCTTTGAAATGTTGAATATTTAGGTGGACAACAGTTCATCATGTCAGTTATCTTTCCTGAAGGAAACAGATAATTTGATTTCTGAAGAGATAAAAATGAATTTATTATCACCCCATTTGTACAGAAAGTACTAGAAGAGGGTACGGATTAAAAAGCTAATTAGAAAGTGTTAAAACATACACAGTACAGCTACATATGGGCATGCATTGTTTTGTTGAACCACTATGGAATAAAAAAAATATATATATTGAAACATACCATTAGATTGACAGATTTCTCCTGCAACCATCATGTTGCTACACAGCTGTTTATAAGCTGTCCAGCCTAGAGCTTGGAAGCAACCAAGAATTATCATCTAATTAGCAAGACATTTCCCTGTACTTCAGTTTGACCTCCTAATCCCAGTACATGTTAAGTGTACAAAGGAAATATATTGCCACGCACAAGCATAAGGGCTGCAGAACCAGAATACCAGACTTCTAAAGCAGAACAAGAAAACCCCACCAAAATCAAATCCCAGCTCTTTTCAGACTTTTGCAAATAATTCACCACAACAGATGGCCACAAGGATGTGTGCCAAAATATCCGGTGTCAAAAGGTGTGCCTTTAACTGAGACTAGTAACATTTCAGTACTAAATACATTCTGGTTTCATGGCCCATCAGAAAGGTGTGTTACCTAATTCCATTGTTTGCTTTTCAGATTTATGGGAAGACTATGTTTTACTACAAAAGAGAAAACTTAAAAATTCTATAATGAAAAAAGTCCACTGATCAGCAATTAAAGATCATTGTTTAGTATAAGTAATATTAAATGTCACCTGATCAGACTTTCATCTAGAAAATTGTAAATAGAAGATAAAATATTCAGAAATGTTAAGGCTCCAGATGAGAGTGTGAACCCTGGCAGTGTTCAAAGACAGGGTGGATAAAGCCTTGAGCAACCCAGTCTAGTGGGAGGTGTTCTTGCACATGGCATGGGGGGGTTGGGACTAGAAGATCTTTAAGGTCCATTCCAACGCCTTAATATCCTATGATGATTCTATGACAGTTAAATAACTCTGATGAATTAGAAGTATATGCCTAGAACAGCTTACTCCCTGTACTCTGTTGAATTCTCTTGACTACTTCAATTATGTGTGATTTAAATAAGTATAATTAGAATGATACAAAATTCTTATTGCATATAATTAGAACAGAATGAACTTGATATAAAAATCAGCATTCTATGAACCACATTACATTAGATTTCACTTTGGCAGATGCAAAGGCTGTGTTAAACACATCTATTTATGCAGTGCAAGTCCCTGCAAATACAAAAATAAGTCATAGTGGCTTTCTTCAGATTCCTTTCTGTGCTTGACATTGTACAGAAGCAATACAAAGATCACAAAACCTGTCCTGCTCAAAGATAATGCCTTAGCAGTCTTTATACTGTCTTTGCAATCCTGAACCACTCAAGGTAGGACATAAAGCTGCATTTCAGTAAAAATCTGGAGTACCAAATAATACATGCAATTAAAATCCTTTTTGTGTATTTCTCTAGACTGCTGATAAAGCATAAGTAACATTTAAAATATCTCTGCCCCAGCACAAACCAGCACAGTCTGTTTAAGGTCAGTAGTTAGCAGTAGAGGTAGAAAAAAAGTGAAAAATACCCCACAAACAAACCAGGCCCAAAACACTTTACAGTGTGATTTCTGAAGGGCATTGTTTATGGATTTATAACAAATCAAGCCCTTTATTAGACATGAAAAGAAAAAAAAAATCCATGCAATAACGTGCTATGCCAGATCATGGGAACAATGCATGCCTTGCCAAAACTACTAAACTTTGTAGAGATGACTAGATTGGTGTTTTTTAATCTGTCTATCTTGACAGATCCAGGCCATACTGGAAGGTAAATCTCCATGTTTTTGGTGACTCTGGCAGGCAGCTGGAACTTGTTCTGTCCTGGCTATTGTTGCAGGGCCTCTTTAGGAAGGCTATGAAAGGAAGGATTTTGTCAGGAAAATCCACAAACGCCAGAGGTTTATGTCCAAAGAGGAGACAGAGGAATCCTGCAACTGTATTCGAATGAAGGGAGAGAGTCCGCCGGGGCACACGCCTGCAGGGTGTTCTCTCTCTCAAGGTTTCGGAGGGCGAGGCCTCCTTTTATCCTAAACTCCGGGCCGCATGTTGCCCTCTTCCCTTCCCCAGTGGCTGAGGTACTAGGAAGGCACAGCCTTCCCGGACCGCCTACCCCATATCCCCTCCTTGAACCTACTATTTTACTCCAAAATTCAGAAGTCCGGGCTTGTGCAGACCCACTTGTTTGTTTCAGTAGCCAAGCTGTCAGGGCTCTGCAACAAACCTGCTGCCCAGAGTTGGTAGAGACATTAAGACCCATTTCAAAGACTTAAACGACCATAACTTCACCCATCAAATTGTAAAGACATTAGCTTTCCTCTCAATTTGATAACACAAAAGGAAAAAAAAAAGACAGGTCTCTCTTGGGGAAATTATATAGGATATGTTTATACTTCGTTACTTTATTAGGATTCTTGTTAATAATTAAAATGCGGAATCGTAACTGGCTAATTTTATGACTGGCAAAGAGCAAGTGAAGACTAAGAAAAGAAAAGCAAAGCCCACCTTTATTTTCTTAGCAAAGTAGTACATTTTCCTTAATTAATTCTGGGGTGTTTTCAGTCCCCTAAGAAAACTATGACTAAAAATCCCCACACAGGCTCAGTCCTGTTTGAGGGACAGGTGTGGGTGACACTTCCAGTGAACCAAATGCTTTATGACCACTACTGAGGAAGAACATATTTCTTTTGAACCTTACAGCATATAAATTATCCCTATTCCAGTAGCAAATGACCTTGCAGAAAATTTTCTAAAGGTTCAGTTAAAAAGGATTTGAGGAAGAGATGTAAAGCTGGTTTTCACCGGGCGGGGCTCGCTGACTTGGGCGCCAGTGGGTCCTGTGCTGGAAAAGGTAATGAAGACATGTTTCTGACTAAGAATTGTCTTACCCAGCGGCCAGCAAAGAAGATGAAGCTCCAAATTAAAGATCTGACAAACTCCGAGACTGCTGCTCGGATTGACAGCCGGGTCCTGTCCCCTCACACCCGGCGCTCCCGCTGCGTTTTTCCTCGCATCCCTGCGTGCCCCCGCCACCGGACGGGCACTGCCTGACGGGCTCAGCGAGCCCGTGAACAGCTGAGGAAATGCCCGCAGGGTGCGGAGCAGCGGCTGAGGCCCCGCGTCGGGAGCGGAGGAGCGGGGATCACAGCAGCGCTGCCCAGCCGCGTTGTCCCGGCCGCGGCTCCCGGCGGGAAGCGCCGTCGGGCGGGCGGGGGGCGCTGCTGCTGCGCCCCTTCCCCTCAGCGCGGGCTGCGCCCAGCGGCGGCGGGCCCGGCTCGTCCCCAGGCTCCCTGTCCGGTAGCGCGGGGAGCAGGGCCGGTGATGCAGGTCAGTGATGCCCCGTTCGCCCCTCAGCAGGGCGGCCCGAGGGCTCCGGCCGCGGACAACGGCCGCGCTTCCCCCTCCTCCCCTCGCTTCAGGTGCCCGCGAATGCTCGGGTGCGGCTTTCCGTGAGGTGATGGGCGCTGCAGGAGTACCGCAGATACCGCGGCCGCTCCGGTTCGCTCTAAGAGCAGCAGCTCTGAAAGCAGAGCAGCCCCGGCCGGGCAGGCAGAAAGGGGCCGGGTCTGACCGTCAGCCGGGGCCGCCCCGGGCGCCCTCCCCGCCCTGAGGGCTCGTCGTGAAAAGCTCCCTTCATTCCCCTCATCCAGAACCGTAACAGGTTGAAGGAAGAAGTGGTTGAACATAGGAGCTTAGTGGCTGGGGTTGGGAGTTTTTTGGCTTTTTTTTTTCTTTTTTTTTTTCTTTTTTTTTCCTTCTTCTTTTTCTTCTTTATATATATATATATATATATATATATATATATATATATATATATATATATTTTTTTTTTTTTTTTTTTTTTTTTAAACTAACGGTTAGCAGGCTCCTCAGTAGATCTGAAGAATATTTTTAAATCACAATAGATGTATGTGTGTTCCTTGAGCCTAATGCTGCTGCCTTGGAACCCAACTTAACTGAAATGGTGAATCCCTGGAAAGAAGAGATGCTTTGGTAGATGAAAAAAATTAAGTTCCTAATAAGGAAGAAAGTACTTTAAAGAGGCTAAAAATATAAAGTACTGAAGATTCAGCTTTCATCATCATCTATAGCTTAAGGAGTAGGGGTGTTTTTTGATTGACAAAATTAGTGTCAAAGCTTTTACTGAATTCAGCTGAGCTAAATTTCTCTCGCTGTCCCTTTAATGCTGTCCCCAAAATCCCCTAGATTTTGAAATACTAAATTGTTCTGTGCATTAAAATCGAACATCTCTTGTTTGTGCTTAACCAAATATTATTTTTAGTTATTCCTACTTTGTCCCTTGTCTACTTTGAAGTTTAAAACAAAATATTAGGTCATTATTGCATTTGGTAAACTTGACTAACTTTTCTTTCTTTCTAGCTAAGACACATCTATCGGGTTTGTTCTGTGTATCAAATGAAAGAGCTGCCTGTTTGAAGGTTTGTACAATTTTACAAATGTCTGGAAAACTCTTGGAGGTTCTATTTTGACTTTTGTGTGATGTTGTATATGTGTGTGAATGAGAAGAGAAAAGAAACAGAAAGGTCTGTCCAGAACTAATTTGGTGGTAAACACCATGCTTTGGTGTGGTCACTCTTTTTTTATAAAGGAAACTCTGTTCTGAAAGAAAATGTTGTCAACAAAATGCATGAGGCACTACTGCATTGGCATTCCAAATATGGCATTTTATTTCCATAAACTTTCATCACAGCTTTTACAGAAATAGGTTTTGGATTGGAAAGGAATCAGGGATGGGGGAATGAAGCTTAGAGTATGACCAGTCTTTTGCTACTGGCTTAGTATGGCATCAAGATGATTAAGCATTTCTTTTTTTAGTTGGCAATTAGTTCTTTTTACTTTTTCTTACCTGTTTCTTGTGTTAGTTTTTAGTTTTATTAGTTAGTTAGTTTTATTCTGCAGCGCAACTAGGATGTGGCATAAATGGGCCAGATGAAACACACTGAGATAATTTTAGTATGATAAAGAAAACATAAAACTATTACTAGTATACAATTCATAAGCTGATTAAATAATACTTTTATTATCAAGCTAGTTGGCTCTGGGTTAATTTGTCTGTCAAATGTCTCCTAAATTAAAGCTGTGTCTGTCTGCTCTTTCTTTCAAGGATTACAGCAGAAGAAGGTGGTAAGAGCTAACAATACCCTCAGAACATTCTAGTATGCTGTGACAGCTTTCTGTAGCAAATTGTTGTTTGTCTGATTCCACAGTCAGAATTCTAATGGATGTTTTCTTTCCTTGTGAAATGCTTTTACTGTTTTGTATAACTCTTGGTTTTAAATTGCCATTTAGGTTGATGACTTAGGGTTAAGTTGTGTAGCATCTTCTGTCATCTTATTCATAATCCTTCCTTTAGTAAGCCTTTACATTGTGTGAATGTTGTTGTCATTTCCAGTAACAGACTGTTAAAATGTCAAAATATAAGGCAGAGAAATGTTCAGGACTTGTATTTCTCTGAAGACATTAAATTATCTGGATTCAAAAACTACCGTGTCCCGCTCCATAGGCACTGCCTTCACTTGTGGAAGGCACTGAAGTAGCTGGTACCTAATGTTTTGTTACTGTCTGGCAGTTGTATTCAGGGTACCTGAGCCAGAGACATCTGTTGACTGTCAGGGCAGTGTGTGCTGGTAGCATTTCAGCTGAGCAAAGGGAACCGGTCTAGAGCACACTGAACTTGTTCTTGCTAGTTGCAACAAGTTTGAACTTCCATATGCCAGTATGATAAAACCAGTTAAAATTCCATTACTCTTTCCTGACTAAGCTTTTGGATTTTATTTCAGTGTTAATCCCAAACTGCTCATTGCTTGGTTATAAGTATTTAGAATTGGAAATTTAGCTACTTTTTTTAGCTAAATGTCTTCAGGACTTGCTCAAATGCAGGCTTCCCTGCTGTTTGGCTGTTTCTTTATTGATTTCTTGTACAAATCTTAGTGAAACACAGTAAGTAAGCAAAGGGAAAGGAGAAGAATTTGTAGGGTTTATTTTGTGGTTTTGTTTATTTGATTTTCTTTTTTTTTTCTTTTTTTGGGGGGAGGGAGGAAGAGTTGTTTTGTGGGGAAGTAGGCTGTAGGCAGGAAATGTTTGTATTCCTTATTCAAGGGAGTTATTAAGGGGTACTGTGATAAATAGATGATTTGGTACTATAAAAAGAACAAGTGAGTAATTTTCTGCTGAGATAGTTACATTAATTAGAGACTGGTTTATTAAGCCTCCAGTTCAGTGATACACACTGTAAATGCTTTGTATTCTCTAGTCTTCCCTAACCAATGAAACTCTTTTTCAACAGCTTCAATATTTTAAGTATCTTAGTTGAGTTCAAGAAAACTGTCACTTTTCATCTTGGGAAAACTGAGTGACTCTTTTGGGGCCTTCCGATGATAACAAAAGCATTGTCCTACTGCAAAGGTATAGATGTCTTTCATGAACACGAAGGTCCTTTGGCATAATTTTCCACCTCTGCTTTCTACCAACTAAATACTGATGAACCAGTTGAGTTCCAAGGCTGCACTTCCAAAGCCATACGTTGGTAAGTGTGATGTGAAATGTGGAGAGATGTCCAGTCCAGTCTGCTCCTTGATGGATCTGCAGAATGTTCTAGAAGGCCAAGAAAGAGAATTCATTTTGTTAATTTTGGAGGAATAATCAGAATTCGGGATAGACTAATGTACTTCCCAGAAAAGCATTTTCCGGGGGGCTTTTCCATCTTTTTTGAACCATGAGAAGAAAGGGAGTTGTAAATAGGTATATTGTACTGAAGGCAGACTCCATGGTCTTGGAGTCTTGGTCTATCTTCGTCCTCTATTTTTTTCTGCTGGGCTTTTGTTTGGGAATGCATTTATGGATGTCTTTCCTGATCATTTGGAATGTATCTGACAGAAAAAGAAAATACTCTGGACCACACATGTCATCCAGATATCAAAATATATTGAGATTTTTAAATTATTTTTTTATTTCTTTTTCTTTCATGCACATACCAACGATGTCATATTCTGCAGTTAAAACACTTAAACCAGTCCTGGGTTCAAGTTGTGACTACTGTGCTCCTTGATCACTGCACTGACCTTGTAATGTAGGCAAGGGTTGTTGCTGTCATACCTGATCTCATTATCAAAGCAATTAATTTTTTAAGAAGACTCTCTTCCTCCCTTTGTGCAATATTCTGGTTTGACTAAGTTAAAATTTAAAAATGTTTTAAGGTATAATCATGCTTCTGTGATAAAAGAAAAGAGACCTGGTTTTGTAAACTAAAAAATGTGTGAAAAGAGGAGGCTGTGCAATGATTCTGTTGTTGAAATGTCATTGGTGTTCATCTAATTAATTATGCATTTTAAATATCTGATATTCATTTGGATGTAAGAACTAGGGAGAAATGGAGATCTCAAGGGACTGTATTGACATATATTTTTTACATAATCCTACTTTTTTTCCACATTTTCTTGCTTTTTTTTTCTTCTACCTTCTTCATAAGGTGATAGAGAAGTCAGTAACTGGAGTAACCTGTTGCATATGCACTGACTGACAGTTTCCTGGTATCCTTGTGGTGTGTAAAGATAAAATGCTTTTGTTACAAGATGTTACTTTTACATTATAAAAAGAACTAAAAATAACTTAACTGGTAAGTAAATCTTCCTTGAAAAAAATCTGTTGCATTAGTTGTTAGAACTAACAACAACTAATAACAGGGATTAAAAAAATTTAGAATGAATACAGTTTGACACTTTGTAATGAAGGATTCGCAAAGACTTTACTTTCCTATGTCTGAAAAAAATGAAAAGTTGATCTATATAAAGTGTGGGCTCATAATGAAAATGGAAAGTGTTTAAAGCAGGGACTGATGATGCAAATTTATACAACTCAGCCATGGTATTGCAATAGGGATACTCATCCATATTTTAAGTGTTGGATTTCTGTCAAGTATCTTCCTGAAGAGACTGAGCTCCATAAAAATGGAAGTAATTATATCTGTCCAGAGCTTCCTCCAGGAAGCAGTTCTGGGAAAAATATGCAGATAGCCAAGGTAAGATTACAGGGGCTATAATCCTAATGTTTTAGTCGTCTTCTTTTTTGTCAAGACATCCACAGGCTTACTTTGTATTATATGCAGAAATATTTTAGATGTGCTCTTTTTCTCAAGAGTATGAAAAATAAAAATTAGTTGTAGAAAGCCACTTATTATTATTTCAATCCCTGTTGAATCTGTGCTCCGTTACTGGGGGCAGGATGATTTATATCAAATTTTTAGCACCAGTGTATTTTTTAATTAGATTATTCTTCATGTTGTCTCCATTGATACTATTTAACTTTACTGACTAATGTTTTAAAGAAGTCTTTGTTGTGATTTCCAGCTCCTAATACAGTTGCCTTTGAGCAAAGATGACTTTTCTGATGATCTAAGGCTTGGGTTAAGGTGTACAGAGACAAGAGGAACATGCGACCCAATCTCGTCTTTTCAACAGAGCAAAATCTGACCTGACCTCCCCACCCCACCCCCACATTTTCCAAAGCTCTTTATTCCTCGGGGCTTTATATTAGTTTTACTCTCTTGGAAACTGTACTATAATCTTGCCCAGAAATGAATATGCTGAACTCTTGCAAACCTCTGTTTGATGCTCTCTAGCAGACAGCTATTCCCTGTCCATTTCTCTGAAGAACCTCACCCCCAACACTCCCCTCTCTCACACAGTGCCCACAGCACAGCTTTTTATAGAGCTCGCAGACACTCCTATGCCCTGGCCTGTGGTTCCCAAGCCTGTTGGCATTGATTCCAAACAGCTGTGGCACTTCTGGAGCAAAGGTTACCTCTTGCTTGCCAGCTGCAGCATTGACAGAATGCCTGGCCCTTTGTTGCGGAATGGGAGACCTTTCTAATTCATTCCATGAATTTTACTTTTATAACAAAGTTAAGAACATAGAAAATACAAAACATGCATCCTGCATGCTACTCCAGTGGAAGTTTTTTCAATTGAAGTATTATAATAAATTTTTATTTTGGGGCAGGATGATCGCCAATTGAGAAAAATTGCACAACTGTGGTGTTTGTATCATAGTACTTTTGGATTTTAGCATCAACAGGTCCTTCAAATTCATTAAAATGATTTCTGAGTGTCCATAAAGACAATCACAATTGGAAAATTGATCAATGAAGGATCTTTGAAGCTATATATCTATATTTTCTGTGCTTTTAAATTATAATAAGCAAATCCATAAAGTAAAAAATGAACACCTAGTGTGTCCTGCTACTGCAGGAATAGCAATGAAATGGAAAAACTAAATTTGTTAAATGTATCAGATTGGATTTGCTCTCTGTTGGTACAGAGGTTTATCACAAAATTCAGATGAAGTCAATGTGGATTATAATTGTTCACCTGTGCGAGCTTTCAAAGTAAGATAAGGACTTTATTTCTTCCTCCTAATGTGTTCCATGCAGTAGTTGATGGCAGCAGAGATACGGATACATCTCTCAAATAGACTTCCTGTGAAGGCGTTTTTTTCTTTTAGTTACCTTTTAGGGTGCTCTGACAAACTTTGTTCCAATCCAATTAACAGACATATGGTGTGCAATTTAGATGTCTTTGTTAAAGCTATCATGCTGACTTCCTGGTTACTCTTTGTTCCAGAGCTTGGGTTGCACCAAAACACATTTATTCCAAACTCCTTTAAGGTTCGGAAAATACCACATTATGCACACATGAAAGATAGAATATTTTCAGATAAGAGTTACTGTATACAGTTGTGCTTAAAGGTAGTTGGAAACTGATTTTTCATATTACATAGGTATTAACAGACATAAGAATAATACACTAATTATTCTGGGAATTTTGAGATTTTTTGGCTGTTGAAAGTTGAAAAGTAAAACCATGTTTTAGAAGTGGCTTAAAAGATTCCATTCAAAAGTAAAATTTAAGTACAAAGGAGATTTAAAAATGAAAGTTACACTCATGGTCTATCTGAAAGTACATGTGCATACAGTAGTGTAACCAAAGCTGTAGGTTCAATTTGGCAAAAAAGAAGGTACAGAAATAGGACCGAAGTTCCTATGATCACGAAGGCAGTGGAAAAAAGAAATGTGGAACTGTTACTCACCAAATCTCTCAGTACTAAAACTAGATGGCATTCAATTAAGGTAGTAGGAGCTGAATTTAAAACAGACAAGTAAAACTGCTGCTTTATGCAGTAGGCATTGAGCTCTTGGAATTTACTGGAGATTGTGTAGTCAGGTTGTACAAGTAGGTTCAAAACGGAATTGTTGTCATAGATAAAACAATTACTTAGTAAGAACAGAAGTAGGCAAGTGTGTGCTTTCTAGCATTCCTAACCCAACACTTGTAGGTGCTGTGGGAGTGGGCGGGAAGAAACTGGCTGGATGTGCATTCTCCCTACACAGCATTTCCTTTTGCTACTCGAAGAACTGTGCTAAGTGGATCTTTTGTCTGACTTAGCAGTAATTACATATAAAACCTTCAGTTTTTCTCACCAAAATATTTTTTTACTCGTGCTTGCTGGCAATCTCATAGGAGCTTAAAACTGATATGAAACAGAAAGCAATTTCTAAATTGCTTGTAATTTTTTGGGGGTGTGTATTAATTTTTGCTTTTTATAGGCATTTGGAACATCAATATGCATTTTTTGCCAGTGTATACTAATGAAAATGTCAGATATTTACCATAAAATAAAACTATCTCATGAGTATTGCTTTGACTGCTTTTGAGTGCTTGCCAGAGATTGGACTGTGGATATAATTTTGTTTTAATAACTTCATGTTGGGTAGCCCTGCACTCTAGTTTACCCAGATTTGTGCAAGAACAAATCAAATATGAAATCTCTATCTTATTTATTTTGGAATTCTGAATGTAAAATAGATATTATGGATATTTTAAATGAGTATGTTCTGTGTGCTGTCATCAATTGTAATCTATTCTTCCTTCTGTTCAGTATATCAGCACTTGTTCTTCGCTGACAAGCACGATTTTTCTGGAAGATGTTACTCCTTGCATCCCACTTAGAGAAATACAAAACAGAGAGCTCAAAAGTGTAATCTTTTTTTGTTTAATATTATTTGAACCATTTTCCAGATGACCTTAATTTTCAATAAATCGATAATGCTTTGCAAGATAGTTGCTATGTTACCCAGAGCCAGTGCTTGGTTTATACTGACAGAAACAGCAGAATGCCAATATATTCATACAAGAGTCTGTAAATCTCAATATTCATTTATTTGGGCCAGAAACTGTCGAAGGGCTGTCATTTTTGAATGTTCAGGCACAGCGCAGCTTTCTATCTGTGGGTATATACCTGTGCATACATGCATACTAATAAATTGGAATTTTGAATGTTGAAACTAAAAAGAAATTGGCTTTAAATAAATAAAAATAGTCCTGAGAGATGTAGTATTTTGTGCAAAAGGCAGTCCTGGTTAATTTTTAAAAAACATTCTGTAATATTTCCATGAACTTTTCTTATTTATGTGTAACTTTACTAGCCCAAGTATGAATGTCCTTTTTTATTGTTTTTATTTAGTTTTCAGGCTACCATTACAAGAGGAAAAATCTGAAAAGATACATTGAGTTTGTATATCAACGTCTTTGTAGTGGGGAGGCTACAGGGCTGGCTTCTGTGAGAAGCTGCTGGAAGCTTCCCTCATTTCCAACAGAGCCAATGGCAGCCTGGCTCCAGGATAGACCTGCCACTGCCCAAGGCTGAGCCCATCAGTGATGGTGGTAGTGCCTCTAGGATGACAGATGTAAAAAAGAAAAAAAAAAAGGGATAACATATTTAAGAAGAGGAAAAAACTGCTGTGAAAAGGCAGGAGAGAGTAGTGAGAATATGTGAGAGAAGCAACCACAGGCACCAAGGTCACTGAAGGAGAGGAAGGAGGTGTTCCAGGCACCATCCCAGATTCCACTGCAGCCTGTGGTGCAGCCCACTGTGAGGCAGCTGCACCCCTGCAGCCCAGGGAGGTTAATGCTGGAGTAGAGATCTACCTGCAGCCTGTGGAGGACCCCATGCCAGAGCAGGTGGATACCCAAAGAAGGCTGTGACCCTGTGGAAGCCTGTATTGGAGCAGGCTCCTGGTGGGACCTATGGACCCATGTAGAGAGGAGTCCACACTGGAGCGGGTTTGTTGGCAGGACTTGTTACCCAAAGGGGGACCCATGCTGGAGCAGCCTGTGCCTGAAGGACTGCACCCCGTGGAAGGGACTCATGATGGAGCAGTTTGTGAAGAACTGCAGCCTGTGGGAAGGACTCATGTTGGAAAGGTTTGTGGAGGGCTGTCTCTTATGGGATGGACCCCATGCTGGAGCAGGAAAAGAGTGTGAGGAGTCCTCTCCCTGAGGAGGAAGGAGTGGCAGAAATTATGTGTGATGAATTGACCATAACCTCTACTGCCTGTCCCCCTACTCTGCTGCGAGGAGATAAGGAAAAACAGTAGTAAAGTTCAGCCTGGAAAGAAAAGAGGAGTTGGGGGAAGGTGTTTTAAGGTTTGATTTTATTTCTTATTACTTTGATCTGATTGGTAATGTATGAAACTAATTTCCCTGAGTCAACTCTATTTTGCCTGTGACGGTAATTGCTGAGTGACCTCCCTGTCCTTATCTTGACCCACAAGGCTTTTGTCATGTTTTTCTCCCTCTGTCCAGCTGAGGAGGGGAGTGACAGAGCAGCTTGTGGGCACCTGGAAGGCAGCCAGGGTCAACCCACCAGAAAAGGCCATCTGGTTTTTTATGTCTCTGATAAGCATTGGAGTGGTTTCTTTAGGAAAGATAGCATGTTGTCACTGATCTTTAGAGCCTCCAACAGATTATTAAATGTACAGGTGTAGAGTGTAGACAGATAGGCCTCCAAGCAGAGCTGACAATTTAAACAGTTTCCAGTTTGTCTTAGATTGGCTGAAATTAATTTTTTTATGTGCTTGGAGACAAACTGAACCTTTGGCCTTTGTGATGGACCAGAAGTATTTGTCAGGTACCTGATACGACTTATACTTAATTCACCAACCTCTTTAATGTATTTCTTAATATACTCATTTCTGTTTTTTTCAGATACTTAAATTCTTTTTCTCAATAAAGACATGTCCATTCTTGTAGAGAAGAAAAAAATTCTTAGAGGAATTACTGTGTTCTTGCCTTTGGCTGAAGCATATCTCACAGTTAAGATTGTGAGGAAGCTTGCCATGCCACTCTGCTAGACAAGCAAGATTGCACCTGAGATCAGAAGTCCTCTTAACTTCTTTCATAGAATTTTTTCTAATATCTGTCTGGGAAGGTGATTACCTACAGCACTGATTGGCAGCAAAATTAACTCCAAATGGGTACTATATACCAGGTCTGTGGAGCATTCCTCCAAAAGTCCTCAGAACCATCTGCTTGTGAGAATTCCAAGATAACATGCTTCAGGACTTTATTTCAATTTTCACATCCATCTGTTCTGATCATTAGACACATCTGATCTCCCTGTTGGAGAGGCTGTCCCTGACAAAGAGGGGCAGGGTACGAGATGCAGCTTTATGTAAGCGTTCCAGAACTCTGACCCCTCTCCTTCTGTCCTCCCCTCAAAACTGAGCAAGAGGTACAGCAGCAGGCACAAATAAGAGAGCTGTATTTTAATGAACATAAAGGAGTATATATAATTTTATATATTCTGGTAGCACTTTGGGACTGATGTTTACCTTCTCAAGTACATCTGATGCCAGCTTTGCCAAAGGCATGTAAAACTCTACCAGCAGGTCTCAACTGCAAGTTTCAAGATTTTGCAAGTGCTGCTTAGACTGTGGTATTACACTAAGATTGCTATTCAGGAGGAGCCTTGATCTACCTGTAGACAAAATATGAGCTAATGGATAGGAAGTATTTTCAGTTTCTGCTGTCAAATATAAGTGGATGGAAGCTTGGTCATGAATGGTTTTGTGTTGAATTTATTTTTGTGAGTTTCTGTCAACTGCAGTGTTAATCAGACAGATACACGATGAACCACAATGTATCATAATGGCTTCTTCTATACAGATCAGACAGTAGTGGTATTGACATTTTCCCACCTCTCTTAGCAATATCTCCTTTCCACATGGAGAAAAGGCTGCCTGAGCCTTATCTTTACATCACGGCTTAGCTCATACAAGACCAAGTATAACTGAATTTGTAAGTCACGATGCTCTCTGAAAATGTATGTGTTGTACAACTTTCTGTGTGGGAGTAAACAGTTATTCATAGCAGAGCAACGTAGTCCCCCTCCTTCTGTATGTACCCAGTCACATTATTGTTGTGTAGATATCTTTAGTTTCTCTGGCCTGTTGTTTGGATACTTCTGGCTTCCCTCTGAACTTACTTATGCCTTGCCTAAGAGTTTTATGAAGGGTCATAGTACTTCAATCTTTTTCATAGAAAACTGTTACATGACGTCATCGTGTTGCTGACAATTAGATTTTTCCTTCTGAAATGTTCAGAATGCTCTTTGTTTATGTTGATGAAGACTGCATTTTTATTACTTAAAACAAATAGATAGAAATGAGAGACTTTAATCCTCACTGTTGTATTCATGTTCCACATGAATGTATTTCATTCTTGTCTAGGAAAAGCATACTTGCAACTTAATAAGAAGGGAATGTTACTTATGCTCATTTTATTTTGTTAATATTATATTCTTGCCAAGATTGTAATTTGCTTAAAAAGTTGATGAATATGATTTGCAACACTACTGAGCTCTTGTCATACATAAACTTCTTTTATGCTGTTAAACCAAATGCTAATTGAGATTTCAGGAGAAGAAAAACCCTTAAAGAAGGTTGTGTAGGACTTTCTAAAGAAGTGAACTCTTTTGTGGTTATCATAAGTGGATAAAATAGGAGAAATTCAACAAATCTAAATGATTGTAAGTAGAAAAAATCGTGTGGATTTTTAAAAACACTTTCTGTTACTTTGTTCATATTTTATTCAAGAAGTACTGCTTTTCTGATTTAAAATTTCTGATGAGAAGAGTAATTTTAATTTTTTTATATTAATTAGAAATTTTCACTTGAATAGATATCTCAGTGATCATGTTATCCAATATATTTACACACTGAAATTCAACACTAACTTTAATAGGGTTGGACACGGGAACAGGCTCCCCAGGGAAGTGGTCACATCACCAGCCTGACAAAGTTCAAGAAGAGCTAGGACAATGCTCTCAGGCACATGGTGTGACTCTTGGGGATGGTTCTGTGCAGGACTAAGAGCTGGACTCCATGGTCCTTGTGGGTCCCTTGCAACTCAGCACATTCTGTGATCCTGTGATTATGATTTGCCTTTAAAATTAAGTATTCAATCTCTTCACAAAGCTAAAAGTAGGTAAGTGAAAGTATCTGTAAGACTTAAAATCTTGTACTATAGGTGTGAGAAATTCAACATATCTCTTTCTTGAAAGGATCTCAAAATAAAATTTCAGTATTGCTTTTGCCGTGCTGAGCTGAATTGCTCTTAAAAGCTGCACAGAGCCAAAAAAGGGGTTAGGAGGAAATGGCATTCCAGTAGGGTTTTCAGATATTGAAACAGATATATTTTGTTTCTGAGGCATGGGTCTTTAAGATTCCATGTTCTTCTGTCTGCTAGACCCATATGGTTTGCATGTCACAAAACCCAAATCCAATTCCATTCACAGCTGAGGGAGCATTATTCGGGTAGTCCGTGATTTTTTGGATTCCGATTAGGCTTAAAATTTAATCTGTTTTCCTACATAATTGAAGTCAAATTCAACAGTATTAATGAAAGCATGTCTGTTTTAATGGCAGTACATCATTTGAGTCAATTTTTTCTTTCATATATCACTAATAACCTCACTTCTTAAATTTTAGAAAAATACCCATATCTATGTAGAGAGTCTATAAGTAGTGTACACTTCTGATTTTATTCCTCCTTCCCCCCATCACTGATCACGTCTTCAGGGTCTCTGCTTTTTAACATCGACAGCAAAACAAAACTGCGCGGTGTTCTGGGCTGCAGTTACACCGTGTGGCCACGAGATGTCACAGCCCAGCTGTGGGTGCGGAACTCGGCTTCACACCACTGACTGCCTTCCCTGACCCTGTTCGCGAGGATCATCACACACCACCCCCTGCCAATATTGTCTTCGGAAAAGTATTTCTTTCCTAATGGCAAATATTTCTGTCTTCAGCTGCCTTTATCATTTGCTCTCCGTTTGCTAACTCGGGTAGTCAAAATACTTTGTCTGTTCTCTGACATTCATTTGGACTTCCTCCACAGCTTTACTATTTTGCTTTTCTCCTTTAAGCAACAGCTTCCCCTATTGTTGTAAATCCGTATTTTTTTGAGAACATAGCAAAATAGGAAATAATAAAAAGCTTCTTCACTTTCTTTATGCCAGTCAAGATTGAGTATATCTCCATTTTATGACCTTGTCAGCCATCCCTTTTCTAAGGTAAAGAATTCTACCTTACGTCACGGTACTTGAAACGTATTCTCTACCTTGATTCCTTGTTGCCTCTCTCTTTTTTGTTCTGTCTTGTTCTTATGGAACATAAAAGCATGCAGCTTGTAAGATTTGGGAGCTTTGTGAAATCATGTAGTGTCATGGTGACGTGTTTGCCTGTTCCATCTTAGTAATTCCAAATATTTGATTTCCTTTTTTTGATTGCTCCTGAACAATGAACCGATGTTCTCATAGAGTTCTCATAACTTCAAGGTCATGTTTAAGTGTAAATTTTCAGTTTAGAGCTTGTCATATTTATAAAGGTAATTTTTTTTCATATATTCATCACTTTTAAGTTTTAATTTACCCTGTATTTCATCTGCCATTTTATTGGCCAGTCAGGACTATAAAGTTATGTGGGTTTTTTTGCTATTTTTTGGTTGGTTTGTTGGTGTTTTTTTTCAGTTCCTTATCCCCGTGCCTTTCCTCTTTCTGGAACAAGTTAGTATCAACATTGGAGCATACTTAGAGATCCCCCTCGGTGTTTACTCACTTTTCCAGATAATTCATGCACATGTTGCACAAAAAAAGGCCAAGCAGAAACAATTTTTGGATTCTATTAGTGAAATACCATTCCTGAAAAAGCAAACCAAATATGCTTTTACCCTTTTTTTTTTTTTTTTTTTTTGTCATTGGTTTAGTCATCTGAGGATCCATAAACCATGACATTCCTACCTGTCTTAAGAGTCTATAGTTAGGAACCGAGTGCCTTTCAGAAATTCAAGGTTGTATTAACCTGATTTCTTAGTCAAGATATTTGCAGACTTCTTCAGGCAGTTTGAGTGGAAGTAATAATCTTTACATCTATATTCATTTTCTATGATAAGATGTGATTCAGTATTCCCATCATTTGAAGGATCTTTGAAAAGCAGCGTTTTTTCAAAGCAGTGATTCAGCAGCATTGCACAGATCCATTTTTCCATTCTAGTACCAGCATTCCAGCACTGTATCCTAAAACTCATCTGGTACAGCTTTTACACTCTCATTATGTATGTTTCCTCAGCCATGGCATTATCTATCCCAGTTACACAACTTCAATATTTGGAAAAAGCAACGGAATAGGAAGATTATTTTTTGGTGCAAGTTATTTTGGAAGGAAAAATGGCAGTACTTTTCTGTGTGTTTTTTGTCTGGTTCGTTTGTTGGTTTGGTTTTTCTTTGGAATCTTGTTTGACCTCTGTGCTCTGAAAGTGTTTTTTTCCTAGGTTTTGGGTGAATAGTTCAACTTCTGAAATCCTGAAGGCTCATTTAGCATCAGCCTGTGTGTATAATTTCACTTCCCAATGCTTTAAAAATATCAAACTTCAAAAATCAAAATTCATTACTACCACCATTATTCTATTGGAATGGGGTGCTTATAGAATTGAAGTATCAGTCTGACTTTCCTTAAGGGAACATGTTGGGCTCTCATAGAGAGAGTTCTCATAGAGAACCCATTCCAGCCTATTTTCCTGAAAAACTTGGTGAATTACCCAACTATTAGCTACATACCTAGCTGGTGTATCTTCACTGGTAAGTCCGATTGAAGTTCCTGTCCTGGATTTGAATTATTCTACGTACTATTGCCTTAACTGCAGAAGCACAAATCAAAATGTGTAGAGTAGCCATGGGAGAGTTAATGTCTCTTCTTCAGTAGCCAGCACCTTAATCACAGATTCTGCTTAATATTATGCTTTGTCTTTTGTTTAATACATTTTTCCTGTGTTTAACTGGAGAACAACTTATACCTCCTTATGTTCTGTGCAGGGTTTCTGACTGTTGTCACTGTATCTACTGAGGTTTTTGAAGGAATGTAGTTTCCTTGTTAATAACGGTGTTTCTCTGAGAATTATCACCACAAATTTTCTGCCACTACATCTTCTGCATCAAAGTTTACTTTGCTCAAGGTAACATCACAGTCAAAGAGATTTAACTCAGTGTGTGGTCACTTAACGCTCAGACATTTCCAAGTCATTGTTTATGAATGCTTTCAAGAACAATGCCACTGGAGGAGGAATTCCCGTCCTTCCTTTAGACTTCTTGCTCTAAAATGAAAGGAAGATTGAAATTAGGCTGGAAAAAAGTGGATTTCCAGTTGATTATACCAGTTTACAATACAACAACAACATTTAAGTTTCAAATGTTCATTTCAGTGACCCTGAGATTTGTTAAGGATTTTGTAAGATTATAATCAGAGGATGCTAATTCCACAAACAAGAATATGCAGAAGTAACTCTTAATGGTAATTTTTCTTCAATAAGAGATGCTCAAGAATTTTATTTTCCTATTGACCGAGTCTCTCCAGTTTCAAAACTCTCTTAAGATGCTGATTTATTTCTCACAATTCTCTGGCAAGCTGCAGTTCATGAGGAGCTCCACCCTAAAGAGTGGTGTGGAGAAGAAGACAGATTTTTTTCAGTCTTGGGCAACAGCAAACCATCAAAGTTTATTCTGATAATGCTACTCTCAGAAGGCTTTATTGGAACTTGCATTACTGTCCAACAGCTGTGTGTCTGGTCCAGTGTGGTTGAACTATGTCCCAGTCAAGGTGAACGTCATGTTGAATAGGAACTGTCAATTTATAATGCAGTCCAAAAAATACAAAATACAAGGGTCCATATTTTTGTAGTGGTCTTTCCACTTCATTTGAGCAGTTCTGGGTATCTTCAGATGCAAGTCCTGGTACATGGGTATGACAAAATCCAAGAGAGCTATGAATATGTTGAAGATTATCTCTGTTTTCAGATGTGAATATTTGCTTAAGTTTAGAAGCCAAAAACTTACAGGCATTCACTTTCTTTACTTGTCAAGAAGTGGAAAGCATGATTCCCAAAAATATCTGATCCTTCGTGGAAGATTTTTCAATCAAGTTACTAAGTTTCAGTTCAGTGCTCTTTTACCAATACAGAGAATTTCAGATAGGCTTCTTTAAAGCTGTGAAACCAGAAATCTCAAAAGGACATGAGATTTGAACAGAAGCCATAAAGTAGATTTTGAATCTAGAAGTCTTTTATTTTTGTATATCAGTTGCAAGTATAGATTTTTTTTTATTGTTTTATTGAAGTAATGTCTAAAATGGAAGACTTTAGTCCTAATACATGTTAGTATTGGGACTTGTATTGAATTTAGAAATAGTTACTAAAAAGGTTAATTTTAAATTATATTCTCTTTTATGCTTTTCAGATTCAGAATCACTAGTTTTCATAAGTAACATTATGTTAGAAACTGTAGGAAAATAATTCACATTTTAGCTTAGGTAATGTCACAGGACACAAGTCACTCTACCTGATGAAACTTTATCATCAGTCAGAGGCCTGATGCTCCCTGAATGATACATGAAAGTTGAACAGTGTTCATAGTGGAAGAGAGAGATCTACACTGGATTTCCTACAGATGCCCTGAGAGATTTCATGTTTCAGTAAATATATAGAAAATTACTGCAGTGCTCCATTTGTTTTGATGCTGCTTTCAAGGAACAGCTCTAAACATGATCAATAGTTGTGAAAGTTCCATTTCTTGATTCATACTGTCAACTTCCACACAATATCAAACAACTGTCATCTGTAGGTAGGTACTATAAACAGGCAACTGGGCTCAGTGATTGCTGCTAGACTAGAATCACGGCAGGAAAACAGTTAAGGTGACCCAAAGAAACAGAAATTAGGAGTAGCACAGAGCATCTTAAAAAAAAAAAAAAGAAAAAAAGGCAAAAAAGCAAAAGCATACTCGGGAAACAGACTTGGAATCAAAAAGCCACAGAATCAAAATATATACTAACTAGAAGGGCAAGGTAAGAGTTTATTTCAAGAAGCAGGCAGGCAGACTGGTTGGGAGTGGGAAGCAGAATGAAGCAGGTATGAAGCGGTCAAAGAAGGAAGCCACAGGAATCTAGTTGCAACTAATCACAAATAACTGAGAGCTCACATGGATGGCATCTCAGAGTTTGATGGAGCCAACAGTCAGACACACAACCCAGTCCTTAACTGTTCAAATTGTTCACATTTATTAGGTCTTACTGGGAGAATTCCTCCCCCTTCAGTAGAAATCCAGATTAACAGGCACCACCAGCAACATGATCTCTTCGTTGCTGTTCTTTATGCTCCATCTGATCACGTTGCTCATACTTGCTTCAGTGGTAGCTCTTCCAAAGAGTCTGTCTTTAAAGAAGGGAAAAAACCCAAAACAAAACCGCTGCCCTAATTTGGTCAGATGGTCACCTCAGGTATGGCACAAAGGTGTCCTGGGGGAAGACTGGGTGCTCCGCCCAGTGTCACCAGGGGTTGACAGTGGTGCCCTCGCTAACTTGTTTTCAATGTATTGTCTACATTCCCATTTCCACGTGCCTGCTTAACTTGATTTACAGATCGTATTACCTAGTTTTGGTTACATTAACCCTCACAAAATGGACAAGTGGCTTAAAAAGATTCCTGTAAAAAAACTGTCATTGAAGATAATACTGAGCACAAGCAGGGAACAAGAAAATGGTAGAGCTGACACTTCTGTTCCAAGTGTGAATTCTTTGTCAGCCACATGACATCAAGACCAATGGTAATCTGATTGGATCTGGCAGTAAGTTGATCAAACACATTAAAAATTATCAAGACTGAAATATCCTGTGAGGAAAGACTGAGAGAATTTGGCTTGTTCAGCCTGGAAAAGAGAAGGACTCGGGATGACATAATTGTGGCCTTCCAGTACCTGAAGGGAAACTACAAGAAGAATGGAGAGGGACTTTTAACCAGTAGTGACAGGACAAAGGAGAATGGCTTAAACTGAAAGAGGGTAGGTTTAGATTAGATATTAGGAAGCATTTTTTCACTGTGAGAGTGGAAAGGCATTGGAACAGGTTGCCCAGAGAAGTTGTGGATACCTCATTCCTGGGAAGCATTCAAGGCCAGGTTGGATGGAGCTCTGAGCAACCTGATCTAGCAAAGTTGGCCTTTCCTATGGCAGGGGGGTTGGAACTATCATTCTATGATTCTATGACTATGACTCCATGAATTGGCATCCTCTGTTTTTAATGAAGTTCGCCAAAAGTGTGTATTGTGTCTTGAGATATCAGCTAAAGGTGGTATGAAGCCACTATGGTTAGCAAGATTTTTAGAAAACTATGCATTTAGAACATGAAGACAGACCTTCACAAATTCTTTTCAGTGATGTTTTGAGTTATATTGCTCAATCCAGTACTTTGCAAAACTTAATGATAAAAATCTAGATGTTTAATAGGTAATAGCAAGAGACCACATGCCATTGGGGAAACAATTGTTGTTCCCACAATGATAAAAATCACTGAAATAACACAGGTAAAACAATATAGCAGCAATCTAAAATGCACTCTTCTGTTAGTAAATACTGTTGAAAGATGCATAGAAGACACTGCTGAAGATTTGAAGAAACAAGTATTAGGACAATTACTGCTCTAAATGTACTGGAGAAGATCTATTCTCGACAGGAAATGGTTTATTTAGTGAAACCGATGTTTAATGGAAAAACTGTGCAAATGTAGTCACTGATGGAGTATCTGCTTTGACTGGAATGAAAAAGGGATTCCAGACCCAGGCTACAGAGAGCACTGCTCACGAAACTTCCTCACTGCATCCCTCAGAGGTGAGCTATTGCAGCAAAGTGGTTGGAGTCAGGAGTGCACAAATGCTACAGGATGACATCAATGTTGACAAAAACAAGCCCTTCAAACAGTGGCACCTTTATCAGAATTTGTAATGAGGTGGGGAGGGTCCATGAAAATCGCTGGCACCACACAGAGGTTTTCTGGATAACTCATGGCAAAGTGCTTAAAAGAGTTGTCAAACTTGATACATTTTTCTTCTACAAAAAGACAAGTGTTCCAAATTTGCTGACATTTTCGGTGATGAAAAGCTGCTCTAGCCTAGCAGGAGTTTCCAAAAAATAAACAGACTTAATGTATCCCTTTGAGGGGAAGGTGATGTTTTAACAATGAATGAGACATACAAAAATATTTTTATTATATATTATTTATTAATGGTACGTTGTTTGCTATTCATTAAAAATAATAACATCAGAGACCACAGATCTACACATTTAAAATGTAAGTAATTTGGAAAGTGTGCTGAAATTTTATTAGACTGGTTTTTAGTGTGACGTAACAAATAAACAACAACAACTATATTAATATTTCAAAGGTAAGGAGTACATATATCTTATGAATAACTAGTATAATATAATTTATTTTGTTTGTCAGATGTATTTTACTTCTGCCTGTATTGGTCTTGAAATGTTTTTTGGCAGTACTAAAGGATCAAACAGGTGGTAATGATGCTCAAGTGAAGAGTGAGATCTCTTATAAAATTTGCTGTAAAATATAAATCTCTAATGCTCTGATTAAAAGCAACGATAAGCAAGGTATTAGGATCATAGTTTTTGCTTCTCTTCCGTGTGTTTTTTTTCTGTCAATCAATTTTACACTTGTAGCTCCTAAAGTACTTTGAAAAAACAACTGGAACCCCTCCATCCCAATTCCGATATTCTTCAGGACAGAATAAAATTTAATTTTTTTAAAGCCTACCTTGAAGATTTTAATAGTGTGTTTTAAGGTATCATAAAAGCAGTTTTATTTGTAAATACTATTTGAGTTTTGAATTTCTTTTATATTAATGTTTATTGCATACTTTTAAATTTTTTCACATGTTCTTTTGTGTGTATTATTCTGTATTTTAAAAGTAGATATTTCAAGTGTACCAGTGTAGAAGTGTGAGGCACAAAGGGAGCATGTTTTGAGGGGGAAGAAAGCAGGATCAGGTGTAAAATCTGAAAACTTGTTAGGACTTTTTGATGTGTTTAGACACACTGTTTTAGACTTATGTGGCCACATATGTATGTTACTTAACAAGTGGCATGTAAAATATTTTGCTTGTGTGATTATGCCGAACGGTATAATTCAGCTAACCCTTGAAATATGTCTCAATTTAATTAAATATGCTAGAATTTCTTTAAAATGGTATCAAGGCATGTTTCTAATATCTAATAGTCAGTCTCTATCAAGTAGTTGGAAAACTAATTCCCAAAGTCAGTCTTTCAATGCAAAGAATATGAAAACAAACCAGCAAAGTAAAGCACATTCATTGCCCGCAGCACAGACTCCCAAAGGAGCTGCCACAGTACAACTCATTGGTATGAAAAGTAAGAGTTACCATGTATGTTTAAATACAATCCAATCCCTGCAGGTTGATGTGTTTTAAGACTCCATTGTTTGTCAAGTTTCTCATGCAAAATCATGAGCTCTAACGATGTACAAAACTGGCATCAAGGATTTTGGAAGGTGCTTCTTTTTTTTTCCCCCTTCCAACATTAAACACCCAGTTAACATCCATGAAAACAGATTATCTACATTTTGGAGCCTTTTTGGTGCTTTTAAAAAGAATTCTGTTTTAATGGCTTTTTTTTTTTTTTTTTTTTTTTGCATACGTTGCCTTTTTGCAGCCAAATAATGGCTTTAAACACATAAACAGGTGGACAAGTTTCAAAAGCCCCAAAATACTAAGTACCAAACTATGTAAAAAATCAGGTCACAAGTATTGTAATGGGTTTCAGGGTGTACAAAGCACATGTGAAAGTCTCACACCACATACTGGAGGTAATTCTTTGAAAAAACCTCTTGGAATAATTTTGGAATTTTAGAGAAATTACACCCTGCCTGAAGCTTCTTTTTCCTTTACTAGTAAATACTACTATTGGTAGCATTTCCAGATGTCACAGTTTGTCCAGATGTACAAGCGGTACTATTTTTTTATTTATTAATTTACTAATCTCTGACTTCCCGGAAATTAATTTAAAAAAATACTACACTTCAACAAAATAAAATGTATACTTACCACCAAAAATATTGGAACAGTTGTTAAATATGGGATTCAAAAATAACTTCTAAAGTGCTAGCAGATAGTAGCTGTACTGTAAGAACTGGTTATGCCTTTGTCCCTGTAACTGGAACTACAACTGTACTTTTGTGACAGCTAAAATTTCTGGTTTCCAGCCTGAAGTGGTTTCTAATAGATGTACAGCCATTTTCTCCAAGCTTCTGTTTCCATTAGGTTTAAACATCTATGTTCCTTCTTGGTGTTCCCTTTCAACATGTCTTTATTAGCAAACAATAATCTGTTCTTGCATCGTAAGTTGGCATTGTTACTCTTAGCTCAGCTTCAGGCCTTATTTTCTGTGTGCCAGCATAGACTTACATACTCAGAAAAGAAATCCCATCAGGAAACTGAGGATTGAAAGGTTTTTATTGAATATTAGTTCCTTGACCCAGTTCACTGCATACATACAGGAGCATTTGTGCTGGTAGAAAGGTGCAGGTGCTGCAGAAGCAAGAAAAAGTTATGGTGGAATTGGAGGTAAGGAAAGAAGGTAGTGTGCTATCACTTTCTTTAACTTTGTTCTTACAAAACAGGGAAATTTCCATTCTCTGATCATCCTAGTAACAGTTCTCCACGTGTCCCAGTTTGAATCCATTTTTCTTTAATATAAGTTGTCATTATTCTGCATAGCTGTATAAACAGGGACTCATTAGTGCAATGTAAAATAACATAAAGGCTTCTTTTACTCTACTGAAATTATCATTTCTGATTTAAGGTCATGTTTGCCTTGTAGGGTTGCATCACATTGGTGGCTCAGTTGTCCTGAGATTGACTAATATGTTATGATCTTCATTTCCCTAATAGGTTTTCAGTGTATTAGTTTCTGAGGAACTGTCACAGAACTAGATTTAGGCATAAATAGTAGTGTATGATGACAGACTGATGTGTCTGCAGAATCATCATGGTACAGAATTGCTCCCATATTTCATCCTCTCCTAGCAGCTCAGGGTGCCAAGATCACACGAGCATTAATTTCATGTGACTGCTGCTATGCTGGTTGTGTACTCGTCCCCTCCTGCTCACACCTCTTCCCCAACACTGTCAACTTGGCTGCTAGAGAGGACAACAAAAGAGAAAGGAGTTTATTTCAACATGGATGAGTGGAAGATGGATTCAAGAGCTTAAAGTTGGTCCCTGCTTCTAACAGGGCTGGGTGGTTTAGGTCTCATAGCCACATATTATAGTAATGGGACTGGGAAGCTTTACTCAGTTGCGACCTTTGTTGCCTCCTCTTAATTTCTCCAGACTGGAGACAACATAGTGTTCTAGGAGGATGTGGCCATCGACAGAGGGGAGCACAGAGGAAACTGGGATCTTGGCTACCTGATGCTGGAACTGGAAGTTCTTTTCACCTGCAGTGAGTATGTTTCACTTCTCTGCCTCTGCCAGTAGCTTTCCATTGTTCTCCTCAGACAGTGTGCATGGCCCCAGCCCCGAGACAGAGAAGGGGTTGTGCAGAAGGCAGTGGAACCATGGTTGTTTGTTATTGGTGGTAGGGATGTTGCTTGGCTTAGCAACACAAACTTCTCAGGGAAGATGTTCCTGTCCTGGTTCCTCTGTCATCACCACAAAATACAGTTTTGAAGCCTGTTCATGTTGAGAAAATAAGTAATTTTATCCTCTCCTTGAGGGCATCAAAATCCAATTTGGTATACACTGCTAAGAAGCCTTGAGCACTGAGCCTGTGCCCCAACCTCATACTTCGTATTATTAAATGTCATGACACTTCTATTACTCCAGTCCCCGAGTTACCCAGTTTTCCCTTCATCCTAGTTCAGCTCTCTGTATTGACACATGGTTAGGAGGCATTGACATCACTCCTACTTTTTATGCCAGGCAGTTTTAAAAATATTTAATAAGATTGTTCTCAAAGATGATCTTTGAGGAACTCCACTGCTAACTTCACTCTAGGGCAGAGGTCTAGCACATAGGAGTTGACATCTCCTCCACAGCCAGTTCCTTACTTCTTACAATTGCAGCAATAACCCCAATTTTATGTAAAACTTTATGCAGAATATTGTAGAGATCTAGACAAATACTACTCTGCTTTTTATTTGTCCATAAAATTTGCTCTTTTATTAAAGATATCCAGTCATTCTAGCAGGATTGCTTTGCTAGTCATGTCATTTTATCTCATTTTTCATTTACCCTCATATATTTAATGGTTTATTTTCTTCAGAAGTTATTTTAGATTTTTTGTACTCTGAGATCAGAGTAATGTGTTCAGGTGTGTAGATCACTTTTTTTTTTCTGTACTGTTTGCTGAAATAAAATAGGTATAGGAACAGAGAAGTAGGACAACATCAGCAAATGGCATAAGTTAGACTATTCCTGTAATATTATTTTCAGTTTATGGTTGTTATATTTCAAAAAAGAAAAATTATTGAAAAAATATTCAGAAATAGCTATAAGAATGTTTGTGGGCTTCTTGTAATGTGAGTTATAATGAGAGGCTGAGAAAGCTCAATCTGTTCAATATGTTTGAGTGAGGATTCAGATGTAATTTGATCAGAGTCCACAAATAGATGTATGAAAATGAGATTTCTAGTATTTAATGGCCTTAAACAGTAAAGAATGTAATAATGTTCAGAAGCTTGAAGCTGAATGTAGACAATACCAGACTAATAAATAAGGTGCATCTTTTTTAACAATGAGGGTAGCTAACCTTTGGAACATATGATTTAGATTGCCATTACTTGGGATCTTTACAAAGACATTTAGTTTGATGTAATAGAAGGAGATTCTTTGGCCTCCAGAGGAAGTGTGGTCATGCTAATTTAGTTATAGTCCCTTTTGGCCTTGATGTTTTTCTCCTTCTTTTTTAAAATTCTGATACATAAAACAAGTCCCTCAAACATGCAAAGAACAGAAATAACATTAACCACTCTTCTCAGCTTGCGACGTATGATGCACTTATCTTCATTTTCTATACTTAGGAGGGAACGACCTTACAAAATGAAATCTGCTTGCCCTCCTGCCTTGATAATCTGTAAATGATGGCATTTTATGGCCATAAAGTGTTGGAAATGCTATCTTATTTTTATAATACAACAGAGTTTGTTACTTAGTCAAGATCATTTGAGCTTGAATTAATTCCTAGTCAGTTTGTTTTCAAATGAGCTTTGCTTTCTTTGTGCTGTGTGAACTAAGAATAAAAAACCCCATATGCTGAATAGTGGTAGCCACTTGAAAAGGCAAAATGCTGCACTTTGGTTGTATGTGGGAAACCAGTTGTAGACTGGGAAGTATTGGGGTTTTTTTGAGCCAAGTTTTATGGAAACAGATAAAAAATCATTAAGAAAGATGGGCAGACATAGAGAACAGCAAGGGTGCTGATTTTATTAGTTATACAAAGTGTAGGAGTAGATGGGCCAGTGCTTGAAGTGACTCTGGCATGTAGATCTCTGTTTTTTTTAAACAAAAATTGTCTAAGTTCTATGCTTTACATTTACCATTCAATGTAAAAAAAGAAAGGAAAATTATTTAACCTTCCCTATCTCTCCAGAATTCATTAATTAGTAAATAATTAAGGAAGAGGTTTCTATTAAACTGATAGAGGAAATGGGAAATAAGAATGAGTCAGCTTAAAAATATTGCATCTTGAAATATTTCATTATATCACTTTTTACTTTTTCCCATGTCATTTCACTTGTTTGTGTGTTATTTGAACAATTTAAAAGTTAACATGACTTGAGGAAAAAGAAGCATGAACGGAGAGATAAACATAGATGGGTTTTTTGTTTGTTTTAGTTTAGGAACATTTTCACTTTACAAGCACAGAACTACTGATTATTGTGGTAACATTCCTTGACATTGTGCACAAAGTGAAATTCAGAAGACTGAATTAACTGTGACCTCTAAGAGAAATCTTAACCTAGATGATCAAAGTAAAAATGGATAAGCAGTCTTTGACAGATGGATTAATAGACTGTCATCTAGTACACTTACAATATAAAATTTGTTTAATTAGTACACTCTTTTGAGAAAAATACATTGGTAGTTTCCAGAATAAAGTTGAAACTGATGAACTGTCATGAATCTTGAGGATCTAAGGACAGGAAATCAAGTGGGTTTTACAGAATTGTATAAAGAGAATACAGTATTCTTATACTAATTTTTGCTTGGCACCTGATTCAAGAACAATAAAATACGGTATAGAACCTTACTGCAAAAGCCTGCCTTTGCCTTCTAAGTAATGAAAGCGCCAATTGAAACAATGGTACTTAACCCATGCCTGGAATTCTGTATTTTTTTTATCTGGAGCATTTTAGTCCAGAATACTTATGATCATTTATTTGAACATACAAGGGATTTAGGAAACATTTACTTAATGTTTGAAAAATGATGAGGTGAAATATAATAGTATACCATTACATAATTTCTTTTTGTAAGGGCAAATTTGAAGCGAAAGAGCAAAGTTCATCTGGGTTTGTCTGTTAGAGCAGATGTCCAGGATGAATACTGAATTACTTTATTATTTAAACAGAAGATTCAGGAAGATTTAGAAAGCTTCGCGTTTTGAATTGAAGTGGAATGGCTATAAAGAAAGAAAATTATTTCAATGCTGAAGATATGTGAGTTTTCTGTATAATGTACATTATATAACTTTAAAATTGTAGTACTGTTGCTGTTCCATTCACAGCAGCTTTTATGTGTCATGTTAAATCATGCCAGATTGGTGGGTTTTACAGTGATCTAGTAGAGGCCACAGGAATACTACCTACTCCATTTTTTAATGTTGAACTTGCTAAATAGTAGCATATTGCTTCAGCAGATTTTCAGTGCACCATTTTGCCCTATAGAAAAATGTTTAGGGGAAATCTACAGCAGCCAGGACTAAAGCATATTGGTTTATCTGAAGTATATTCCCAGCATAGATGTTTTAAAAATAATCGACATATCTGTATCATCTTTCTTACATAACTTCCTGTTTAAAACTGCACAATGTAATAGAACAAACCTCAGTCCAAACCTTCAATTTACTGTGGCACTTTCTGCTGGTCTTAATTAAACATGATTGTTCTTCATACAGAATCATTTGATAAAAATTGCTTATTAAATGAGTGCGGGACATTACATACTACTGCATGGGATTACTTGTTCACTTGAACTTGTGAAGAGTTCAAATATATTGTGAAAAAAGAATGTTAAAAAGGCATAAAACTAGTATCACCTTAAAATAAGTTAAACTTACATGTTGAAAATATTTAAATTGCTATTTCTTAAATTACATGTGAACACAAGAACTGTGGTTGTTGAATACAGTATTACTGATAAGTAAAAGGTTTGCAGATTGGCTGCACTCACAATAGAACTTAATAGAACAATATTGTAATACTGAAAAAATTAGATAAGTTATAATGACATATAAAGCAGACTCTTCTAACTATATAATTGTTAGTACTGTAAGAAGGGAAAGTAATAATTATTGTTATAACCAGTAACATTGGAGTGACTGAAAACTTGCAATAAACAGACCTGGAGAACAGTAATGCATTTTCATTTGATAGAATTTCTAAGTTTAAACTTCAGGACTTCTTGTCCTTCTAAGCATTTGAAAAACAAGTATGGGTGATTAATGAATTTCTCTCATGAGTGTCTGCAAATGCCAAAAGATGTTTCTGACAGGGTGGATAATATCTGAAAATCATGAGATTTGGGGAAGGAGAGAGAAAAGCTTGAGAAAAGAAAAGAAACCTGGCTGGTTTATGTATAAGACAAGGTATAAGACACAATTAAGTTTTATTAAAACAGAGCCTTTCTGAGAACTGCATATATTGATGTAGGTACAGGTAAAATTGAGAAAACATAGGTTTTTCTTTGTTTGCAGGGCTTATGTTAAGGTTCTTAGGAACAGTTACAAAGAGAAATCTTAGCTGGGCAGAGAGGTTCAAGATTGGATGTGGGCAGTAGCTCCTCAATCTGACTTCAATGCACAGGCTGACAAATCAAGAAGTTGCTTTAGATTTTAAGTGTAAGCACATTTATTGTTTGGTTGTTTTGTGCTTCTGGACTGATTGTGACCCATTAGTATTTTTTAATGGTTACTTACCTACAATTCAATGGAAATATCACAATAAACTTATCTAGTTTTCCTTAGTGTGTACTAATTTAGAAAAGCTTAATAGATATTAGTAAACTTTTATTAATACATTAAGTGTATCAAAAAGCCTGCTCCATGGGACACTGTGGAAATGCACTGAAAGTTAACCTCTTATATATAACCCAAATATTTCACAACACTATTGAGAGGAAGAAGGTCATTGTGGTTGCAAGATCCCTATAACAAAGAATTTTGGAGACGAAGACACAGATAAGGTAATAGTTAAAAATTGCAAGGATCTTCAAAGAGTACATATAAAATTATTTTATTCGGGATTTAGAAACACTCTTAAGTAAGAATTCTTTTTTTTTTTTTTTTCCAAAATCACATCTGCTCCTTGTTAAATGACTTACTGCTATTTCTAACTAGGTAGATTTTCATTGTGATTTTTACCAGGTTTTAATTTCTGATCCAAACTCTGTTAATGAGAACAACAGCAGATGCAATTTTTATTGGGTAACAGGACAGGCCATTTATACCTTCAGTGTCTCATTTATCAGTAATTACTTAAGGGTCTACATAACTTAGAGTAGTTTGTGAGGTATTTAGCCAACAGAGTTCCCTAAAACAGAAAAGCTGTTTTTCTGAGTGTGGAACTGTGGAATTATGTCCCCGCTAAAGAACATAAGCAGATCAGGCTAAGTACTATGATTATTGCTAAAGAGTGAAATGATTCTTTTCCCCCAGTCAATTTCCAGCCACCAAATCTGTCATGAAATGATATGACTGGAAATAATATTTAATTTTTTGAAATGGCGAGTCTTACGTGTATTTAATGATATTTCACAAAACTATACAATCTTTTTAAAGGAAAGGTGTGTTAAGATGCTCTGTTGAAACAGTTCTTGTGGGGAGGTAAGACACGTGGAAGTCCTCATTTATGAGGGCTTTCTCATCAGAAATTACTTATATACAAGACACATATAATACATGTGAAATGTTTCATACTTTCTCTGTGAGGAGAAAAGAGTTTGTTTCTGATATAACAATGTTTTAGCAGTCAAGTCAGTTGTATACTTCAGGCCCAGATTTTCTGGCAGTGCTTTTTTCTCCCAGCTGTAATATTTTGCCTGAAAAAAGTTTTTCTTCTTACAGCATTTGATGTGTTTGGTTTTATTATTTTTTTAATATGCTCAAATAATCACAATTGTAATGATACTACTATAGTTACAATAAGTATATATAAATGATATAAGAAAAAAACAATTTCCAAGACGTTTGTTATTGTGATACCACATTTTACTTCTAATAATTTCAAGATAGTATAAATTACAAAAGCAAGTAAAACCCTAATTTTCAGCAGCCACATCCTTAGTGTTTCAGTATAAGTAATAGTTTTCATTTTGGAACTGGAACACAGGATGGTTTGCTATCCTGCTGGCCTACCTTATTGTATTATTAAGTATTGTGTAAGAAAAGATTACAACATTTACTTTGCCTCACATTTTTTAGTTGAGACAGTTCTGTTGGACTACCTTCAGTTTAAAACCAGGTGAACCAACATATAAATAAATGGCATCATTTGAGTCTTTCAAAGTAGAAAGGTTCTACTAGATTTTGTGGTATTCTCATGCCACACATTGTTCTGTGCAGCATCTTAGATGATCAGTTAATTTACTTAATTATTTTATAAACTGTGTGTTATGGAAAAACTCCACTCAGTAAGAGTTATGAAATTTAAGAGTTTTAAATGTGTTGGATGTGTTGGAAAAAATGAGGCTAAAAAAGCCATGCTATCGTTCCCAGACAAATTCATCTCCATGTAAACTGCAGAGAATTTGGAAAGGATAGGATGGAAAAGGAGGAGCAAGGCTGAGAGAAGAGAAGCTGGACTTGCTTTACACTTAACTTGTCTAGATATATCATTCTCTTTGTTCTGTATCTAGGAGACCAAATAACTCAGGAAACTCAGGAAACCTGAACCTCATCTATACTGTTAGTTACAAATGCATTTTTGAAATAAACATCACAAGCATCACAGAAGTAATTTCAGTATCAGTACAAGGCTTTCTTTTCCCCAGTTTTACAAGAGTAAGTATTCACAAGTTGTTTTGTCATACTGATTCCAAGTGGAGTTTCAGCTGTTTCTGTGTAAGCCTTCTCAACCACTTGTATCATTTTCTTTGGCCAGTTCTGGTTTTGCTAGATATCCCTGTGCTTTCCATGGAAATAGTTGACAGGAAACCCAGGAGATTAAAGCAGGTATTTGACCAAATTCCATTCTCAACTGCACTAAAAATTCCTTTAAAACACTAGACAACCAGTTTTAGAGTATGTGGTTTGGACAGATAAACCTATGAAGTGACTGAGAGTTGCAGTATCTGAAAGTGTAAGAAGATAAGGCTAAATGAAATAACCCTTCAGTGTAATATGAAAATTGTACTAGAGGCTAAATGGCAACTATTTGTTTTATTTCCCTGTTTTATTGTTTGGCATTCCCAATAGGCTAGCTGTGGGTTCATTTGAAAAGTCATTAAAATGCTGTATGGAATTTTGTATAAGCACATCTATAGGTGTTTTTTATGAAGGTATGTACTGTCAATCAGACAAAAAGAAGATGAAGTCAGGTCCCCCAAAAGAAACCAAAATCGAACATCCTAAAATAATTAAAACAGAATTCAAAAAATCTTCTACTTTTGCTTTTCAGATTTCTTGCTGAGCATTCATTGACACAGTGACATTGAAAGTGATTAATAGTATTAATTATGATATAGAATTGTTGAGTACAACTGTGTTTCTTAGCTACAGCTTTGAGGGACACATTTCCACAAATATTCTTAATACACTGAAATAGTCTGAGTGTAGATAACAATATATAAAAAAACCCTGAACTTTTGACATTTCATATATTTAAAAAATATTTCTCCTTGTTTCTTGGTTTATGAGTTTTCTTCTAAAAGAGGAATTTATATCAATAAGGAAGAAATAAATTATACTTAAAATAACCATTTGGTATTCTGGTAGCTGATTTTCACATAAACAGCAAGAAGCTGCTGTAAATTAAATGTTTCCTGCTGATCCACTTCCTTTTAAAACACAGTAGGAGGGGCATTAGTTAACATTAAGGCAAACACAATTATCTGCTGACTACATTGTATTAAAAATAGCTAACAGCAATAATTTTTGTCTTCTTCCATCTTTGCCGGTATGTTATAAAATTAGTTCATGTAAACATGCTGGAAAGCATAAAATACTTCTTAATGATTTTCTGTATGGCACTCTGAGCCTTGGCTAGAGAAGTAAATTTTAGTTGTGAAGAAAGATATTAACCATGTGTAGTATGACCAGGTTCAAATTATCTTATTTTCAGCAGGAACAATGGAAAAGTATTTGTGGTAAACATGAAATAAACCAAATTTTTTAACATATATACTGATACATAAATAATTTATTTCCCTCTTATATTTGCCTTATACCCACATATGGAAATATGGAAGATGCCTGTGTATGGTCTTTTGTCCCACAATCCTCTTTTCTCCAAGTAGAACTCCCAAGCTGTTCTAATACTGTATCTGAGAGAAAGATAAGCAAAAACCAACCAAACAAAAAAATCCACAGCCCTTTCCAGAGAGTTCAGCTTCAGGAACTTTATTTTCTCTTGTGGTTTTGTAACAATTTTTCCAAAGTGTTCTGCCCAAAAAGGTGAAGATGTCCATTTTGATTTCTATGTATAAATAATATCTTTTACTTAAGTATTCACTTTTAAAAATGCTTCCACTATTGACAGTTATAGTAGTGACCCAATAATTTAATATTCAGATGCAATTATTTGAATATTATTCACTTATTTTAAATAAGCAAAAAGTCTGAGATAAATTATGTCCTAACCTAATACAGAGTTAACCTGGGCTCACATTAGTATCAATAAGAGCTGATTTTTTTGTCTGCTTATTTTGGTTCTATATGGTTTCCTAATGTGAAAACCTTTTTTTATTGGTTAAAATAATATTTTTTCTTACAAATGGTGCCCTTTTCTTACAAATGGTAAACTACAATTTTAAATGATCAGGCATATTGCTTTAAAAACAGCTTGTGAGTCATGTAGAAAGAAAAAGGAAAAAGGTATAAATTTTATTTATTTTTGCTGATAACTCATGACTAGAGTAATTCTTGCCTTTTTCAAGTATATTCATAATTAGAAAATGAAGTTATTTCTAAGTTCTAAAATTTATAATTTCTAAAAATTCTAAAATTTATAATTTCTAAAAATTATTTCTAAAAGCAAACAATGTTATTGAGAACTCCAAGCATTTTATATATGGTAAGTAATTTCTCCTATGAGGAACTCCATAATTTGAACACTAAAATTTGAATCCCTCCATGTTGGCCTACAGAAATTCTAGATCTGTTAAGGGGTGAAGTACTACTCATTCTGAAGTAACTTGCTTGACCCATCTGTAAAAAGGAAGACCACTCTTAGCCCAGTTGAGTCCTTTAATACATACTATATCAGTCAGAACTGCTACTCTGTCCACATACCTAGTTAAGGAGTTATATTTAATTGTAATTAATTTGATCAGTGAGAATTGATTGATCACTCTGACATGGATCAAGTCCAGAGTGTTGCAATTCAAAGGGCTGCGTCCTATCATCCTGTCTGTATTCTTTTCTAAGGAAGACTTTATTTTTTCATTTTGCATCCAGTTTATCACAAAGAGTCAGATATGGAAACTCATTTTCACATTTTACTGACATTTCTGCTGCCTTTCTCAGACAAGGTAGGATGCATAGCTTGGAATGCTGGCATGTTTGTTTTCTGTAAGCTTTCAAGTAGGCCATCATAGTCTTCATAAAGGTCTTGAGTGTACTTCTAATGTCAGACCTTCAGGGAAAAAATCAGAGCTCTTCCTGTCTGCCTCATTGTGTGCTCAAATATTACACCTGAGATCTGCCTTTCTAAGTCTCAAGTGGATTCAATACAAGTTCTGTCTTGTGAATAGGAAGTTAATTTATAGAACTGCAGAGAATAATGATAACTGGTATAGTCTCACTATATCTGGTGGTTTGTGGAAATGATGAAGTGTAAGAATCAAGTGAGAATGACAGCCTCACAGCAAACTTTTTTGATTACACAGAGATGGTGTTTCAATGACAGTTACAAACATAACAATGAGTAGCATACACTAGAATTTAAATACAACATTTGAGCTGGAAAAGATAGTGCCAGAATAGATCCCCACTTCAACCCTTTCACTGCCATCAAAATTTATTATTCAATGTTGGGAATTTGTAGGGATGTATAATCGGCTGCCTTTTCTGATGTTATTTATTTCTAATTGATTTCAAAGACATTTCCATACCTCATAAAGATGTCTCAGTGTATTGCAGCCTATTTTAAAAGACAGCATTATAATTCAGCATTTGTTATTATTTGTTATTCCATGCACTTTATTTTATTTGAAAAAGAAATATTTTGGATAATTTTCAAACGACAAATTTTTTCTTTTCAGAAAAATGAGGCTTGTCACTTGGGACAACTTTTTAGACTCTGTTACACTCTGTTCCTTTCACAGCCCTTGCAACATTAGTGGTCTGCATTGTCTTTGGACATGAGAATACGCTTCTTTTGCTGTTGCCTCCTGGGAGCATTATCCCAGGAAAGCCTAGGGTTTGTTCTATCTTATGCCAGGCTGTTTGGTTCCCATTATACTATTTATTACAGGAAAACCCTTTAAGAGTAATGCTTTTGACATACTTGAGCTCTCTCAGCACTCTTCTGTTTCTTGTCTTTATTTTCTCATCATGACCCTTCAGGTCAGACACAGTAAGGCTATGTTTATATAATCTACATGTTATTAACATTGAAATGTACCCTCATGCACACTGCTTGTAGAGCCTCTTGGGCATGATTTGGAAGTTGTTTGTTTCACCTGTGTTGTAGGGCCTCATTTTGAGTCACAGTTGTTGTGAAAAGGATAAGAACTTACTTCCCTGTTGCCCCATCTCCCAGAACGGGGTCATGAATTCATCTGCTTTTTTTTTCTACAGTAAGACAGAATCTACATGTACTTAAAAAAGTGACTGGGAAGGGCTATACAGCATTTTATTCTGCATGATCTGAAAGTTTTCTTGGTTCTTTTTACAGGGTGGTTTTATATTTACATGCAAAGGGAGTTCAGAATGAAATTAGTATTATTTATAAGGCAATGGTTCATAACTTTTGCTTTAAGAGAAACCTTAGACTTGTGCATTGTCTGCTAGTGCAGTGTGCTTTGAGGACAGGCATATTGACCTAAGGCATTTCTTCAGCTGAAATGCATTATAAATCTTTTCCAAAATGTGCAAAGCCAAAATTGTCCTTTGAGATATCAAATAGCTTGTTTGACTAAGTTGAACGCATGAAGCGTATTTTTGTGCAGTTGAAGTCAATGGTTCTGAAGGCATTTGATCGAAGACATCATCCAAAGGGATGGAACTCAGAAATTAAAGTCTAGAAGTGAACGTCTTTTAGGCTCTGCCTACTCAGATGTTGGGACAGAGTTCATCTTAAAATTCTGAGGTTTTGACAGAGGAGAATTGTAACAGTGATTGACTTCTAAGAAATTAAATTGATGGTAGCAGCATATCAGATGTTGGTAAGGAAGAAATTTTCTTGTTCCTTTGTTATTTCTCAGTATAAGTAAACTATTTCCAAATGTTAAAAGCAAAATTGGATACAAAACAAACTCTATTATTTACTACTTGCATTATCTCCTTTAAAAAAAATTGGTATCGTCCAGCATTTCCAAAGCCTTATAGCAATTAGAAAGTTTTCATCAAATTACCTTTGTCTTTTGAATTACTTAGCTGTGGTGTTACATTCTTTAGAACAGTATCTCCTGATTATTTACTCTCTGTTTTAAAATATTATTCTGGCAAGATTATTTGTACTGTAATTTCTTATTGAAAAATTCATATATCAGACTTTGATCATATTTCTTAAAAGTGATCATGTATGTGCAAAAAATTAGGGATAAATTATCTAGAATTTGTTTAGAAAATTGGCCTCTTCCCACAAATTCTTTTAAAGAAAATAGGAGGAGCAGCAGTACCAGAAGGGACTGTACTCCTGGTACTCACTGGAAAATGAAAAATGTAATGACTCAGTGTAGTTAAGTGACTGCATTCACAGGGTCTTACCTTTCATATTTCTATGCAGTAGAAATAGTATTTTTCAATCCCCCATTCATTCATATTTTATTGCAACATATTCTTGCTGCCCTTCTGCAGCATCAGATCTACAAATGCTTTGAAATGCTCGAAAATCTGGACAAAAACTCTGTGCTTTTGTACTATTGCATTGTTTTGTCTTTCCTGGTGCAAAATTACTCCCTCATGAAAGGATTATCACAGAATCACAGAATGGTGGAGGTTGTAATAACCTCCTGAGGTTATTGTCCAGCCTCCTGGTTCTAGCTGGGACATCCAGAGTTGTCTGCCCAGGACCATACTCAGGTGGTTTTTAAGTATCTCCAAGGACAGAGACTCCATGGCATTCCTGGGCAGCCTGTTCCAGTTCTCAGTCACCACCCTGGTGAAAAAGTGTTTCCTGATTTTCAGGGGGAGTCTCCAGTATTTCAGTTTGTATTTCAGAGCCCATTGGCTCTGGTCCTGCCGCTGGTCACCACTGGGAAGAGCTTTTATCCTATTTGCTCTCTCCCTTCAGTTATTTGTATACATTGGTAAGATCCCCCTGAGCTTTCTCTTCTCCAGGCTGAAGAGTCCCAGCTCTCCACACCATTCCTCATAGGAGAGATGCTCCAGTCCCTTCATCATCTTTGTGGCTCTTCTTTGTACTCCTCCCAGTATGTTCCTCCCGTACTGAGGAGCCCTAAACTGGACACAGTACTCCAGATGGTCTCACCAGTTCCCTCAGCCTGGCAGTGCTTTGCCTAGTGCAGCCCAGGATACCACTAGCCTACCTTGCTGGCTCATTCATTATCACTACAAGAGAGCATTCTGAAGGCAGACATGCACAAATACTGTTTTGTACCACAGATCTCTTCAGAAGCACACGCTATCTAAATAGCCACTTTTTTTTACTCTGTTTTCTCGGTACTGTCTTCAGAACCATGGTACGTCACCTTTGAAGACTGATTTGGAATCTTGTACCAGGAAAGATACTGTAGAGCCACCCAGACATATGAGATAGAACCAGGGCTTGAAAATACAAAAATAATATTCACAGTCCAGAATAATATTGTAGCTCTTCATGAGATACTTTTCACAGCATTCTTGGTAAATGCTGGGGTTTTTTTTTGCATATAATTTTTTGTAAGCTTAGATGGTACGGAAATAATGACAGCATCTAAGAAATGTCCCTTTATTAAGTTTATTTTTTTTCAGAGAACCACAGAGTGCTTTGAGTTGGAAGGAAACCTTAAATATCACCTAGTCCAAGTCCCCAGTCATGGGAAGAGACATATTTCCATAGATCAGGGTGCTCAAAGCCAGATCCTTTGCATCCTTTGTAACATAGCTTGGGATTCAGCCATGGAGAATCACTGAGTGACTTGTGTCACCACACTCTCACTACTGCCCTGCTGAACTGTACTCACATATTGTCCACTTTCTCACAAACTCTCTGGTTCGTCATGAAGTAGAATAGTTTGAACTATTAAAAAGAATAATTATTTTAATTGATCATTACATGACACTATTTCTAAAAAGCTTGCTGTATTTTCTAGTTTAAGGTTGAAAACTGAAGTAGTATATTTTCCCACAGAGAAATATTTTTATTTAGATTTTTAAAAATTGCAGGTAACTGAAATATGACTGTTTAGACAACTGATAAAACAAACCCAATCAAGTTTCTCTGATTCTAAATCAATTTCCAATGAATTCTAGGAAAATGCTGGATCTTTATATATGTTGAACTGATTTGCACATATCTTTCAGCAGTTAGAAACTGCATTTCAACTGTATAGTCTTGACACACTCCTTTTCTTTCAATATTAAACAATAATGGGGTTTAATTGTCCTTTGATCCTCATATATAATCCCTTTTGGTTAACATTAAGTTCAGAACTGGAAAATTTAACTCTAAGTTGTCTCTAAGAGTTTTTTCACTTTAGAAATAGTATATTTATCCAGAGGATTATTATCTGCTACACAGCTTTTAGATATGTTAGAGAACATCCAAGGCATGCTTATTTCACTGTCCTACAACTAAAATTATACTTAAAAAAGAAAAGTCTACAAAATATAATAAAGATCAAAGCAAATCCTTTTCCTCCCACCCTAAGGAGTAGGGAAGAAAAAGAGAAACAGAACAAAGTGGATAAAAATTGAATTAGGAAAGAAGCAGAAAGAGACAGATAAAATATTAATTTAAAATATGAAGGCCTTCACTTCGTTATTCTATGGGTTAAATGGTCATCACCCTCACATTAATCTTTCAATGAAAAGCCCTTTAAAACTATTTTGTGCAATTTTTGCAATTATTTAATTCCTTCTGAGACTTTTTATAAAGAAAATATTACTGAAATTATTCTCAAAACAATTCTATTTCTGACAACTCTTGTTACTGAGGTTTCTTGAAGTTTTACATAATTACATATTAATGTTAAGAAATATTTTTAAGTAATAAATCACCTCATTTAGGCCAGTCATCTTTTACTATTTTTTATGGCCTCAAGCAAACATAAATTATCTCTGAAAATGCTTCTTTGCTACGTGTTGCTTGTGAGTAAAAGATAAAAGAACTCAGAGCAAAAGAGAAACATAAAATGTGAAAGTGAAGCTCTAAAATCTATACATCACTTAAAGAAAAAGAAAGGCAATGTTTGAAAAGTGTCTAGCATTGTTCCCATCTTTTTAAAGGATTAAAGAATGACTCCAGGTATCACAGGCTGGCAAACTTCAGTATTATAAAAACTGATGCAGTATAATTAAGGAGAAAGTAATGAAACACTTGGATAAATATATATGCTGATATGATCAAACCAGTCTAGCTGCCACGAGGGTAAATCACACATTCTTGACCAGCTAAATTCTTTGAGTCAACAGTACAGTGTATAAAGGTCATCTTGAGGAAGTAATTTACTTTGATTTTTCAAAAGGATTTCTGACAAAATCTCCCAGAATAAACTAGGAAGAAAAATAAAGCAGCCAAGAGGTAAGGCCAAAATTCTGAGAAGGTTTAAAAGTAAGTAAGCAGGCCAAAAAGTAAAGTTTTAATAAATAGTTTCTTCACAGACTAGGGAGGATTTTTTATCAGGCAATATGAAACACTTAAGGAAAAAGAAAGTTCATGCTTTTACCAATTAGCTAATAATTTACCTTGTTTTAGTAATTATGCTGCCTAGGTTGGTGATTTCCAGGAAATCTCTCATGACTGCTGTTTCATCACAGTTCACTAAGACCACTGATGTATTTTAGGTATCATTTGATTTTAATCACACTTTTCTAGTATCATAGCTTCAAAGCATCAAATTGACATTGCTGCAGTCCAGTCCTTCTGACTTTGGTGCTTCGTTTTTCTCAGAGTCCCTTGATGCAGTGAAGTATTTGTCTGAGTATTTAGTAAATTAGATCAGAAAAGCAACCTGGATCAAAATTACCCCATATCCCCTTCAGCAAGGAGTTAGAGATTGACCCAGTTACTTTGTTTATCCAGTTCACTGTGTAGTCACATAAGTACATCTGGTGATGTAAGAGAGGGAATAGAGCAAGGGCAGGAATAGTGGCTGCAGAAGATTCCTCTTTTGATGACAATATCTGTTTATTCTTGCTTCACATTCTATTTGAAACTGTGTCTAACAGCTTCAGGTGGTGAAACAGGTAGCTTCAGGTAGTAGAACAGGAGGTGAAGTTAATTATATTCAGTTCAAACTTGAACTCTAGTAGTTGCTAGCTCAGACAGAAATGCAAATGGCAAGACATTTCTGATAAATGCAATGATGAGAGGTACTCTAAAAGGCCTGTAATAAAATATGATACACCTCTGAGCTATATATTGATTTTCACTGGACAGCTATGCTGGGATCCATTTCACTTTACTGAAGTTTAACAAACAGTCGAGCTGGTAATCACTAAGAAAAACTATTAAAATTTTTTTGAGCTAGAAGAGTCTTCTCTGCATTGTTATGAGAAATACTTAAAAATGTAACTGAACTTCACAGGATGCTTGAAGGTTTACAAAACAAAATATAAGCATGCATGATGTACTGTATTAAGTATGCTTACTAAAATAGCATTTCACATACATTAAAAAAAAGATCTTTTGTATTTTTTTCAAACATTTAGTAGGAATAGAGCCAGAAAAAGCTAATTAATTAGGTTAAATGCTAGTCTAAGAGTTTCCTGCCATACAGAAATCTTAAAAAAGCAGTAAAATTTCACCATTAAACAAATAACTGAATAAATAGCTTTATGTTTTACCAAAATTAATGTAGAGGTGAGAAAGATAGAACAGAAAATTCCTTGGTTCCTTGATATCTTGATTACACCTGAACATTTTGACCAAAGAGTGTTGGTAATGGATACTGGAAAGGAGTTATCTCTGGGTTTTTCCACTGTTCAGGTACTTGTAGCAGGTGATTGACAGCCAAAATATTATGAGCAGTATGGGCACAGTACCATTTTTGGCTACCTTGCAGGAAGATAAACAGCACATCATCTTGTTTCCTCTGGCTGTACATGGACAAGAATGGCATGCAGAGCAGGATTTTAGCATTCACGGAAGGAGCCAAAGTTAGAGTTAATAGATTGATGTGGCTGGATAGGACAGTTTCTTCAGAGCACTGGATTTATAAAAAATCTCTAGCTACATCTACAGTCGGTGAATATTCGACTTAAATTTAGTAAAACTTGATTTTGTGAACTTTCTGAGGGTAAGGTAGGAGTGGTTTTTGTTGAAAAATCAGAGAGGTGCCAGTTCCTCAGAACACAATAAGCTCCCAAACCAGTCTGTCCTACCATTTATTCACATTGATCTTTAGGGAAACAGATTTCTTCAGATTGCATGCTGCAAAGAGCCATTGAGAATGCAAGAAAGGAAGCAGCACAATCTCTTAAACATGTCTTATTTAACAGTATTATTAGTAATCTGAGAGGGGTGTTGAAAAGAAGATAGCAAGTTTCATAGATGATGCTAAATTAGAAGGTTTTGCAAATATTAGTGAAAATGGAGATAAAACAGAAGAGCAAAAGGAGGTTGCAAATACAGGAAGAAAATAAGTAAACCAAGGAAAGTTTGCTTAGAAAATTCCAAGTTAATTATATGGAGAAAAATAATATGAAAAAATTTCAGCATTAGAAATATGGAAAGTAGCAAAAATAAAGAAGCTACAAGGACAATAATTGAACAGCAAATAGCATATGAATCTGAATTGGAACATGGAATAAAAACCAAGCAATTTTATTTGGGAGGCAAACTCCCTTCTTGAACTCTCTGATCTGCAGAGCATGTAAATAAACTGTATCATCTTTCAGAATAGTGCATCTTGTTCACTCAAGTTTATCTCACCAATTTTGTGAGCTGGTTACAAGAGAGGATATATCACCACAATGAAGCATTTTTATCATGCACAAAGTTAATGCAGGATGTGAGCTACATTGCTATAAGCAGAAGAACTATAATCCCTCACCATCTTTGAGGCCAGAGGTAGGTGCAGTGCAGCTGTTCATGGCAGAGGGAAGGGCTGTGTCCCATTTCCATCATTTCAGGTCATTCTCCGCAGGCTGGGTCATACGGTGGGGCATTCTGCCAACCGAAGAGCTGCAAAGCATATTTTTTGCACTCACATTTTCATGTCCTGAAGAGCACAGCAGTTTCTCTCCATCACTGGAGGAGCTGGAAAGAAACTGCAGTGCTTCACTCAAGTCAAGACTGAACAAGTGAGTTGCTGGTGCAATGGTGGAGAATGAGAGAGCAGGTGGAACACTGTAATATTAACACTGTCAGTAATATAATTATTTGCTCTTATCTTAGACTTTTCTCTGTAAGGAAGAGTTGAAATCAAAACACTTTTTGGTACCAGAAGAGTTGGCTTGTGGAAGAGGGTTAAAGAACTAGACATATGTTCATGAATATGATTATGTCTGCATGGCACCTTAGGGGCTGGACCATGGAGCTCACTAAGGTTGCTGTGCCCCTTGATGTGTCTCAGTGCTTTTCATGGTCAAATACAGGACACTTGTAGAATTCCCTATAGGCTTAGAAAGGCTTCTGGAGCTCAAACAGCCTACAAATCCATCTGCCTTCGTATTTCACAATATTGGGACCCTCCTATGAAGAGTCACATGGCTGACCTGTCATGGGCCATGTTATGGCACTGCAAGGTAGCTGATGCTTGGCCATGTGTGATTCAAGCAGAAGCATGCTCCAACTTGCTAGGACATAATCTAAGTTTTCAGTCTGCAGCACATCACAAATCTATTTCACTTTTAGTTTCCCAGTACACAATAAACATTCATAGCCAAAGAGTGTGGACCCGGGACAACTATGGACCTTAAGAAATGGGCTTTAAACACACACTTCACAAAACCAGGGATGAAGTCTATATAACATATGCAACAGCTAACTGAAGAGAACTGAATGAGCATTCCCTAACAAAACAGATCTTGTACAACAAAATGGAAACTGGCATGTGTACAGTACTATGCAGTTTAACATGAGCAATAGTAAATGAGAAGACAATGTTAGGATGCTACTAAGTGCTAACTCTTAAGAAACCTCGGATATGTACCCTGCATTGCAAAGCATGCTGGAAGTACTGGAAATATCCATTGCTATTGTCACTAGAATGTTCTGCAGTTGCTTGTCACTTTTTTGAGCCAAACATGGATAGTTGGCACAGCTATCATCTTCCAAGGGTGCTGCCAGGTTTGCATAGCTTGATTTTATGCCATGATCACATTCATCCCTTCTGGCTGCAGGTATCTCAGGAAATGGTAGTTCAGTCTGTCTCCTTAGGCACTGGGTGTCCTTCATACCTTCTTCAGAATTGCACTTGACATTTCAATATCCCAAACTTAGTATATGTGATACATCATGTCGATTTCCACACTTGAGTTAGGCATCAGGAAGATTTCAATGTTCTTGCCTCAAAGAGAGAAAACATTTCTAAGGATTGAGGCTTAAAAAAATTGCTATAAACAGGAGACATGCGACAAAAGAATAATTTTAAAAACAGTGCAATATTAATATTTTGTAAAAGATACAAATATGCAACGCATTATTGATAAGCTTGGCAGAAAGATCACAGTCCTATGATAAAAAAAAAGAGTTCTGAAAGAGCAGAAGAATGTCAACAGTTAGGCAGCTGTTAGGGAAAAACCTTATCCTAGTTCTAAACAATAAGCTGCAAAGACGCGAGGACCCTAATGTATCTGCAGCTGGGACACTGAGTATGAACATGAAATCAGTAGCAGTGAAATGTTTTCTCAGGGCAGGGCCCTGTTTTATCTCTGAGCCCTAACCTGAAGCAGAGTCAGCACAAATACGGAAAGTATCTATTTTTGTCAGTCTTTCTTCAGATAGGCTAAGTTAAACCTAAGACTAATTCAGTTACTCTTAGATTAAATCTGGCAGAAGTGGAAAGTACAGTCCTACTGGTCTCAGACTATTTCCATTGGCACTTCTGTTGACATGTCTTACCTAGTTTAAAAGTCTTAAATTATATAGCATGGTCTCTAATGTCAGAATTCATCTTCCTTTACAGTATTAATGCCTACTAATACTTATACTAATACTTAAGTGCCAATTAAAATCTACGAGCATTATTGCATCCCCCCCAGTCTTTTTTTTAGTTTTTGTTCTTTGGAGTAGGAGTCATCTTTGTTCTCTTTTTTTTTTTTTTTTTTTTTGGTACATCTCCTAGCACAATGGGACCATGATCTGAGACTGATTTTCTTAAAGTTCTAGAAGAGACGTATTGGAAGTAAAAGTTTCAAAATAGATCTATGCCATCTGAACTTCTGTGCTTCACTGCATGACGCCCATTTTAAAGACAGGGTCAGATTCAGGAGTAAAATAGTTGGAAAGATACAGTGAGGGGCTCTGTGAGAGTTTTGCCAAAAATAAGATCCTCCATCCATAGTCCTGCAGCCTCTGAGACTGACCTGTAATGTTGTGAATTTATGTACCTCGTGCCAGCCTTCATTTCTGTATGGAGCAAACACAAAGACAGAAAGTTACAACTGCTTCCAAAAAAAATAAAAAATTTAGTACTAAAAGTATGGAAGCATCATGTGAAGCTTTGATAGTTGTTTTAATAATTATTTGATTGACTGAGATTCTGTATCTTGTACTCAATAACATTTCAATCAAAAAGAGTAAATTCCAAAATACGTCAAACTTCTATTATTCGGTCTTATAATATAAACTGAAAGAGTCACTATGTGAGACTGAGAAATAATTAACAAGAAATAGAATTTACCATTATTAGCATAGTTCTTAAATTTCATTCTTCTTGATTGTAGAGAGAATTTTAAAGAAACCTCTACTACAGAACAGTACAGGGAAGAAACCTCTACTACAGTACAGAACAGGGATGTATTATGGAGTCACATAAAGAGTACTTGCTGATAAGCAATCCTTTGAATCCTAAAAAATCTCTTCTCTTTAATAACTATACCAACTGCCACTTCCAACCACAAAGCAAAGGTTAACTGGCACAGTGACTTGAGAAATGCAGCAGTTGTCTAGGGAGGCTAAACAACATATTATTCTGCATTTATTTTAATAGATATTTACATGCATATACAAGTTGAAAATGCACATACTTTCATAAATATAAGCAAAAATAACAAAAAGACCTCAGCAAACAATACTGTTGATGATTTATGATTCCATAATCCCCTTTATAGCCCCCTAATAAGCATTACATGTAGCAAAAACAAAAAAGGAAATTTTCTGTTTTAAACAGGCCTCTTAATCGTGAGAAGTATTTAATCTTTTGGAAATGTCTCAGTGGCACATTGCTGACGGCATGCAATAAAGGTAGTTGACCTGTCCCCTGTGGAGCAAACCCAAGGCAGTCTGCCTAATCTCATCCTGGGAAACACATCCAGCATCATTGCATCTGGTGAAATCACATGGGTATTTTTTTCAGATGCCTTGCAAATGCATACACAGAAATTATTAAAACAAGCTTTGTTCAGTTCACAATTTAGCCTTTTTGAAGCATCTCCCATGCCCTTGAAGAACAAAGCAGACAGCTGTAGTTAAATTCTGTTTTTAAGATTGTCTGCAAAATGACTCTCATCCCCTTGAGAGGAAATAATTCAATCCCCACAATGCCGGGCACAGTTAAAATCTAAAATAAACACGTAAGAAATCCCCTTATTTAAGATACTGTCTTTTCCCATTATTAAGTGTCTTCAGATATAATACAATTTTGCTAAATTTTAAATACTCAACTCGAAGATTTCCATGGCAGGTGTCTGCCTCAGGCTGAAATGAATGTCGTACTTGTTTTGGAAAGCTTAAGCAAGCAGATCCATGCCTCACAATAGATTTCATAGGAAAATATTTTTGCTCCTATGAGAAATGTTTACAATTACCAAGGAAACTGTATTATCTTTATGTTCTGGAGCAGTGGCCTAAAGCTTGGCATGAGCTAGCCTGTGAAAATCTGCCTACATTTGGCTTGCATTTGTAACCTCCTAGGGAAAGAAAAAAAAAAAAGCTTACATATTTTTAGCCACTAGATTTTGGCAGTTACCTTCTCCAAAGCTTCATCTTCACTGGATCTGCTCCTTGCCTGGACTGAAGGGGCCAAGTGGGGCTTTGTGCAATTCCTCCTCTCTTTGACAAGTATTGTGGTTTGGAGAACAAAGCTTGTAGCAGGAGATTATCTCTCTTTTAGTGTCAAAGAACCCCTGCTGATGCCACAGCAATAAAACTGCCTAAGTGGAGCATTAGGAGCTGGGCCCGAGCGTTACAAGGATGGGGACAACGAAGGAGCACAGGACAAGAGAGAGTGACTGAAATTATTAGGGAAAAGATATGAAGGCAGAGAAAAGTGGAGTTAAAATGCAAAGTTAATAGAAAGGAGTGGGAACAGTCTGGATCTCAGAAAGAAATTATTTAACTGGGAAGGCCACTGAGGAATCTGTGACTGTAATATGGATGTACACAGAATAGCACCCGTGGAGGATTTATGTTTGGTAAATGACAGATAAGTATTACCTTTGTCTGCCCCTAGAAGCAGTGTTTTGCTCCTGCCAGGTAAAAATTCTGTAGGCCAGATGACATGCTTGTCTCTCCCGCCTCTTGTGGCTGATTCACAGAAGAGGGACAGCTTTTCACAACTCAAGATTGCATGTCAGAGGTCTGTGCTGCACCCACCAACACAAACCAGTTGAGAGTGTGTACATACGATGTATTGTGTGTTTATAATTTCTGCTTTTAAAAGCCAGGCAGCGGCACTGACTTTGTGAACAGTCTTGTTGTTCTTCGGGCTTTTATGCATAATATATACTTATTTCCTCAATGTGAGGAATGAGACAACTCTTAGTTAAAAATTAAAACAATTTATTAAAAATGGAAAAATTGAAAAATTACAGAAATTAGAAAAATATAAAAATTTGGGATCCTAGTGGCTCAGGAGGTATGCCCCAGGAGTGCAGGGATTAGAGATCTTCACGCTTAGACAGCACTGGACCTCTGGTGGAAGAACTTGCAGTGCTGGGCTGACTTTTAGCTAATCCAAAAGTCAAAGGTAAAAATTATTAAAGGCTCCTTAAAAGAAGTAAGGCTTACCCAGCACTGACCTCTACCTCAGCAAAGCTGGAGAGAGAAAAAAAGGGGCATGCCTTTCGCCGACTCCTTGTTTTATAGTGCCTTTGCTCCGCCCACAGCCCGCCCACAGCCCGCCCCTTTGGTTTAAGGTGATTGGTGTTTTCCCTTTGACAGATTATCTCTGTCCACCAATGGCTCATCCTTGTCAGAGGGGTGGTATTAGTTGAGATAAGGGTCATTAAAATTCAGGTTGCCATGGAGCTTACAGGGTAATGGCTATGGGGGCTGGGCTGTTTGTTGGAACTGGGGTTTTGAAATCTGCCTTGGAACCAAAGTACAAGTAAAAACATAAAAAAAATACATCCAACACATCTTAAAACACTTGTAAAAGTATACAGTAAACACAGGAAAGATAACTCTTATGGTGTACAAGTGATTAATGGAACTTAATTTTTGGTACCTGGGCTGATGGGTTAATTTTAACATTCAATTTAAAAATATTTAACTCAAAATTAATTAATTAAAGCACTTAATATGCAAAGACCAAGCACAAATAGGGATTTCATGTATGACACTCAAAAATTCATAAAGGCAAGTTTTTTACTGAAACCTGATATGAATCAGTCATTCTTAGAACACCCTTAAGAGTCAACCCTGTACTTTGTGTTTCTGTCATCACGTGCCTCTGAGGAGGAAAAGTCTAAATCAGAATACCCAAGTAACGAAAGTATCTGAAACATATTTAAGCTCATAAAGTTTAAAAGACGGGTAAATGTATAAGCTTAGAACGCAGCTATCTCTAACCCGAGCTCCTCATCCTCTGTGCTGGAGCGCGAGGTGCTGCGATCTTCCAAGGGTGTCTCCTTAGCCAAGCCGCTCGGCAGCATCAGCCACACAGTCAGACATGCGCGCACGCACAAATGCACGGATGGCTTCAGTAATGCGGGTCGACGGCAAAGAGGCAGGAAAGATCTCTGCGTGGAGTTCCACGGGAGCTCTTTAATGCACCCACAGCCTGAAAAGTTCCAGAGGCGAAGACAGAGAACAATGGAGGGTCCAGGTTTAAGTACGGGAGTGGAAGGAGCTCCAGATAATCTGAAGGCACAGGGGCGATACAAAGGCGGGACTAGGGAAGGGGAGCCAGTGGGGAAGCTCTGGGGGAGTGGCGAGGGGCCAAGGCCAATGGGGGGAACATGGAGTGGAGAACTTTCTATGGCATGGAACATATAAGGTTTCAAGGGGGTGGAGGGGCCACAGGCCAACCAGGGAAGCAGAACTGGGGTAGATTAACGTAACAGAACAATGCATCCTGTGAGAAGCCTTTCTGGTCGCCCTAACCTGAGCAGGTTCTTTTGGTACTAGGGACTTGTCCCACCAGGGGACTCTCTTTGTCCCTTCTAATGTAGGCTCACTGGCCACCACATGCAGCTGTCCGGAAAAGTTCAGTGATGAGAAATGTGCAAAGTTGAAGGATAGAAATCCAGTAAATTACTTTCTGGTCACTTCAGCTATGTTGCCCAATTTACTAGAGCTCTGGAGACAGGAACTGACCCATTCATTCCCACACACTGTGTGGTGCTCTGTATTTAAAAACTGATTGTGTTAATAAGCATTTAGGAGTTTCCTTTGCCTTTGTACAGTAGAACTAACTGGGCTATTATGTAACCTTAATACTTTTCTTTTTTCTTACTATTTACCATTTCTTCTCTGCTGTCATTTTAAATAGCACTGATATTTACTTCTACATCAAATTACAAATGAAGTTCTGTAATGAAACAGAAAAGAGTATTCTGATTGTAGTTCTGCTAAGTTTGCAGTGCTTTGTCATGGTAAATGCTCCCCACTGATATTATGTCTTACGATCACTGTTGCTTAGAGTTAAGGAAAAAACCCAAAATACCCAAGTGATAAAGTGTATTGCAAGATTGGTGGAACATACTGAAACTCCATTCTAGCTAGGAAAATTGAGTCATTGCTACGATTAAGAGAAATGAGATTACTTACTCATAAATCCCTAGCAATCATTGTCTTTCAAATACCACAGCTAATAAATAACCATTTGTTTACAAATAGGCTGTATCATCCTCTGGTGGCTGAGGCCCATGAAGCTGGATCATATTTACCTTTTTCTGAAGCCTTCCATTAAAGTTTCTAAAAGGTTTCCCTTTGATGATCTTATGTCTATAAAAACTGAATCCACCTTAATCTCTTTGGATATCGTATTAAGTACAGCGTTTCTCAGCCTGTGCAAAAATCTTGAAATATCGCTGTGAGAATTTTTAAACATAGTTTAATTTTGAGTACTTTTAAGTGATATAATGTAGCTCATTTCCTTTAGCCTTGAATTGTACTTGGCAGGTTAATTATCTTTTGCAGTTACAATGAATATTTTTTCCTAAAATTTAGGCCTATCAGGCACCTGAAAAATTTTCAAGATAATAAACAATGTTGAGTGCATCCTAGTTATTACAAATGTTAAACAATGAGAAGAAAAACCAAAATTTGATTACCACTGAGCCCCTGAACATTATGACAAAGCTGTTTTATCCAAATTAAGTATTTAGTGAGAATTTTTAAAAGCTTCTCTCACGTTTGAACTGTCTTGTTTTGAAATCCCTCTTTTTCAGTGCAGAGAAAAAGCTTATTGATGTAAAATTCCTTCTGAAGAAGAACAGGAATTTCACTCATCAAACCGTCGCCATCAGTCATAAAGGCTCTTCATACAACAGATTCCTTTCAGTCGCCTCCTGAAAACAAAACATATTTAGCCAAGTATTAGCGAGATAACAAGGAGCTGTATTTTTACCAGTACAGATAACTTGGTTGCTATGCCAAAAAGTCAACTTTTCATTTTTGAAAAAGAAATTACTCCAGAGAATTTTTTTCCCCACAACTCTTAAAATATACACCAGCACTAAATAAGCAATCACAGATTCACTTGAAGACTTGAGCTGTGAAATTGCATCTCAAGCAATTAAGAATTCTTTGTATTATGACAAGTAATACATACTAAACTTGTTACGCAGAATGGGCCAAATGAGATCTTCCAATATCAGAGTAACTTGTTATCTTTTTAGTGAAATCAATACCTGTAATTTTAACTTTCCAGATTTTCTGAATTTCCACTTGAGAGGATGTACAGCCAATATGGTCCTACATCCTTTCAATCTTCTTTCTGCTGCTCTTGAATCATAAACTTGTTCTTCAGCCAGTCTGCTGCATCCATTTCATTTAAACTTAGTCTTAGCTCTCTGAATCAGGCTGCTATTCTTTTAACACTTGTCCATAATCAGCTACACCAATTAGCTAATTTCCGTTCAGATTAATTTCTTTTTCCAGCATTTTAGAATTGTTTCAGCAACCAAGATTTTATCCTGCGTTGTTTTGGGTTTTGTTTTCCTCCCGTAGAGACTGCTTTCAATTGGCCTTTGTCTTTGAAGGGAACTTTTCAATTTCCATTGGTAAACACCCTTTTAAATATATATTTTTTTTTAGAATATGATTTTTTTTTTCCCCAATACCTTAGCATTTCTTGCTTGTAAATGCTTTTCTAGTTCATCCTGAAACATGGCAAATGAGAAGCAGAGATGTTTTTGTTTGCCATCTACCCACTCTTCCATTTCACATGGTGGGGGTAGGTGCATCCATACGATATGGAAATACATGCTTTATATCTGTTTGTGCTTTACACAGCCTTATATGTAAATGGACAAATATACAAGATGGTTTGAATGGATGTTTTAATTAAATGTAGAGATTATTTTTAATTTTTTCTTGTCCTCTTTGTTTTTGTGTACACTGCAGTTATATTTGAACCATATTAAGTGTTTCCTAAACAGACAATAAGAAAGTTCTCACTCAACATGGCATTTGTAGAGTTAGTTTCTTCAGAAAAAATGGCCCAAAGGTAATATTATCTGCTTGTATCTATTTAACCCTCCCATCCCTCTGAATCATGTCCCAGAATACAGATTTTTTTAGTAGGAAGCAAATCTTAAATAAGGACTCCTTAAATAGATTATGTTGTTGTGACAGGTAGAAAAAAGTAAATGAGCTATTAGATGTCACAGAACTGTAGAATCACCAGATTGTTTAGAGCTTCAATCTGACTGATAGCGCTGCATTGCAAGATGCAGCTGCAGAAATCAAAATGCACATCTGAACAATGCTGAGTCATTACTCATGTTTGAGAATGTAATGTCTACTGATTTGCATTTGCTTTGCTGTACCTTATTTTGGAATTTTAAAGTGGCTTTTAAATTCTTAAGAGTATTAGACCTTTATATGGGTAAAGAGAAAAACAGTGACAGGAGTTACAGCAAAAAACATTTTTACACTGTAGATAAAATTTGTTATTTTTGGCATAAATTAGTGACTGTGGTGGTAATTAAGAGGAAAGTCTAGTACCAACTAGTTATTGCATATTTATTTGATACTTTTGCCTACTTATTTTCCTTTGAAGTGTATTTGACACTGGGCACTGTCAGGGTACTGGAGTAGGAGGCCTGTTGGTCTTAGATCTAAGATATCAACTCCTAGTTTTCATCTAATTTTCTTTAGAAAAGATAGAAGTGCCTAATACAGTAAACACAATTATTCCAGAGCACTTAATGGAGGGCTAGCAAAATAGATAACTTGACAAGATTATAAAAGCTGTATAAATATAGCAAAGTATGTAAACTGCAATGTTTTTCATTAGAAAGTAATAGAAATGCAAATTGATTTCATAAAAGGCACTCAAAAGAGGGTTTTTTTTCTGCAAAATTGTTTTCTTATTGTGAGACATCAGTGTGATAATGCCCCAAGAAATAACAGGCATCTTGCCATTGGTTTAGTTCTAAGAAAATAGGGATTTTCCCAGGATCAGACCAGCACAGCTCTGTTGTTTCTAGGAAAAGCTGTTTAGTACTTTGACTATCTTCCAGACAAATTTCCAGCATTAAACCAGAAAACATTCTATAGATCTATTTCACATAGGCCTGGTTTTCATGGACACACCCTCTGGCTCTCAAACTTGAATTCCATTTTTAAGTATACTGCATTCTGCTATGGTGGGATACCATTTATCTTATGGCCAGCTGTGACCTGACTTTCAAGAGAACACAAGGTAATTTAAGAGCTATTGATGCCCAGAGCTTGAATCCTGACCACTTTTGCATGTACATAGAATGATGTGAAGATCCAGGTGTTACATGCTGGTACAGTGATCCCAGAGTGCTAGAGCTTAAACTCTGGAAGAAGAGTTTCAATTGAGGTAGATACAGGTAGATCCAAGGAAAGTACCTTTTGGAAGTTGAGAATAAATTAAGCACCTGATGAAGAAGAAAAAAATGTAATCTCTTCGATTGCTGTTGGATTCTGACTTCAACTATTTTCTGCAGCTGTGAGTTCTTCTGGTGCTCCCATGAAATGAGATGAATAGCTGTATAGATAAACTTCCAGACTAGGAGTGAATGTGATTTATTGTTTGAGGGCTAACATTGTCTCTTAGAGGCAAATGCAAGAGCTAAACTGGACAGTGAACAGCTTTACAGTCCTGCTCTTCTTGGCAGTTGAGTCTTGTGTTTCAGAATCGAAGCACTTTAAATAAATTTTATCTAGATCTTACTATGATATCCTGTCAAACACAAATAAATATAAAAATAATATAATTTAATGGCAAATAGGCAAAGCCCAATGGATCCCTGTGCGATTCATCATGTGGCGATAGCTTGGACCGTGCCGATACAGAACTTGGTGAAGGGCCCAGCTCAATGCTGAAGATGGCATAGAGAGAGGTTAGCTGACTAATTCAGCCTGACACCTCTCCTGATCCAGGAATTTTGGTTCTGTTTACATGACTGACACCATTGTAAAGAACAGACATGCCATGAGTCTTCATGGCAGGATCAAACAAGTGTACTGAGAGTTATGAATTGTGTCTACTTGTAGCAAAGCATTAGAACCTTCTCTGAGGTAAAGTGACCCCTAATGATGGTCAAAATTATGAACTACTTCATTGTCAATTAAAGGGCACAAGAAAGGAAACAGACAAACACACTCTAACATCTGCAAGATGTCTGGCATCTTGTTTGTTTGATCATAAACTGTGTTATCTTATTTTGGTGTAATTGCTGGAAACAGATTAGATTCTATCTGAACCATTGTATTGGGGTTTTTTACTTTTACTGAGCACTACTGAGAACCAGATTTTCAAAATATGACATCTATTTTTCAGGTACAATTTAAGCACTATTTTTTCTGCAAGCAAATGATAAAATATACAGATATGCATACAAACCTCAGCTGTATGTGCTAACTGAATACAAACTAAGCACAAACGGGCTTTTACAGATGTAAATTCTATCATTTGCTTGTACAAGTGACAGTGATAAACAGCCACACACACCAGTGATTTGCATGCACGGAGCTGAAGTTTAGCTCTGAGTGCTTTTTGAGACCTTAAGTGTCATACCCTGTTGACAGCATATTTGACCTGAGAACTTCAGCTTTTAAAGAAAAACATTTCCTTGCAACTTCAGTTTATTTTCTTTATATCCATTACCATGTCTATTTATTTTTAATCTGTCATCAAAACATCTATCTTTGAATGGTTAGGCTGACTTGTGTCTTGTGCTGAACCATTGCTAATATGCTGGGATTTTGGGAGGCATTGCTGTTTAAGTACATTTGCTTAATTTTGGATCTAATTCTATTCATTTTGCAATGACTGGACATTTTTCCATTGGCTCTTTTGATTGTACATTCCTTGGGGCAGGGATGTGTCTTCCATTGTTTTTATTTGTGCATGCACTACCAGGGATGGTGCCCAAGAAATACAAGTAGACAATAACCTATTCTTTCAAGGAACAAAAAGATATTCTTTTTGATGCATTCATCTTTCATCTCTCTTGAGTTTGACATTCAGAGTCAGAAAATTGTTTGCAGGGTTTTTAATTTTCATCAGTTTCCTAGGTTTTTGCATCTTCTAGTATTCTCATTTCCTCATTAATTTGCTTCATACTCACTCATTCAAATGTCTGTTTTAAACTCTACCATTCCGAGTAGAAAAATTAAAAATAATTTTTTCATGTTGCTTTTTGAAGATGTATGATATCCCACTCAGCAAAAGTTTCTTTTAGATTTTTACTTGGTGGGGTTCTTTTCTCTATAGCACCCAACAAAAGCAGAAATAATGAAAACATGGCTTTTACAATTGAGGAGACATTGCTAGCTCCAAAGTACAGATATATTGATACTATTTATGGAATTCAAAATTATTTTGGAAAGGGAAAGTTCTAGATTTTGTGTTTCCCCTTCAGAACCATGTCCTTTATTTCACCTTGTAGTTGTAATACTGGCATCAAAACAGGTTTATCATAGGCAGAAACAGTGAAGTCAGACTTTTCTAAATATTAATTAAAGTAATGAACACTATACTGTTTAAATACATACTCTCTATCTCACTGGATTCAACCAGTTGCAGGTTAAGACCTGAATATAGTGGACAAAACTGTAAAACACTGTACTCAAGTTCCAGCAGTTGAATAGAAGAGCAATTGATAATGTATATGCTTGTTATCAATTTTTAGCCTTAAGAAGAAGCGATGAATTGTGTTCAGTCTTATTTATGCTTAACACTTTGGGTTTTTTTAACTCTAAGAAATTTGATGAGTTTAAATGTATTTTCAATCTGCAGAAGGAACAAGGAGAGAATGGGGCATATCTCAGCAGGACCAGAGAGTCAGCAGAAGTTGAAAGAAGTAGTCAAATTGAGCAGTATGCATTAATTTAAGAAGTAAAAGCAGAAATGTTTTAAGAAAGTAGGTTTGTGCATACTGTTTACACAGATACTACCAAATGGATTACTCATCTATTTTCATCATCAAGAAAATTCTCCAGACTTCAGTTTTGACAGTTTTAAACAAAACCCATCATCCCAGCTCAAAACTGCATTTGCATATGTATATATGCAGTCTGCTATGAAAAGAATAAGATGCTATTAGCACATTGAGTCCTTATGCTTCTCCCTACTACAAGAGGCAGAAGCAATGAAAAGAGATTGGGAAAGGAGAAAAAAAACCCAGGAATAAAAAGGGGTTGCTGGAGCTAAACACGTAATTGTTTTGGGCTTTCTCCTTAGCCCATGGCATGTTCCTGCTCTGATGATGTTTCCCTACGATTCTACTGGGCGTATTAGAAATAAAGGCACAAGGAACACTCCATAGCATGGAAAATCAGACAGGAGTTGGTGCTCCCAAGACCTGCACTAGTTCCTCCACAAATCTCCTCTGCACTTTACTCAGCAAGGCTGTGCGTGGCTTTCAGCTCAGCTGGTGAAACAGAAATACTGAAGGGCTTAGCCCACACATCATCTTGTCCCCATCTCTCCCTGCTAGTGTGACTCCAAATTTCAGTCCTTGCACACCAATGCTTGGCTGCCACTGGAGATGTTGTATCCCTTGTAGAACATTCTCATGCCTTTATCTGCTTCTGAAAGTTTCATCTCTAGTAATGAAGACTTAGCATCCATTAAGAAATTATACAGACAAATTCTTTTTCTGTTGTTTTAAAGCATCTTCCATTTTCTTTTTGTTTCTAAAAATCATTACAGCGACAAATTACTTTGTTCCCATTTTCTAACCTAAGTTAACTCAGTGGAGATCTTCTTTTCCCGAGTACTGAAAACTACGTCAAACTTTTCAATTTGACACAGATCCAGGCTTACCACAGGAACTGAGAAGACCGCAGCATCACCCAGTGAAATACAGATGTTTTCAGATTGTGTGGAACAAAATTGGCTGTGCTGCCCACCCATTTCCCTCAGAGATGCATTTCTTCCCTTTGTGTCTCCCACCCAGTGATATCTTGACTAGCTATGAGTCCAGGCCAACTCTCAGAAAAGTCAGCAGAAATAGCTGCTTCTTTTTCAACTTCCTACAACAGTTTTGAGGGGAATAAAGCCTTCCATACACCCTAAAGAACAGATACTTGTGTGGTCAAGTCCTGACGCTGCTATGGAAAGTGAGTGCATGGCCGTTGCTCTCACTGCAGTGTCTTGGGCAAGGAAGGATGAAGCTCCGGCTATGGCCAGAGAATAGTTTTGTTTGTCAGTCATGTAGAATTTAAACTACAAGGAGCTATGTTCATGTTTAAAAATCATCAAGCCTATCAATTCTATTTGATGGCTTTCTAGAAAAGGAGCTGTAGGAGTTCAGTGGATCTCCCAAAGGTTACAGGATTCTTTATTCCAAAAAAGGAACAGAGATAAGTCTTTAAGGATATCAAAAATATCACTCAAGGCTTGAGTTGTGCAGCCATTCTATGTGGTTTTGTGAGCAAAAATGTTAGAACAGAGGGGAGAAGTGAAACTAAATTGTGGGTAGGAAGCTAGAAGACAAGATGCTTTTGAAAACGTAGCTTGTAATGTATCAATTTTCATGCTGGACTTTGTAGACAATGTTGAAATTCAAATAGTATATTCAGCTTTTACTCTCTATGAGCATTCTCAGCATGTCTTTATATCCCAGTGCAATGTAATTGTTTTAGGATAGCATTTATTAAGCATATTAAATTATAGACTTTCTGAGACAGAAAATACCTGCATAGATAGATCTCAAAAATTACAGAAGTCCCCAGGTTACCGAATGTTTGCATGCCTGCAATAAAGTGCCTAAGAGTGCAGAAGCAGAGATCGATGAGTGGGAAAATGACTCATTGGATATTTGTATTAGCCACTTTGAAAGGTATAGTATGGAGAGAATTATCAATAAAGTCAGAGTCTCCATGAGACAGCAACTATTTGCAACTCTTAAGCTAGAAATGAAATAGCCTAGAATGCAAGTTGACAGATAAGAGTGTTGAGTGAGGCCCCAAGGAGCTTGTGTTGACAACAGGAAACCTTTTATTTAAATTGTGTAAGGGTGGTAAAAGGTCAAAATTATTCAAATGCTGAATGCAGTGGATAGATGAATCCTGAACCAACAGATTTGTGAGGCAGCAGAAAGCCAAATGTTCCGATAGGTACATTTTTATAAAGATTGCATAAATCTCGCTTACTTGTAATAGCCACTTTCGTACATTTTACATGCAACATCTTCAGTTTATCCACGTTAATGTAAATGTAAATGTGCTTGAGAAAGACCTGAAAATATCTTTGAATATTAATTCTTATGTAAGTAAATATCAATAAATGTTTTAGTTAGTTTCTGAGCAGTTATCCTAACTACTCATAAGAAGTGACAAATTGTTAAGTGAAATAAATGACCAAAAGAAGAGACTGTGGAAAGGGTGTAAATGTTCTTTTTAATCTGATGCTGAACTACTTTATGATCTTAGGCAACTCATTTAATTTGTGCATGTCTTCCCACCATTTCTAGCCTTATTAATTAGGACGACATAGAATCTCCCTGCCATGTTGGTTGCACAGTATGTTTTACTATCATCTGATCATAACCAAGAATAACAAGATAAAAATTACACTGGATTCTAGAAGAGGTCTTTGACCCTTGCCATCAAATTGTTCCAATTCTTGGCCTGTAATTAAATTCATATTGTCATCACTCCCTGAGTTTAATTTTTTGAACTACGAAGAATGTACTTCATCAAGAAAGGTTTTCCTTTTGCAGTTTAGAACATCAGTATCTCTGGAATCTATTTAGTCACCTACACCCATTTTACAGTACAACACACAACTGCAAAATATGCAAGAGCATGGAATGTGTGTTAATGAGTCATAGTATTGATTTCACCAGCAATATTTTAATGCTGTTTCTCTTGAAAAATGAATAATAGATCTGGGCTCAGAAATTCTTAATGTATGTTGTGTATGGTAATAGATAGTCCATATTCAGTAATGCACTTTATTATTCTATATAGAAACTAAATTATATGCTGTTTTACCACATAAGTGAAAGATCCATGCTAATTTTTTTCAATCTGTCAGCACATCTGAAAAGCATTCAACACGATGTTGCTTTCTTAGGAATTCAACCTTTTGGGTGTGGATTGGCTTGCCCTCTAGTGAGACTCCCCTCTTTCTGCTTCTCAATGCATCCTCTTCCAATACAGTTGCCATTTGGTAAAGCATTCTGGTTCACCATTCCTCTACCTCAGCTCCAAATACAATTCTGTGTTTTTAGTTCAATGAATGTACCAAATAAGTTGAAGGTTCCAAAACCTTTTTATCAGGCAATACCGATGAACAGTTCAGCTTTGTGTCTTACCACATTATCATAGTCTGTGGTCCCACTCTTCAGAAGGACCACTGAAGAGACTGAAAGGAGGTCATGCTTCATATCTCTCCAGGCTGCTGGTTCAGATTATATTTTTCTGTCCAATTTGTTACTGTTTCTAGATATGCGGTGACTGTTTGTATCTGAAACTCTGCTTGGCCTGGAGATCATTATTACTCTCACTGAAATTTGCAATGATTATTCAGAACTTTACCTTAACCTAAAATAATATATTCTACTTAGGCTTCTCTTGAAATACTTTGAATAACAGCAATCTGGTTTGTGCAGAGAAAAACTGAGAGCACACTGTTATGATGAATTGTTTTTAATAATTTTATTTTTGCAATAGAGTTGTAAATCTTTTGCAGCACAAAAAGGAAAGATGGGGGAAAAAAGAGAAGGAAAGGGAAGTTTGAAAATCAGCAGCCAAATACAAGACTTTTTACTGACTTTCATGTAGTCTAGGGCCTGCCCTTTTCTTACATATGATCATGTTGACTTAAACTATCTCAGAAGTTTCTTTTGGTTTTGGGGGTTAAACTCTCTAGGATTAGGTACAGAGCTTTCTGAATCCAGGGCCCCCACCTTTGGAAATAGTTTTCCTTGGTTCACTGCCAATGTCCAGCTCCAGTAATCTTCAGAGCACATGGCAAAATATTTTTACTTGGGTAAGTTTTTCTGTATTTTTAGATTGTTTGGTTTTGCTTTGAATTTTACTTTACAGTCCTCAAGATGGTAGATTGGGAATCATTATTTTCTAACAGGATTATTTAGTATTACCCACCATGGGAAGTTTTCTATGTAATTTATCAGTTGTTTTTATAAATGTGCACTGTAGTGCCTGAATGAACAATGTTTTTATTTTCACTTTTATTTTGCCATTTTCTAACCTGGGATACTGGAAGTACTTCGACTGAAACAGGAAAAACTCTTGAGGACGGAAGTTTGTTCCTTGCATGTCTTCTCCTTTGTGGAAGGGGTGACTGTGCAGGTGGACAGACAGTGGGATGGCTTATCAGCTGTGTGGGCTCATGGCTTTGTTCTGGGCAATTCTGCAGCCACGTACACCTTGGTACATGTTCAAACATCCCCCCAAAGCGCCTGTCTGCAGTAAGTACTGCTTTTTGCTTATGAGACCAAAACTGCCAGAGTATCCAGAAGGTTTAAGGCTTTCTACCCCAAAATGCAGTCTTTCAATAAAGTCTATTGCAATGATTACAAATGGATGATTGTAAGTAGTCTAAAGTATTTGATTATAAATGTTAATATATATGGCTTGATTGTCTAATTATTTACCTTAGTTTTAAACATTTATGCTGGTAAATTCAATAGAAAGGGTCCTCATTTGCACCAATCTGAGAAGACAGAAGGGCCTGCAAGTACTTGACATGCTTTGAGAATAATATGAAAGGATCTTTAGAGATGTGTATTATAAAATTACATCTTTGGTGTATGACAAAGACTTTTTTTTTTTCTCTATTGTAAGATTAGCTCTTGCCCTTTGTCTAAATATATGGTAGCAATAAGAACTGTTCATGTTCCCACAGTAACAATACTGTTGGGGATAACAGAACCCAAGGCCAGGAACAAAAGGGTGTCATAAAATACCTGATAGTCACCCGCTTCCCAAAATATCCTGGGACAGGTTCTCTCTTGGTGTAAAATAGACCAGCTCCTGAGGATGTGGCCAGGTATCTCTGCAGAGTGGGTAGTCCCTATTGGAGAGGTCAGTACATGCATCAGCCAGATGATGTATAGATCAGATCTTTGCACTGCAGGCTCTTAGGAGATGTTTCCAGTTAACTTTCAGAGCAGCTGCTCCTCAGGACAATGTGGTGTTATATTTAGAAGTGCAGACTGGTCACCTGATAGTGTCCTGATTTAAGAACGATCAGGTCTGTGCTCACCATTCATCTCTTTGAAATGAAAAGGGGAAGAGCTGAAGAGTTGGCTTGGCTCTGACACCACCAAAAAAATTCTTGTTTTGGTATAAACCACTCTTAATGAGATTGCATTTTCCTCTACCATGTCTAACTTCAGTCTGAGAAGGAAGATAACACAAAGAATAAAACAGTTGAGAGTGCACTGCGGTCACAACTGATTTAGAAGCTTACACGCGATTTTTTTTTTCTTTTCTTCTATCTATGTTGATAAAATCGGAGAGCCGGTGGCTAGTACTGATTTAGATTTCCAGCCTGGATTTGTTCCTGTTTTTCTCCTTACTCCAGTTCTCCTTGTGCAGTGCTGCGTGGCGCTGGCAGCCTGAGAGAGAGGGAGCTCCAGTCACACGCATAGACTCAGACCGCGGAGAGGAGATTAACATCAAGGAGCCCACATTTGCAATAGCGGGTGGTGCTGGGGGGAGAGACGAGGGGAAAATAAAATAAAAGCAACAATCGGGTAAATGCTCGTCTCTTCTCGCCACCAGCACCTTGCACAGGTCTGAAATCGCTTGTTTTGCTTTGCTGTATTGCGCTTGCTTGGGCTGTGGAGAGGGGAGGGGGAGGGGAAGAAGGGGGAGGTTTAACTTTTACTTGACATTACCGGGTTATTGTCACTTCCCCCGTGTTAAACCTCGGTGGTTTCCCCTCGCCCCCACCCCCTCCCCGGGCTCGGCTCTCTCCAGTTAACTTTGTTCAAACGGCTGCAGCCAGGAGGGCTTGTCCGGGCCTGGGACACAGATAGCGTAAAGTAAATAACCACCACAATTAGGCTGGGGCCGGGAGTTGATCTTCGTGGCGAGAGATCTGCTTAGTTACCGTTTGCTGTTTCGGGGCGATTGAAGGCCGCCGTGCCAAGGGCACACACACACACACACACACACACACACACACACACACACAGTCACTCTTACACACGCACGCTGGATACAAAAGTCTGGAGGATCTAGGGGAGAATTGCAGCCGCCGGATCGGTGCAGCAGCCGCGGCCAGAGCCATGCGTGTCACGGCCTCCTGAGGGGGGAAAAGGAAGGAAGGGAGGAAGGAGGAAAACAAAAAGAGAGAAAGAAAGAAGGAAAAAAGAAAAGAGGGAGAAAGGAAAACAGAAGAAAGACGCGGGGTGGTGGAAAGTGTTTGCCTGCTTTTGTCTCGCAATACAGTGAACTGGAAGATGGAGATGGATGTTAAGGGAGTTTCTCCGTGCCCGGAGCCCATCCCCCCGGCGGCGGGGTCTGGCGGCTGCCCGCACCAGCGCCCGCACCACCGCGATGGGCAGCCCGCGGAGCCGGCCCCCGCCGCCGACAGCGGCCACCCGGAGCGGAGGCACGGCAGCGAGAAAGAGGACAAAAAGGTAGGTCCGCTCGGCCGCCGGCCGGCCGGCGCCGCGCCCGCCGGAGGGGCCGGCTGCCCGGGGCCGCGCTCGGCGGGGCGGGCGGGGCCGCTCCCGGGGCCGCTCCCGGTCCCGCTCCCGCCGGCCCCGGCCGCGGGCAGCCCCGCGCCGCCCTTTGTCAGCGCGGCGGCGGGAGGCGGGGGGCCGGCGGCGGAGGTTGTCTGAGGACACGGGGGTGGCGGGGCGGGGAGCGCGGGACCGCCGCCGCCGGGCCCGGGGCGCCGGGCATTGTTCCGCCCGCCCGCCCGGCGGGAGCGGCCCAGGTGCCGCCGCCAAAGTTTAACCTCACTTCGAGGGGTCGCGGCCGGCGGGGCCGCCGCTCCCCTTCCCTCCCCGCGCCTCGCCTCGACTTCCACCCGGCGGCGAGGGGCGAGTCACTTGGGGAAGGAGCTCGGGTGCTGTGTCCCTCCAGCCCTGCTGTGTCATTGCGGACCGGGGGACGGCTGCTCGCTGCCGAGTGAGAACCTGCGGGTGACGGAGTTGAGCGAGAAATGGGTCAGATCGCACCCTTTGGTGCGGATGTGTCTGCTGCTGGGAGAATCGGAAAGTAGGGAGGATGGGATGGGAAAAGGTTGCCATTAAGATAATGTCAGCGGAGTGCATTGATCAGTGCTTTTGTCTGTGGGCACTGTCTTCATTTCCATTCATTTTTCTCGGCATGGGTTTGCTAAACTGAAGCCGATGAATTCTGCCGTGTCTGTAGGTCTGTGACAGGCAGAGACCGGTAAATGTGTAAGTTTCATCGTAATTCGGTGATGGTTGCAAGGTGTGATCCATGTGTGCTAGACTGTAAAACACATCCGTTTATATTTTATTGAAATCCGAGTAATTCTCTGAATGCACAGATACCCCCAAACAGATTATAATCCTAGAGTAATGTAAAAAAGAAATGTTGGCATGTACTGGATTTGAGCCGTGTTTCTTCAACTAGTTTTACTATAGTTTGGTTTTGTTACAAATGTGTAAGAGAACAGTAACACAATGAAGGAATGTAAACTAGCAATGCAATAAATCAATGCAACAATGTCACACCACATATTTGCATGATTAGAGCTCCAATTATCATGAGAAAGACTAGGTATTTTTTAAAAATTGTGTTTTTAACTGTAGACCCCGAGTTTTCAGCATTTGCCTCCTACACTTTTACGTTTGTTACCGTTCAGTAAAATCTGTGCTATTGTTTTAATTAAAAGAGAGTATCGATGCTGGATCATTTAAACAGGGCCTGTACAGTTTAAGAGGGTGGATACAAGGGCTTTATTTTTAAAATGGTAACTGGTGGTTTACATATTGTGATAGATGAACACAGAATTTCATCTCCTCTGAGTTTATGAATATTTAATTCTGTCGTGACTGCATGTTACTGTACATAGCTGAATGATTTGTGTGTGCGTGTTTGTTTCTAGGATCCCTTCCCTTGCATTGTGCTACTTACTAAACTTATAATTATTTTATTTCAAAAAATTAAGGTGTAGAGCCAAGGTTGCCATTTACACATGACTTCGTTGTGCCACTGCCTCGAGCATTTTAAAACCCTGCCATCAGCAGAAATCCATGCTCAGTAATTACTTTCTGATGTGCCACACAGTCTGTCTAATGTTTTACCAATCATGGACATGAGGAAGGCAAAGAAGGTGTGACTCAAGGTGAATGAGCACCAAAGAAGGCCCGATTCTCTGTGGTGTGGCTAATTAATGTGTTTAGATGACTCAGGATTGCACTATTTTATTCTGTATCTGCCAGCATTTTCTGGACATAGAAACAAAAGTACTACTTTTTTTTTTGTCCTATCTATAGCCATGCTAAAGTACTGTGTTATATTCCTCTTTTTAAAATCCACTATTAGCTTTCCCAAGCTTGCCATTGCCAAGGTTGTTGCAATGACTAGCTTGTATTTTTGGGATGTGCTGTGATATTTCAAACCTCCCTAAATGTATGTATCTTTTCTGGATGCTGTCCCAGGACAACCAGTACTTCTTATTAGTGCAGAACTATTTCAGATATCTGGTAAAGTACTGGCACTAGAAATATGGTGAGAAGGGAAAAACCCATTAAAGTGATAGTAAAATCCAGCACTATTGTGGAAAAAACCCAGGTCAACTACAAAACTAAATTCAAGCATTTCTGGAAACATCACCTAAGAACTTTCTAAATTGATTGAAATAACTGTACCATTGTTTATTTGGCCCTTATACAAACATCAGAGGCACCCTGATGCATCTTAGAAGTGTAAGAGCTCTATTTGGAAATTGTAAAGGACATTAGAACCTGGATTCCTGATGTGTGTAATTATGACTGACTAAATATTAAGATCTTAAAATGTCTCATGATTTCACTGTCAGATTTGCTTTTTGGGATCATGCTTCACTTACAAAAAATCTTATATTTAATCATTGAGCTCCATTTCCAGTGGAGATAAAAAGAGTTTTACTTCCATCTAAATGGAGCTGGGTCAAATTTATGTTCTAATAAAGATATTTTTTGTCACTGCCTCCAAAAGGAACATTGCTGAATTAACCAAAGCAAGTATTTTCCTAAGCCTATGGAATTTCAGTAAAAGATGCTACCATAGCCTCACCTATATGGATATTGAAGGGTTTTTCCTGCTGTATATTAGCTTTTTTATTATTTGTTGTTGAACTTCAATAAAATTTTGAAACATGTGTAGCTTGAAATATATCCCACTGTCTTCAGCTGGGATGCTGACATGATGAAATGTGTGCTTAAGTGCTTTGTTGGAGGAAGACCTAGGTTACTGTTCATATATCTTTCTGTTGAAACTATCTCTGACTGATGTATGAGAATAGAAATTATGAAGATTGACTTTATAATTTATTAAATATACAGTGCTTCGTGCTTTAAAGCATAGTTGCCATTTGGGTGGGAGAAAATGAATCACAAATAGTAGAGTACTTCTCTACTGACTCTATATAGGCTGACTCTATATGGATGTTATGTTTTTCTCTTAGAGCAAAACACATCAGAAAATATTTTTCAACACTCCTACAATGTTTTCTGTTATTTTAGTTAAAAGCATATAGGTCTAACCCTATATACAGAAGCATGTTGACATTCTCCAGTATGGCAAAGTGAGTGACTGGGGGAGAGAACAACCTGAAATTCTGGCTGTTCATTCCCGGCTGGAGGTGCAGCTGATGCCTGTGACAGGTTGTGTGGGTGGATTGTCACACCATCTTGCCACTCCATGACTCAGTGCCAAAGGATGCAGGCCCCTAAATTGTACCAAGGATTCTTTCCAGCTTATCTTGCAATGATTGCATCTTTCCAAGGATCAGCGTAAGGAGCACTGGAGCACTTTGGGAGTAGAAGGCAGCTTTGCAATTCTTTTGCAGACCGGTGACTATGGGTGAGGTTTATCACAGATCACAGCTCAGGATGGGCAGAGTTTTCCCAGAGGTGGTACCCTGAACCCTGAGTTAGGACTTTCAAGCCCTCAGCTACAGCCAGTCTATTACAGTGTTTCCATTTTCCAAAGCCCACAGGTTTTCCCAAGTTGGTCTGAAGTATGGATTTGGTAATGTCATGTTTCATACTGAGGAGGACTTCTGTATCTCTGTGGTATGCACAAATCATTTAACACAAATGATCTACAAGCACACCCAGAGCTTTCACTTTATACCTACATTCCAGATATAAAACCATCTGTGAAATAGCTCCAAAGTGAAGAACTTTCTGTGTATTTACGTGGAAATGAGTACACTAAGGTTATAGGAAAAGCAAGCAAAAGCAAGCTGGGTACATTGTATTCTGGTTCACAACCAATTTGCCAGTGCTTGATGCAAGAGTTCTGAGATGTTTTGTGGCCTTACTTGTTATTTCCTAGGATGCTCACCTCTGATAGTGCTGTGTGAGAATGGCACCCAAATGTGAGCTTCTAGAGGGGAAAAGCTGAGTGCTTTGGGGAAACGCACTTGGTATTAACTTGGGAATTCTATTCTGCTGTACATGTGATCTGATCATCAGTCTCTGAAAGCCTTCTGCTAGCGTATTTACAAGAATACTGCTATCAACAATACAATCAAGTGCTTGTTCACTCATCCTTCACAAGCAGCAGGTCAAGAATAGTGGAAAACACTGCAGGGGAATTATTTTTTTAATAGCTTCTCTTACGTATTTAGTTTTGTTTGATTTGGAAAGCCAAATGTTGCTATGTGTTTACATTTAGAGAGAGAAAGCTCAAGAGATGCAGTTTATGCTTAAAGCAGATGGTGGGGGTTCTTTCAGGAGGTAGATCATTCCAGTCTCAGATCAGATGTGCTTATCTTATCTTAGGCAATTCCACTGTGAACAGAAGAGGACTTGTCAACCACTGTCTTGTTTCCTGGAGATTTGATTGAGTTTTCTTTTGCCAGATCCTGTGTTGAGCAATCAGAAATTAAGAACCAAAAGCTAAAACTGAAATCAGTAATGGATATGAGGAACCAGTATGGGAAGTGTGGGATGAAGAAAGCAGAAATAGATGACACTATTGGTTGCTGATGGTAGCAGCTTCTCCTGATAATAGTGTAAAATGCACCACCTTGTATTAGCTGGAGTTTCCAAGCACTGAAGGGTTTTTGTCAAGCGTATCATGGGCTATGGTTCTGCCAAATGTAATGCAGGCATGAATAGTCAAGGTCAGGCCATTATCTGCATAGGTGGACAAATTCTTCACCACACAGACATGGCAGAAAATTATACATGTGGCTGTTTTTATTCTGAGAGTTTGATGTCAGACAGAATTTCCAGTGTATGCTTAAAGTGAGGACAGAGCTGGAGAATAATGTGTCTTTGTCTAAATCATTGCTAAGAAGATGTCAGAAATCATTCCCCAGCCCAGCAACATCAACTCTGTCTTTTTCAGGTCCACTCTTAAGAACCTGTTCTTCATTCCTAAGCTGTTCCTAACTTTGCTGTGGGCTATCGTGACATTGGTATTGATCTGCATAGTTCAGTTTCTTCCTGATGAAGTGGCCTGAAAAATAGTCAGCACCCTTTTCTTCCAGAGTTCCCAGAGCCTGGTGGCAGCCTGGGTGGTGAGCCTGACCCAAAGCCACAGACCCAGGACATTCTGAGTCCCTCATCTTGAGGTGTTTGTCCTTGCGCATTCCCAGATCCAAGCTCTGGGTGCAGGCTAACTCGTGGGAATGTGGGGACACTCCTGGACATGTGTTCCTGGAATGGCTGCCCAAAGCCACAGCATCTGGCAGGTGCCTCTGGAAGGGAGGTTTTAGTCCTTTGTATTGCTGATGTGGGCAGCAAAGCTTTTAGCTGTGCCATTAACCTGTTTCAGTGAGCAAGACCCAAGAGCCATCTGCTTTGAGTAAAAAATTCAGATTAAAAAAAAATCAAAAAGAGGAAATTCGCTATGAACTGAAAGCCTTGCTTTGCAGACATGTCTGCTTCTGCATTTTGATGCATTTCATGTGCTCTGCCTCACTTTTCTCTTGCTTTCTGCTGAGAGAAAGAATCCTTAGATGAACCTAAGACTGTGCCTCTATTACAAAATTAAGCAGATGCGAAGAATAGAAAAAGAGAAACTGTTAGTATCTGAAGGCAAGAATAACAAACTCATGTTTTATTAGACATCAGAGACTCCAAAAGGAGAAAAGACATTGGGAACCAGACCTCATTATTTTCATATCTCCAAAATTTCTTTTTGTCTCATATTGTGGGAATTCCTTTTACTGCATGACCAGGAGGTCAAGGGAGGTGATTCTCCCCCTCTGCTCCACTCTTGTGCACCCCACTTGGAGCACTGCATCCAGCTCTGGGACTCCAACATAAGGAGGACATGGAGCTGCTGGAGTGAGTCCAGAGGAGGCCACGAAGATGATCAGAGGGCTGGAGCACCTCTCTGATGGAGACAGACTGAGAGAGCTGGGGTTGTTCAGCCTGGAGACGAGAAAGCTCTGGAGACTTTACAGCAGCCTTCCAGTATGTAAAGGGGGCTTACAAGAAGACTGGAGAGGGACTTTTTACAAGGGCATAGAATGATAGGACAAGGAGAAAGGCTTTAAACTGGAAGACATAATTCTTATTTAGATATTAGGAATAAATTGTTTACTGTGTGAGTGGTGAGGCACCTGGAACAGGTTGCCCAGAGAAGTTGTGGATGCCTCATGCCTGGTTGGATGGGGTTTTAAGTAACGCAGTATGGTAGAAAGAGTCCTTACCCATGGCAAGTGGTTTGAAACAAAATGGTTTTTAAGGTCCCTCCCAGCACAAACCATTTTAAGATTCTATGATTCGATGATACGGGAAAAAATCTTACCTTAAGTAGATGTCAAGAGTAGGACAACATTATTGTTACACTAAATCCAAAACACAGCACTGTACCAGCTACTGAGAAGAAAATTAACTGTATCAGAATCTGGAATGAGGAGAATATGAGGTTTATGGTAAAGCATAAAGTTGGAGAGTGAGGAATTGACTTCTGTGCTTTGCCTGTGTCTGTGTTAAAACAACACACTTGATAGTGCATGTGAACTATTCTTTAAAATTTTACCCAATACTGAGATTTCTGCAAGAAGAATATCCTATTTAAAATAGTTGTCCCCTCAAATAAATTGTATGAGAAATGTTTTCGCAGAGATTAACAGTCGTACAGCTGTTTAAATTTTTCATCCAACTGATCAATAAGTGGATGAAGCTTGTAAAGGTGATCACACCCTGACTGGTTCCTGGGGTAAACACAGAGATATTCATTGTAATAGGGAGATTTTGTGAAAAGTAAGTACTGCTTAGAGTTAATACAAAGTGAAATTAAGTGCATGTGTAGTTGATTAGGTAGCAAATCCAGGGACATAAACAATGAACATCATGGGTGGGAGCTGAACAACGCTCTTGAGTCATTGGCAGTACAACCACAAGTTTTGTATGCAGAAGACACAGAACTGACTCTCTGGCTAAAGGCAATTTTGTCTTGGCTGCAGAAGGGTTGTGAGGATTCCTACTTGGAGGAAGTTGCAGCACTGAAAAGGGCTTTGTTATCTCCTCTTGAGCAGTTGGGGCATTGCCTTGATTCGGATGTAGTGGTATGCGTTCATGCCTATGTGCCGAGACTGGAAAGCAGTCCTATTCAGAGCTGCATATGACAGCTCAGAGCTTGGCCAGTGCATGGCATATCCTTCCCACTTAAGCAGAGCTTGTTCTCAAAAGCCCAGTATTCACAGGAATTCCTGGCCAAGGGTTGAGTGCCAGCTTGTAACAAATCTGAGGCTTCAGACAATGGATAATCAATGAAGCTAGAGATGAACAATACCCATGTTGCTGCATGCTATTCCCAGTGTTTTCCTAGATGCTCACAGTGTTTTTAGACCATCTCTATCTGTGGTAAAAACTTACTGTGTTGTGCTGAACCTTATGGCACAGTAAGTTTTACTAGACTGAGGTTTCAGTTTACTTAACTGCCTAAGCTAAGAGAGACGTATAGTTACTGATGTGTGAAGTGGTTCAGTTCTTGTTTGATTCCATATTTGGTTGTTCTCTGCCTGGCTGTAGCCATGCTGCTCATATGGCGACTGGGATTATTTCCCAGCACCCTGTGCTAGGTGGATTTTTGTACTGACTAGCTGCCAGTAGTAATTGTCTGGTAAGGGTATAAAAAGTTGCAGAGTCTCAGTGGAGTTATTGTTTTCTAACATCTTGTCTCTGAAAATACCCAACTAGTAAAGAAAATGGGACTACAGCTGTAAATGGGAAAAGTGACAACAGGACCACTGATAATAATTTCCATGAAAGTAGGGATCAGATCAGGTTTTAGTGTGATGTTTAAATGTGTAGAAGAAAAAAAAAAAACAGATCTGAAAGGCAATATAGATGTTAGTATTCTACAGTAGTTTCTTTCTTTCCTCACTGTCATTCTTCCTGCATGGCTCTGAAATTCTCCTCTGCCTATAACAAAAATTTGTGTTTTATTTCAATTCTCCACATTGCATTCTGAGATATAGGGGCAATATTAACTGTTCCAGGAACTCTAGTAACCAGTGCATCTTAGCTGGGATAAAACAAGACACAATTTGGCTCATAGTATGGACAAGACAGTCATGTATAAAATTCGTTAGACAGCCATAATTTACTAGAAAAGGAGTGATTCTTCCATGCCTAATGTCTTCTGCCATGTGTTTAAATGCAGCTGTTATTTTCATTATACATTATATGAAGTGAAGACCAATCTTGTTACAGAAGCAGAATAGAAATAGTTTCCTTGACTGAAAAACAAGTGTTGGTTGAATAAAAATTACAGACTCAAGCCACAAAGCTTGGTTAATACGCTTACTGTTCCTGGGCTTCAGAGTTCATTCCATTGAACACCTTGTCCTATGGTTACAGAGTTCATTCTCTCCAAAAAGCTATTCTACACAAGTTGTTCAAAGTGGTAATGTGATCAGCAAGTGCGGGGAAAATAAAGGTAATATTTCCCCCTTCCGTTCTAGACCATCTGCAAAGGATTCTTATAATTGATTGGAGAATGAAAATAAAATGCTGTGGAACTCATGCCTGTTCTGTCAGCACGGAGTCTGTGTTAATTGATTTCAACGAGTGCCTCAAGCACCACTGACACCTCTTTTTCTCTATTACCTAGTGATGGTTGTCTCACTGAGGTTATTACCTAGTCTGTACTGATTTTTAGGTGGCCATAGCAGAAACTACGGTTTTGGATCCAAACTAACATACTCAAGGTAAGTGTTTGTGGAAAGGGAGTTAAAGGGCTAGTATCTACCAAAGATAATTTTTATGGCTATTATATTTAGTAGCAATTTTGTGTTCAATATAGTATAGTATAAATAAATGGCTTTGTGCTTTTCTGAGGATTCAAGAAGAGTACATTATTGCCTTGGGGTAGTTACTGTGTGAATCAGACATGACACAGGAAGGGTGACTACAAGTCCTCACAGATGGGCAGGTAAGCATGATGTGTGGGGGTAGGTTGTAGATAACTTCTGCTTTTCAGGTGAATTAAGAGTGAGAGGGAGTGACATGGAGGGGCAGAGAGGAAGTAGCTGGAAAGCTAATTGAAAGCAGCAACTTTTGAGTAGGGCTAGAAGAGAGAAGTTTGTAAGGTTCACGTTTTGAGGCAAAGGAACTTTATGAAGTGTGCACTGGGTCCATGTGGAATTAAGGAAGCACACAGCAGAATTCCACAGTGTTCGCAAAACACCCACTGAGGCTTCACAGACATTATACAGTGCCCCGGTTAGCCTTGTTAACTTTATTGAGTGTGCTTCGAGGACATGCAGACTTTCAAAGTATGTGAAAACCCTTTTAATAATTAATTGGCTTACTCTCTCCCACCTATTGTTTCATATCTAATAAAAGGCAACAACAAGTCCTTGCCAAAGAAAACAGCTACAATAGTATTTAGGTTAGTTGGGTTTGAGATATGACAGGGAAAAAGGATATCCCCAAGATCTTGAAACTTTAAAAATCCCCATTTTTTGTCCGGTCTTATTTCTCCCATGACTATCATAGGATGTGCTCTTAAACTAAATTTTCCATGATCTAGTAAGTGGTTTTGGGAAGATCAGTCCATTTTTAGAGTGCTCCTATATGAACTAATTTATAACTGGAAGCATGTTTCAACTTTACTGTGTCAGGGACATGCTGAAATTCCCAAGTGATAAAATGACTTTTTCCTGAAGCAAAGCAGCCATCATCCACATTATCATCTACATCCCTGCACACATGGTGTGGCACAGGAAATGACACACCATTATCAGATGGCTGTTAAGATGGATGCAGGGAAATGGCGAGGTTGCTGGCGTGGCCTCAAAGACAGACATCCACGGATGTTCTGTAGTCACTTCAGTGCATGTAGTTGAAGTATGCCTGTTGTGCGCTTGGGGAAATTTTTGCTGCAGCAGAGAACACTTAAGTTTGGAGGAGGTCATGAATATGTTTCCAAAGGGAGAAGGAAGGAGCAGCAAGCTCAGAGGGAAGGAAAACCATGCAGGTTTTCAAGAGACCAAGAGGAGCAAGGCAGCAACAAAGAGTCGGACTTCATCTGCCTCCCACAGTAGGGAGGTGGGTAATACAGTGTCACCCACTATTGTGGTCTTATGCAAAGCATAGCCTTATTAGACCTTAAAATGGGATCCAAGGGTGCCACTTCTTGAACTTGTCAAGAGGACACACCCTGTGCTGAAGATAAATAATTGATGAATCAATTCAAAGAGAGGCCATGTGGAGGTTAGAGCATGAGAAGTGATAAAGGTCAATGTGGCTCAGGCAATCTTTACAAGAAGTGTTAAACCACAGGAATGTAATGAGATAATCAGCCAGATCAACATCAAAACTGGGATCATCCTGTGCTGGGAAGCGCTGCTTAGGGCAGGAAGAAGGCTCTGGGCTCTCTGGTCTGCTCTCTGCTGTGCATGCTCTGCCTGTTGGTAAGACTTGAACACTTTCTTGCTTTAGGCAGTGTTTCACAGTCATGCTTTTGCATGCTGCTGCACACAGAACAGTCACTGAGGTCTTCCTAACTGATCAGGTGATGCAGTCACACTTGTACTTAACTGCTGTTGTTTTAGACTTAGACTTAGCTCCTCACAGCAGGTTATCTGTTTGGTCACACTATCCTATTGACTGTGGCATTACGCCCGATAGCCAGAACTATCCATACTGCCCATGTTTGTCTGCAGGTTCAGGCAAAGCCTATGGAAAGGTGTCATTCTGCAATGTCAGTCTGTATGTCGCAAGTGACTGCGCCTGTTACCTATGATCATATCATGACACCCCTTAGTCATACATCCACATCTGATGGTAGTAACTGGAAGAGACTAGAGACAGTAAAATCAGAAAACCGTAGATAACAAGTGCTTATGTATTATGTACTGTGTGTTGTTACTGTTAAGAACTAGGAGCAGGAAGACACAGTGACACAACAGTTAACAGGGGCCTAAAGCATAACTCTCTTATTTGCTGATAGAGGTGACTTGTTTCTCACCTACACAAAGGAAAATTATAGATGAATCTGTCATAGGTAGAACTTTTGCCATTTTTAAGACGCAGGCCAGAGCAGTTGCACCTGTTGACACACAGTTCTGTGGTATCAATAGTCTCAGCATGCAGTGTGGTCCTTGTTTTGTTGTACATCTGTGGCAGAGACTGTCACAGCTACCCAGAACACTGTGAGCAGTACAGAAGTTCAGCAGCCGAGGTCAGGACCTCTGAAAGGTGGTGTGGACATCACTGCAGAGAATTTAAAAGGTGAGCTACCCAATGATAAGTACAGTAATGTTCTGTGCACGAAGCTACTCCGTGCACAAACAGAAGTGTGTGTGTTGTGCAGAGTGAAGGCAGAAAATGTTGAGTTCTTCTTCCAGCCAACACCTATTGTGTTATAGTGGTGCATAAAATAATGGGGGAAAAGCATATGTACAACAATGAGGCAAAAATAATAAAATCCATATTTAAAAGCCAAATCAATGTAAAATGCATAAATACAATGATGGGATCTAGTGATAAATTTTAAATGCTGAGTTGCAGAAAAGAAGAATAAGGCAGTTCATCCTTTTCCCTCAGTTAGCAAGAATGAGGGAATGGGACCTGCTTGTATGGCAGGCCACTGCTTGATCTGTAGTATGTGGAGGCACATTCACCACAGGTAAAATACTATTCCAATACTCCATCTGTCCAGCTGGTACTGGATGCCAGTGCAATACTGGCCACAGAGAGCGACAAAGTCTTACATCTGTAGTCTGTTATATCCTCTTTTCTGACCTTCCAAACCAGTGCCAGGATGTGCTGGTAGTGCTCCTGTGGACTCGGCAATAGAGAAGAGAGACCACACCCTTGCCATGAGTATTACTGTACTTCTCTGACAGCAGCTTTAACACTTTAGCATCAGCCCAGATCTGTAAGGATCAAAAGATTAGTAAATTAATACATTTAAAAAGCACAGAGTTTGGAAAAGTGCTTCTAACACGCTAACACCATCGTTAAAGCTGACTTAGTTAAGTATTTGACTTCATAGTAGGCTAAAGACAAATTTTGTGTCCTACTAGAAAAAAAGGAATTTCATCACGTTTTTCACAGGCATGTCATATTTTACTGACTTGAAACGATTTATGACCAAGTAAAACTTGTTACAAGTAGAAACTATGCAGGAGGGAGTGGAGAGGTACGGACTGTTAAAAAATAATCCAGAGGAAGGTGTATTAATAGGTTCAGATGAGGTCACATGTGCATTGTCAGTGCTCTAACAGCTTACAGAATTCTTACATTTACACACCTAGGAGAATGACATTCTGTAGTATCAATGGGAAATTGAAACTCACTTCTGTTCTTCAGAGCTGTAAGAGAACAGTTTTGAGCAGTGTAATTTTGGGAGTAATTTTCACATTTGGGGAAAAAGGAAGGAACATGGACAGGTCTTGTTTTGAAATAAATCTAAAGGTTTAAAGTTTACTAAAATAACAATTTTACTGAACATGCATAGTCCAAATCTTACTCTATTCCACACAAAACCATCTAGAAAGTCCCTTGATGATATTTTGTTTGGGATTAGGAATTATCCTTCCTTGGAGCAGGAGAATGCTGTAAATCTTCCACTTCGTTCTTGTATGATTCTGTGCTGGAAAATGCTTTGATGCTTTTTAAAATGAAATGGCATCTACAGAGAGTTTTCAGATGCACTCAAACTCCAAAGGTTGATATGAATTAGCTGACAATTGTATAAAATGAATGTAACTATAAATAAAATTACTCACTACAGTCTCGCATGTTTGCAGATCAGATCTTGGAATTCTGAGGTTTTGAGTGAGAAGTACCATCTTCCTTTTTGTAATTAAACATTGCTGCTACAATGAAACCTGGACACTTACGTGTTCATGTAGCACTAAGTATAATATTTCAACAGTATAAGATTGCATACCCTGCTGTATCAAAAACAGTCTTTGAGCTCCGGAACACCAGTGTGCTGGGGATGTGATACCTAATCTGAATCTATTTTTGGTAGTAGATAGTTGATATAAAGTGTTAGTATAACAACTGAACAGTGGTTTGAAGCACCTTAAAAAGGAAATATATTTTGAAGTTGAAACTGTTGGCTAACTTGCATTTTCCAAGGTTGATATATTTAAAGAGGTATTTCATTATAATACAGTATTTCAAATTCTAAGTAGTCTTTTTCAGAAGGGATGTGTAACAATGTCAAATGTTGCAGTTGATAGTGTAGCCTTAGCCTGCACAATAGATTTTTAAGAGCAGAATTCTTTGTCCTCTTGCTCTTGCTGGAGCGTCAGTTTGAAGAGTAACACATCTGTAATAGAGTCAGGTTGCTTTTTTATCAGCAGCTGATGGTGACACTCTTAAGAAAGGGCCGAACTCATACTTACAAATACATTTGTCAACAAAATATGAGCACGCAAGACAACAGTTCAGTCACATTTCACTTTCATTTTTTCTCTTTTGTGCTAGGGAGTAACTTTCAAGTGTCAGCTCTTTCAGCTGAGTGTCAGCCTTTTTATAATTTGCTGCAGCATGTCAACCCCCTTAGAATTACCATATGTTAGCTGTTTACCATGTCGACTGAAAGCATGCGCATTGAGCTGCTCCCCTTTGCCCTACCTGTGTTGCTCCTGGTGACAGCCAGGTGATTATTTTAGCTGACAATTCAGCCACTGTCAGGAATGCCCTAGGTGTATTTGCTGTGGCTGTGCAGAGTCTGGGAAGGTCAGTCAGTCACAGAGCCAGGCAGCGGGAGGAATGAGGCTGGGTGGTGGATGTGCTTGGCAGGCTGGCCAGTGAGCAGGAAGACTTACAGGCCCAATCCCTTCCTTCCTTGTCTGAATATTTAGGCAACCAGGAGACAGTTACACTGTAGGTTGTTTGATCTCCGTGGGAATTTGCTTCTGAGAAGTCCTGGCTACGGAAGCAGGAGAATCTGTTTATCCTAATGTCTGCCTGAGTTTTTGACTAATGCTACCGATCTAGGATGTTATCACCCAGCAGATATTTGAAATACTGCAATAACCCTAATTTTCCCTGTTCTCACTTCAAAAAGAAGAATGACAAAGGGCTTTACTCATGATAAACCTTGTGTTAATAATGGTAATGTGCCAGTGTGTATCTGGTTTTGGACTGTATCCTGTGGTTGGTTCCTGACTGTGAACCGGAGCTTTTGCTGGCATTTTCCTGTGTCTGACGTTCAATTTGGACCTGTACTGCAGAGGGAAACAGTAGTAAGCTAGTAATGGAGTGCCAGATAGTAATAGGATGACAAGTCTTTTCCAGTCTTGTATGAATGCTATTGAATGAGCAGTCAGTGTGCTAGGGGCCAGTGAGCCAACAAATATGTTCAGCGTTCCCAGAAAATAGTCTTCAGAATAGTAGGAGGTGTGATTATGAAGGGGAAGCATTTGAAAGCTATAGATAGTGGAGTTAGGCAGGAGAAGTGAGCTGGCAGGAAGGCGTTTTGGAACGAAGTGGGGCTCTGTGAAAGCCTTTCCCATAGCAGCTCTGCCCTTCCAGCCTGCACCTCGCGCTAGCGTGGAGCCGATGGGGGCAGGAGACTGTCAGCACATTTCCCTGTGGGAGAAGAGGAATGAAGGTTATAGGGAAGTGTCAAGGACACACACACATGGCATGGATGCAAAGAAGTCTGAGCAAAGGACATCTCTGCCAGAACTGCAGCTGTAGCAGTGACCAGGACTGAGTGTGTGTATTTCAGCTGCTTTTACCAATTTTCTGCATACAGTGAAAGTGAGTTCTTTAAAGCTGAATTGTCTGACAATCTCTCCTTTTATACTTAGCTGTATTATTTACCCATTTTGAAAATGATTCAGTAGGGGATAACTCGTGTTCTGAGACCATGATGGGTCTAGTCAGCTTTCCAGAGTACAGCAATTACTGTGTGAATAGAGGTGAACGTGACAGACAGGCTGGGTGGCTGCTCCCTCTAACCTGAGCATGAGTTTTCTCATGTTTATGTGCACACTTCTTCTCTGTGATTAGCCTCAATGGAAATGCCCTCACCAGGGTCCCGCTGGCAACAGCAACTTAATAGGCAAAATGGAGGGGGTTAGGTGTTCTTCCGTCTTTTTCATTTTTCATTAAATAAGGCAAAATACACAATAAGTGAAGTCTGATTTGCATGGAAATTTGTATGCATGTATAATAGATCTGAATGTTAATGTGGGAAATTACTTTCTTCAACTCAGTGGCCTGTATGTTTGATTTTTAGAATTATTGGCTTCTTTGTAATTTTCAGTAAGTTTCTATTGCAAAATAGTGCATCTAAATTCCTTGAGAAATACTCAAGCACTTGTGGCCTAGTAGATAAGTATGTTGTTGCCTTCTATTGGGAGGTATTTTTTTATTAAAATCCATTGGCAGCTTTTCGATAAATTCCTCTTTTCTTCCTCTGTCAAATGTATTATTGCAAGGATAACAATGAATGCTGTCATTAAGAAATAACACGGATTTAATAGCCATAATTTAAAACTTTTATTCCATAGGCAAATGTCTCTGTGTGTCTGTATGTGTAAAAGCCAGTTTTCATTGGATTTTGAATGCAGCTAAGTCTTGGAACGAACTAGCAAATATCCTTTGTTTAAACTTAACAATGATTGTATTTGATATTTTCAGAATTAATTTTTATAGCAGTTTTTATTATATCTCTGTTGTGTTCTGGGTACAATGGGCAGCTTACTTGCAGCTGAATTAAAATCTGTGGTTTAATAGCAGTTTGACTTGCCTAGGCAATAAACTATCTCCCACAAATGGAGGTGCTATCAAGGTAAAACATGTTAAGTTAATTCTATAACAAATCCCTGTGTTGCTGATGGAAAATATTTCAGAAGAACTACTCCCTGCTATGCGTGGAGGCTTCATGAATTTCAGGATAATGGACATAACTCTCTCTAAGGGGTCTGCTGAAATAGACTCTTTCCTGAAGCACTGTCTGAATTCTTCTTGGATGTATTTGTGGATCAGAAACTGGCTATGGCCTAACTACACTTTCATTTGCTCTGCTTTAACAAAAGGTATAATTTTAAACTGACTTTAGGAATTTGGTAAAAAATCCTGTGTGGATACACTTAATTCAGTTAAAGCTAGCTAATACAAATTTAATATGCATGGCTAATTTATAGATATAAGCTAAGCTAACAAAGTAAGTTTTTAACTGTTTACATAAATCAGTTTTTAAATAGACAAGGAAAAACTTTCATGTAGTACAAGATTGAGAAGATTGAGACTGTTTACCTTGGAGAGGAAATGAATCAGAAGTGAGATGATAAAAGGTTACAGACAAGGAGGATGTAGGCTTTACAAAGCAAGAAATGCTGTTTTACCATCAGGGAAGAACAAGGAGCATTCAGTGAAGGTTAAAAGTGTCAAAGTCAAAAGGAAGTAGGAAGAGATTCTCTGCCGTGCCAGGAACTTGTTGCTGATGGAAGTTGAAGTCACGGGATAACTCTGAGGGCAAGACTTTAACAGGGTAGGCTTAGGGACATGGTTTAAGGGTCGATTTGCCTGTGTTAACTGTTGGACTCCATGATCTTAGATGTCTTTTCCAACCTAAATGATTCTATGATTCTATCCAATTCCAATGGTAGGGATTAAAAAAATAAAAAGAATGGTGGGAAAGGTAAATGCCTGTTCATTTGAAGCAGCTCTGTTATTGATGAGGTCAATTTTTCCCCATATGTAGCTGCTTGTGCAATCTCTTGGTTGCAGTATTGTGTCTGGGTAGATTTCCAGTTGCAATTTCTTGTTACTATACAGATTACCACAATTGTGCCCATTTCCTTCCATAATCTCATCATGTCTGCTTATTCCTTAAAAGCCACAGCAGACGCTTTTGTGGTCTCATTAGGAATTTGAATCACTGCATTTCAGTGTTTCTAAGGAGCAAATGCCACAAATTTGTCTCTAGAGGCGACTGTCTCTCTCCCACATGTGGGTAATAGCAAGTACCTTTATCTGGTTACCAGAGTATGACATAGGACAGACCTGGAAAACTTACAGTGTTGTGTAATGCTTGGTTCTTGGGAATGGAAATACATCATAAGACAAGGTGGTTTTGCTCATGGTTGTAGCTGCTAATCAAATGAACTGGGATGACAGAGCTCTCCAGAGGACTCCTGGCTAGTAGCACAGTCTAATGGAAGGGCCCCTGTAAATTGCTACAGATAAGCAACACAGAAGGAGCAGGAAAATGAAGATGACCTGTTCTCACCTGCTGCCACACCCTGGTGACTCTGGTCTCTTAGACAGATCATGACACCTCTTGAACACACTTCCTAAAGGGGACTGTATTTTGCTGAGCAAACAGAAGAGCCTAGAATCAGGGTTTTGGGCTGAATTTGTAGAGATCATGGGAAAGACTGCAGTGCAGAGTTAACCAATATTTCTGGATTGGTCCCCGTTCAGCCTGGTGAGCTGTGTGCTACATGCATGAGAGGTCTTGAAAGTGACATATTTTTCACATGGGTTCCAGTCTTTTTGTTGCTTACTGCTCTGCAGCAGACACTGAGAGTGTTTTGCTACCTCTTGGCTCTCCTTAATCAGCAGCTGCTGCTTTTTATCTTTGGAAGCAGCTTAATCATCTCCCCTGGTAGTTAGTGAGGTTGTTCTGGGACCCAGATGCTACCTGAGTCTTCTGTGTCGCTGGTGCAGACTGAACATCGTGGCAGCCCAGGAATGACTGTGCTGTGCTATTTCTTTTGTCTCACGTGCTCAGCTAACCCTGCCAGGTTTTTTGATCCGCACACGAGTTCTCTCACTTTTTGCTGTTTATGATAGAATGAGGTCACAAGTTAGGTCTGAGGCCATTTAATCATTCACTTTGTCTCTATCACTTACCCTCATATCCCGCCATCCTTAGTCATGTCTACAGTATCAGTAGACTAATTGTACTATGGTGGAAAGACCTGACATGCAAATCTGCCATTGCTCATTATTGTGGCCTGCTTTGTGCACCAAGTCTTCTGACTGTCTCTCAAACTATGTGCTCTACAGAGCCACAGGCTGGTGACAATGACCCAGTTATACTCAAAGTCTGAGAAGTTCCCTCTGCTTTTCTAAAATGCTCCCCTTTTTCTTTTTCTTGGTTTCATTTGGGATTTTTGTTTGTTATTATTCTACTTTTCTTCATTAATGTAAGTGAGGGCTAGACACTGGGCAAGAGAGACCCAATATTAACTTTTTGCCTACTACATTTCTTCTAGTCCCTCTTTGTGGATCTCTGAGGATGCAGCTTCATCAGATCCAGCAGACTGGAGGGAGAGTTGATGGGTCAGTGGGGGAGGTGAGCTGGTTAAAAGAATTTTTCAAAAATATTTAATTGGAAGAATTTCAGATTTGATCTTATTTCAGTAACTCAGAGACAGGTTCTCACAGTCAGATGGATTCATGGTAAGCTGAACAGGAGGCTTTTACATGAAGATATTCCTTGCAGGAATGTTTGATACCCTTGCTCTTTGGCACTTGATGTGGAGCCAAGACTTTCAGAACTGTGTAAGCCCCAGCAGTAAATGGTGCTTACCTCTTATGTTCTCAGGAAAAAGCCTAGAGATTTCAAAAGGTCAGATAGCTCTGGAGAGGTAACAGAACCAAAGGTGTGAAAGCTCTGGTTTCACAGTCCATGGCAGCGTGGCTCAGCCCTCCTGGAGCACTGGCCCTGGGAGGCATGACAGCTGCTTGGAGTAAATGACATGCTCCTCAGGCTCATGGCTACTGCTGACATCAATACCAGTTTCCCTCAGGCTCAGAGAAGTGGTGGGGATCACCTCCCTCCCAAAGCAGAAGCCTGCATACTGTCCCAGCCATATAGCAGTGGCAGCTTTAAAAATTTTAATCCATTCGCAAAAATACAGCTTCAATCTAAAGGAAGATGAAAGCAAAGAGAAAGTAATTCCTGGTGAACATGAACTGCTGTCTTCTGCCTGGCACCAAAGGGGAGCCTGAGAACAGCTTGCCAGCTGCACTGGGGAGCAACTTCTCCCATTAAAGGGATGCAGCAATGCATTTCTCTTCCCAGCTGGCACTCACTGCAGCTCATGTTTATGGCACTTCCCGGTGGAAGCAGAGCTCTCCAGAGGAGTCCCAGCTAATAACACAGTCTAATAGAAGGGCCCCTGCACTGAGTGATGCTGAGGATGGAAGCATGAGCCTTACAGCTTGTACTGAAAAGTCAGACCCTGTAAGTAAAAGCTGTAATGATTCATTTCCTTCGTGGATAGACTGTAGAGAGGCATGTGTAACATACAGTTACAGCTAGGACGATAGTAAAACCAGTATAAAACAAAACCGTGCCAGTAAAAGGAACACTAAAAAAATGTCAGTGAAGAAATAATGCAAAGGTGATACATGACTTACTCTACAACCAGGAGGTGTTTGTCAGTCTTTCTCATGGGAATATCAGGTTGTAATTCTGAGATAAGTAACATTAATACTAAAATAGAGTTTTGTGCCTGTATACAAATACTGGGTTTAGGACGGTGGTAGTTTTAGAAAAGCTCTTTTCTGATGCTTACCTATGGCTCTTTTTGAAATATTGTTTGCACACTAAAATAAACTGCAAGTATGAGTCTATGTCTTGTATTTAGATCTAATGTTACAATGACTGTAAAATAACCCATTTAGAATAATATGCAATCGAACTCCATTAATATTGTGTTGTAGCCTAAAATTTCTGCCGTAGTGAGGTTATTTTTATGTAAATAGAGAAGTTTGGATTGTAAAGTAAACAATTTGCATTCTGTATTCAGCAACTGAACTATATTTCTTTTTGACACTTTTGCAAAACGTGTTACACAGGATTAGTAAAAAAATCACTCACTGGAGCTTTTATATTTAATTTCACACGTCTGTGCTAACTGAAAGAGGCACGTCTATGTTAGAAATACAATATTTTCTTTGTTTGGAGGGAGGGATGTTACCTATGATTTGCTTACTTGTAGTTATTGGTTGTTACTGGGAATGCCAACATTTTGGAGCTGAAATTAATAAAGTTGAGATACTTAGGCAGAAAAAAATATAAAAAATGTGCATTCCTATGAAAATCCTGTTGTAGGTCATAGTATAGCTATGTGCCATTCTTAAGCTACTGAAACGTAAAGTAGGTAATTGGACAATATTCATAATAATAATCATACTTCTGTTACAAACACTGCATGTCATGGTCTCACCAACTCAGCCTGCTGCTGATGTGATACTGGTACCATCAAATTTGAGGCCATATCAAATGTGGTTAGGTGCTGTCACAGTAAATTTAACCCTCATCCATTAGGGAGACAGTCCAGGTGAAAGGTCACTTCCAGCATCAAAGTGGCCATTTAGTACTTTTATTTCCTCTAATTGGAAATGATAATTAATGAGAATAATTTATAAAACTTGTCCAGAGTAGTGGTTCTCTACTTAAAATGACATCTTCTGCCTAGGGCACCGTAATTGCATTCAGGTTGATGTCATATGATCATAATGGGATTCAGAACTTAATGGTGTGTATGGTTAACCTGTTTGCAGTACTTGGCAAACAGACCTAAGCAGGTTTTTTTTCTGATAGGAACTTCATTGCGTTTGACCTTTTGTCATCCAAGGATTTGACTAAAGTATTCCCTTCTCTGGAATTAGGTGCATGAGTGAAACATTTCATGGGCCTGCTTAACTATTCATCTATGCTACAATAGCAATTAATGTCTGTGTAAGTAAACCTTCTATTTTAAAGGTCATTAATTTTCTTTACATGATACAGCTCAGAGATCTTGCTACTAAAATAATTGGGAGCTAGAGATACTGATTTATGAGGGAGGATTAGAAGTACTAAAAATGTAAAGATTAGCTAAGTGATGACTAGGAAAGGTTGTGATACAAGTCTTCCTCTTGGTGGTTTTGTTTGTATTGTATATTTGGCTGAAGGCTTTTGGCTTTTGTTTCAAGAAAGTCAAACTAGTTGTTCTAGTCACCCTTTCTCATCTTAAAGTCCATACATCCTACTTGCCTACTTCTTTAAAACCTGACGAGAAACATAATTTTTCTTTTTGTGGAGAAATATTTTACCCTACAGACAAACCAGTGGGGCCAGTTGTGCTGTAGACTTGAGGGTGTAAAGAACTTTGGGGTGGTGATGCAGCTCCAGTATGACAGCTGTGCCACTACATTGTTTTTCCGGGTCAGAGTGGAATCTCTGCCAGGCAGTGCTTGTTCCACACAGAGGCTGCTTTGTGGTGGTGTCATGTCACTGTGTTAAGAGATCACTTTTTGCTCTGATGGAAAATATTCTTAGTCCTGGCTCTCCTTTACATCAGTTCCAAATCACCTATATGGGAGTTACTTCAGGTTTACAGCTGTAATAGGGGTAGGCTGCATTTCATTAACTTTATGAAGATTATGCTGAGGTGAAAAAAGGTTTGTGTGGCAGAAGCTTTTCTCACTGATGAGGTTGATTCAACAGTCATTCCTCATATGGATCTGTTTTGGATTTGGCTGCTTCAGTTGGCAGCACAATTAGTTCTGTAGCATCTGGAAAATGGCCGTGCATCATACATTACCATTATAAGAATACTTATTGCAGTATATTATTTATCTGTAGCAGTGCCCACTCTTTATTGGGACTTTCCAAAATGTAAGAATGTATTTACTCTGAAGTAATCACAACCTAAATAATCACTAACTTACCAAAATTTAGAAATTACCCATTATTGCCAACTAGATCCATAGAGAACATTTGATGGCATGGCTTAGAGTACATCAATTAAGAATTGCTGATGAGAATCCAACACGGTAAGTAACAAATTAATGGAAGGGCAAGCAGTGGAGCTTCTTGCAATATTTCAGTGTTATAAAGCTCCATTTCTAAATTAGGAGAGTGCGCATTACCAGACTTTCGACTTGTTACTGATCCAAAACTGAATGTTGCCCATTAAACACTATGGGACAGTGTCATCTTTGTGAGGAAACCACGTGATGAACTGTGCAGGAGGAAGCAATGTTGTCTTTGGCAATTAAAAAATAGGTATCTGTTTGAACCTGTGCAGAAGCTGAAATGTGAGGAAAGCAGAGGGAAACTGGTCAAAAGCAAAGGAGAATAAATGGAGCTGGACCTCAATGCAAATAGGGTGAAGACTTCCATGCCTGGCTTCTATGCCACAGTAGTTAATAATTTTGCATCATGTTTTCCTAAAAACTTCAGCACTCTGAAGTGTGATAAACAAGTTCACAAAGAAAATGGAGCTGAAGAATTCTGTTAAGCAATATTCTGCAGTATACAGACTGCATTTAGCAAAGAGGAGTTTAAAGCATCGCATGAAGCACATCTCCTGTTGGATTTGTTTTAGTTTTCTGTCAGATATTTCTGTGAATGAGTGCAAGTTCTCTTCCCCTTAAGACTGCTGTTGACTTGCAGAAACCATCTGGTTAGATATTTTTATGCCTGTTTAATTGATAATCGAGACTGAATCCTGTTGAGAAAATCTGACTTCCCTGTTAGTAAACTCTATTTTCCCATTAAACTCTGAAGTCTAGAGTACAGAGAGAAACACATTCCTGACCTGTAATAAAACTGACAACCTTTACCTTCTGCTGCTATCTGTAAGTACATCCTCTTTAATCATGGTCTAATTGAGGCTTTGGTATTAGAAGGGAAGAGGAGACTGTAAGAGCCTGAAGGGACAGTTTATCTTAAAATGCCAAGAAAAATTCCAGGGCTTCCTAGCACACGAAGCAAAATGAGTTATGTTCACCTGTTGGGAAGGGAAATTCAGCAGTTAGGGTAGACTTGGCAGTTCAAGTCATGAAACAGGATCCCAGTGATGAGTGTGGCTTAGGACTGATGAATGATTTATGAATGACTTTTGCTTTTTAGCTTCTGGAGGAATCTTCTTTTCAGGACTTTTCTGATGCTCTGCCCACCACCTTTCTGTAAAGGGAAATTTGCAAGTATGACAAAATACCTTGGTTATTAGAACTAAAGGTTTAGGGAAAAAAAAACCCCAAACCCTAAATACTGTAAAAGTAGGAGTTTAATCATGGGAGTTAGAAGGAATGTGCCTAAGGCTTTTCTTTTCCCCCCCTTACATCTGCATATCTCTAAAGGGCGTGTACAATGGAAAACTTGCTGCTCTCTCCTATATGCCTTGTGTTCTTGTCATCTTCCTAGCCTGCTCCAGGTCTAACCGATGACAGCAGTAGTACTTTCCTCTGGATAAATACCACTCTTCAAATCTTGTTCATAGTATGTTGGGCAGTAATTAAATTCAGAATGAAAAGTAGAGGAAAGACAAGTTTTTATTCTGCAGTGGACATGCCCCAGGAGTTGTAGATTGTGAGGTGTCAGGGATTTGAACACACCAGTGGCTGGTCACAGCTGTCTATTGCTGTGATACTAGTACAGCAGTAACTTTTAGTTTGAAGACTCCCAACCATATAAAAGGCCATAAAGTTATCAGGGAGCCTGCATCTAATGGGGAAAAGTTGCAGGAATCTGAAAGAGAGGGAAGGATAGGTGGTGCATGGCTGGGCAGTTGAATAAACTTGACCCAGGAAATTGCCAAGTAATTAAAAGAAGGATCTGTGATCAAGGCCATGGTCAGTGCAATTGCCCTGGAAATGCATCTGTACACAGAAGTGTCCATGAGGAAATCCTTGCAACTGTAAGCAAAATCCAAATGATTCCCTGTGTTATTTTGTTAGAGACAAGGAGTTCCTTGTACCTGTATGTGAGCTGTGTGGCAGATTTTCCTCTCCCTGACTGGGAGCTGCACTAAGTAATCACACAGTTTCTGGTTGTTCTGCTGCAATCACCAAGGTTTAGATTGCAGCTAAGCATTATCCTCGCAAGGCTTAATGTTGAAAGACAGGTATTTCCAACAGCTGCAGCATAAGCACCAACATTCCTGTTTGAAATGGATTATGTTTGTGCGTGTAAGAATTTTATTTATGGCTGTTGTCTGAAGTGTTGCATCTTCTGCTCTGTCTTCACAAACGTGGCGTTTGTGTTTGTTTCAGGGCTGAGAGATATATTTGTAAGGATGAGAATGGCTTCGGTTGGCTTTGGTTGTATGGATGTTTTTGTAAAGCACAGCTAAGGGTTGAATTTAGAGTGTAGTAGCCCTGTGCCAAATGGGTGATTCTGCCCCCAGAGTGACTCTGTAGTTCAGATTAGGTGGAAAACAGGGTCTTAGCTCAGAGTAAAAAAGCCCAGGTGAGAATTAATGTAGAATATCTATAACTTGCTCCTTTCCCAACTAGGCAAACCCTAGAAAAATCTACTCTTTAGCCATCAGGCAAACAGAGGCTCTCTTTCCTTTGATTCCTCCTTATATTACAAACTTTTTGTAAATATTTCCTTTGGCTTTAAATACAACATTTAATCATCTTAGTACTTTTTTTTTTTTAAATGTAAACGGACACTTTCTTGTTGCTTAAATTGAACCAATCATGATGCTGGCTTGTTTCTTGCTTTGTATAGGGAATTTGGTATGAGACTTTTTCCTCATTGTGGTTTCTTTCTTTCTTTAGTATTGGAATTTATTTTATTTTATTTTAAAGTCAGTGAGCATGGAGCAGAATATGTTCTCTTGAAACCCTGCTGGACTTGATGAGCAGTTTTTAGAGTTAATCCTCAAAGCTCTAGTGCCACTTTTCCCCCCCGCCTTCATTTTTTCAGTCCCAGTTTGGCCCACTGCATAACCAAAACAAGCTTGAAGGAGGTTGTAAATTATATTGGCATGTGTGCTCCCTTGAGAGATAATGTGCTGCTTCATCCAAGTCCCAGGGTACCCTGACACCCATCTGCCAGGGAACTCCTCATCTGCCTAATGTGGGATTAGATGCTGTATGAAGCACTTGCTTTTTTTCCATTTTAAATACATTTTCTGAATACTAAATATCCCTTTCTACACCCACATAGCTTACCTCTTTCATGTTGTTTTATAATAAGTATCCGTTATTAGCATAATAACTGCTCAAAGTGACATCTTACATTGTATTGTCAAAGATCCATGTATTAATATTTCCATAGTTCTGATGCTGTGATACACTGTAGTACTGTAATTTTACCAGAGATTATTATTTTTATGTCAAAGATCTGCCTATTCCATTTACATACCATACAGTGACACCAAAGCTACTGATAGTGGGCTGTTGTGAAGGTTCTGTAAAGCAATGTGTCAAAAAAAAGTATGTAAAAGCATAGCAAACCTCAGAGTGCTTTGATTGCTTCTTGAATTGCTTGAAAAAGGAGAATGAGGAAATTCATTCATGCAACATTCTCCTGTTGTGTATGGATTTGTTTATTTTAAAATTGTTTAGGCCTGTCTTGTATTCTTATTTCTAAGCAATGTGTGTTGGCAAAGGCCAGCACACCACTCTATTTTACTACTTATCAAAAAGCCTTTGTGCAAAGATTAACTGTGTTTGCTCTCTATTTGCTATTATTGCCCCCCCACTGTTCAGTAAGTACCCCAAGCAGTTTTTGATAAGATGACAGAAAGGTTGTCTGGTTTCATTGTTGCTCCTCTTAGAATCTCTTGTATCCTCTGGCAAAATGTTATCTTGTACTTTGTTACAGTAATAGTCCTCAGTGATTCAAAACAGGTATTCTTTTGTCTCCTGCCCTAACAATGCACGTATGAGAGAGCGTTTGTTCTCTTTCACCAGCTCTGCTGCTGCTAACAAAAGCCACGCAGGATCAGAAGAGCAGCTGTCTTTACACCCCGTATCAATAGATCGCCCTCCTCCTCCTGCATGATGATAAGCGGACGGGGGGCGGTGAATGAGCAAAATCATTTTGACTCTTTCCTTGCTCTGTAAGCCACAGACTTCTTTTTCCCTCTCTGCTGCAAGGCATGTTTCAGTGAGTGGTTAGAGACAAAAACAGTGGTGCTTGAGCATCTGTGTGCTATTTGTGAGGTGTCCTTCTTGAGCTGCCCCAGTTCTCAGGCAGCATCTATAAAATAATTTTAAAAATACTTGAGATGAGGATTGCCTTTGACAATAGTGTACTTACAAGGTGGGTAGAACTGCTAAATTCATACTCTCTGTTTACACGTAAAATTTTGAATCTAAGGGAAGTTTTTCACCAAGCTACTCCTTTTTTTACCGTTGACAGCTTCTTGAAAATGATCTGAATGTGTTTCAATGTATAATGAATGGTGAATCAGTGGAGAACGCTGTTTTAGCCCTCTGCTTCTTTTGGGATAGCAGGAAAGGGGGTTTGGGAGAGGAGTTTCTTCTGTGGGTTTTTTTTTTTTATTTTATGGGAAACTTGGAAGAAAGCATTTTACAGATACCATATGTAGGTAACAGATGATCTCATCCTGAAGTAACCCCACTTCATCTTGAGGTTTTCTAAAGCAACTCAAAGGTTTGAAGTTCCAGATGGGAAGGGGAGAGAAGAAAGAAGGAAACAGCGCTTGTTGAAACCCCACCACTGGATGTCCCAGAGACTTTATCTGGGTTGTGTTTGGCATTGACTCAGATCTTCACGTCAGGCAAAACCATCTCTTGCCCTGCTTTGGGGATGCTCACAAAAGAGCTATAGGTTCTCCTGGGATTCTCTCTTATCCTGAAGCTTTTCTGTCATGAAAACCATAATGCTAATAGTCATGAAGCCAGAAAGATAGTGAGAGTGACTTGGAAGCGTTCTTATTTTGGCTCCTGTGATTGTTCTGTATAAAGTGATACAAAGCCAGTTAGAAATGCTGAAGAAAAATCTGCTTCAGAATAGCTTTCAACTTAATGATTGTGTCTGTCTCCTCAGAAATCAAAGTGCTGGGTTAATGTTACTTCCCTACTTAAGAGCTTAAAATGAGGACTCTGTTTGTTGTAAGTACTAACATCCCATAAACATGTGATTTGCCACTGTAGAAATAACTTGTGAAGAGTGTATTACAAGGTCTTTTAATATTTGAGTGGGTGTTGGTTGTTTCACTGAACCATAGTTATTTGCCAAATACTACTTGAATTTCTCATGAGCAATGTTAAGATCACAGTGGATACAAAAGGCATGCAGTAAAACCAATGTCCCCATCCTCTAAGCAGACTTTGACCCAGCCCTGATTGCAGTCTTTGCTAAAAGAGAAAAAAATTAGAAATTATATTTTGGTGCACTGCAGCACCTACACAAGAGTTTGTCTTTCCATCCTCTGATCCACCAAGGATGGCAGGTTCCTATTTTAAGGAGTACACAATTCAAAGAAATGAAACCCTAAGTAAAACAGAGGTATCAGTACATTCTGTAGTTACTGGAATGTATTTAGAGCTTGTTCAATTAAATTATTTACAGCTTTAGATATTTGGGCATGATTTCCATCTATATGGTGTTATTCATTTCAAAGTGTCAATGAAAAGTACAATGTTTTCTGTACTTATTTCCATTTGACTAACGAGACTTCTTGTGATATTTAGCTGTGCTAAATATCTACACTACAAGATAGGAAGAGACTGTGTTCATGAAGATGTGGAGGGACTCCCCAGACAGGCAGTTTCTCTAATATGTCTATTGGTCCTTTCATTTCTCTGATGAGAACATAATGTGCATTTATGATGAAAATTATAACTTCTGTACATCTGCACTAACTCTAGCAAACTGCCCTGTTGAGAGTGGCTTGTTCCGCGGAATTAAAATGTAAATGAGATCATTTATTTCTAATAGAATAGGTATTGTGCACTGTAATTCTCACAGTACCTGGCTGAACTCTTTCTTATACAGAAGCAACTTTTAACTGATTTGTGCAGAAAGCTTGCTGGAACCTCATGGAGGAGGACCATGCGTGGAAGTGTCCTTATCCTTACTTATCTATTGGTGAATACTGACTCACCAATTAATTTCAAAGACAAACAACCAAACACCTTCATATTTCGTTTCCCTGTTCAATAATAAATTCAAAGGGGGAGGCTGGAGCAGTGGTAGGGGGGCCAGGACTGTGATACTGATGCTGATTGTGTTTATTAAGATGACATTATGGTGTCAATTTATGTTTTGCCTTTAACATTCTAAAGTGGTTGGAAACAGTGGGTTACTGTGTTCTGTTGATGTAAATCTGAGTGGCTTCAGGGAAAACTGCTTCCCTCTTTCTCATCTGTTTGGGTAACCGATTTATTTGTTTGGGATTCTGGACTTGGAATTGATTTTGTTTATGTGCTTTAAGCTCCTGTGAGGCAGTGACAAACATTGCTGATGTCTCAGTAACTCTGCAGGTCTGATTATCTGAAGTAATTGCATTATGTGACCTCTCACTTTCCAAACCTTGAATGTTGTTACCTGTTTTAAGACAGTCTCTAAAAGCAGCTCTGAAAGGAGGCTAAATGGCCCCTAAAGTGAAGCTCTGTAAGAATTTGAGGAGGGGGGAAAATCCTAGGGTTTTTTTCTGCTAAATGTTTTTATCTTCATTACGCTAACTAAAAGGAGAACAAGTTTAAAAGGCTCTGCAAACTCTTTCCAGCCAGCTTTGTGAAACGCTGTATTTGGTGTGCTGCTGAAGACTGTACCAGAACATTCTAAAAAGCTGTGGAGATCAGCTAGTCCCAGTTTACTGAAAAATACAGTTTAATGAGAATTTTTGCTTTAATAAAAAATAAGGCTCTTCTCCTTGAGTCACAGACTAATCAAGTGGCATTTCCAATAGTACTGCTCCTTTGGGGTTCTGATGAGTAGGAGCTTCAGTTAATATGAAAGGGTGTGCTGCATCCTCAGATACTAGACTGCTGTGAAGTACAGAAGTGGGATGTCTGGCTTTTGGCAGTGTTAATCACCTGTGCTTGAAGGCCATTTGTGCGTGGATTAATGAAGTAAGAGCCAGGGCAGAACTGGATCATGAAAATACTTAGATCCAATTATCTATTTATTAATTCATGCTTTTGTTGACTGTTACAAGACTTGATTACACATACGGGCAGCTAGGATCAGAACCTAAACTTGCTGGGGGACTACATTTGGGGGTACAGGGGAGAGGAACAGTATGGAGGAATGGAGCTAAGTTTTCCTCTTGAGATTGTTGCTTAGAAAAAATGAGTAATGTTGAAAGCTACCTCTAGTGAGTTACTGCTGTCTCCCCTGCTCCTGCCCCCTTGGAAGCATCAGAATTATCACAGCCAGTTCCCAGCTGGCTCTCGGGTGCGACTCTGGAACAACACTGTTAGAGAGCTTTTTGCTAATATTTAACACACTGTTTTTTTCAGTACCTTATTATAGCTAATATTTAATATTTTATTAAAACCAATTTTATTTAAGAAAAAATGCTATGACAGGCTATAAAACCATATCTTTTCAACAGTTCTTTCAGATTTTTTCCTATCTCATTAGCTCCTAATGATTCTTGTGCAAAATTTGAAGGGTAAATAACCCCAACTAAGTTAATTCACTGCCTTATCCCTTGTAGTTTAGATATATGGGGAGTGTTTTTTTGACTCCTCCTCCCTGCCCCCCCCCGCTGGTTTTTTACTCGCAATCGGCTCAGAGGATTGTGTCCATGTCCTTCTAGAATTTGTGCTGAAGGAAGCCTGAGCAGGATGGCAGCAACACTTCTGCAAATGCTTGCTCACACCTGAACATGCTCTTTGGGAAAGACTAAGATAAAATGGGAAAGCACTGGCCTCTGTCTGGTAAGTTCCCATGCTGTTCCCTGTGAAGTTGTGAGGACTAAGCCCAAGGCAGTCTAATGCTGTTTGCTTGGGAACATGGCTGTAATGGTTTTCAACTGTTTCAGATGCTGGCTCATGGCACTAGACAGCTCTTTTCCAGCCAGAATACAAGCCCCTTTTTCTTCCTGTGTACTCCTGTATAGTCAGCACATCTTCCATATGTATCCCACCTTGCAGGTGTTTTCAATTTTGCACAATCCTTTTACTTGACCTGCTCTATATTCTGAACCTTTTCCCTCCTCTGGTAAATACTAGTTATATTGAATTTGGAGTAAACCCCTTGCTTCAACACTGTCTGTATCTCAGGCTGAAATCCGGAGCTTTCTGCTTTTAAAACAGAGCCTCTAACATGGCTTGCTTAAGGTGAAGATGATTTTCCAGCTTGGTGTTTATATTTTTTCCCATTTTTCTTTTTTGGCTAGTTTTTTTTGTTTGTTTATTTATTTGTTTTCTCAGTTCCTCGAGGTGTTGGTGATCTTGAGTAACTTGTAGCTGCATAAAACACGCTGTATTACGATACGGATAATTTGTGGCAGTAAAGTTCAGCAGCTGCCTAATAGATGCGAAAGGGGTGGAAATCTTTGGAGTGGTCTGTGTAATCTCAAGAGACAGCAGCACAGAATCACTTCTAGCAGTCCTTTGCTAGAGCAGTGCTGTGTGTTTTAGAGGTAGGATATCTGCAGCCCTACAAATCCTCACAGTGTGAGCACTGCTGAGTAACCTGGCATCATCATGTAAGCAATGCCCCCATCCCCTCAGCCCCGAGCGAGCCAGAAGGTGGGCGTGAATCTTGGTGGTGGCTGCTCGTTGTGTCCTTAGCAGAAAGAAGGAGGAAATGGAAAGGCCTGGGACTGGAAGAGGTAACCCCAGCATGAGGATCACAACTTACAGTTTAGACAAGGAGCCTGATCTTTGTTGACCTGGACTTTTGTAATGATCCGTGAGAGCTGAGTGAGCCTGTTTTACACTGCTGTAAAATAGCAGGATAAATGGCACACACCAGAAATTCTCTCTTTCCACTGGCAGCATTTTTCTGTCTGTTTTATGGAGGTACATGACTGCAAAGCAGTGGAAAAATTGACTTTACTACACATCATTATAAATGTCTCCTGTCTCTGCCCAGGTCACAGAAGTGGGGAGAAGGAGAGGACTTTAAATTTGGACTTTTTTGTCCATCAGAAAGCCTAAAAGATCAATGTGTTTTACTGTTTATATTTAGCCCAACAAAACTTCTCACACTCTTGTTGGTTATTTTAAAAACCTTTCTGATTTTCAGTACAATCAGTAGAGAACTTACAGCTATTTTTAATAATTGTTTTATTGTAGTTTGTTCCTATGTGGGAACCGAATGCCATGTTTCAAGATGATTTCTGTCTGAACTTCTGCCTAGCATAAACATGGGTCCAGTGGTTAAACTAGTGTTCAGTATATTGAAGAATTCAGTTTATACTCCTTTGCATATCCCTTAATTAATACCCAAAATTTTCATATTTTGTTACTTAGTATGTGGAGATGTCAGACAGTGAATTTCAAGGATGCAACAGTAACTGGATTTGTGTGTTTAAGACCTGATGTCTTGGTGGTTTCTGTGTAGTGATTTGGTAGCATTGAATATTATACTAGAGACATTTTTCTTGTTGGTTCTGGAAGTCCATTTCAAAGGTGGGAATCAGCAAGTAATATCTTCTAGTCCTGTCTTCAGTGGAATTTTGCATGCTGAAGGCACTCCCTTAGTTGTTGTTGAGGTTGAGCTGGGATTGCTGGGCCCTCCTGAGAAGCAGGCTGCTCCTCCTTCCTTATTTAAAAAATACATGGTAGAAGAAAAAGTGTGTATTATGATGACTTCAGGAAAAAATATGTAATATCTCAAATAATCTCACTGCTGTTTATATTCCTCAAACCCTAGGCACGGACTAGCAGTGGGAGGCAGGCACTCCTTGGATCTCCTTCTGCAGAGGGTTAAGTGCTGGCTGGCTGAACCTCTCTACCCTGGCTTTCCAGTAATGCTCCTTGACATCAGTTTCATGCTCCATGTGCGTCAGAAACAATCCAAGGAAAACAGTTTGTCCTTGTGGCAGAAATCATTCTCAAGAGGGTCTTCACTGTATAGGCCCTCACACTTATGTTTTGACAGTATCTCTTCTCACACTGTCATGTTCTCAAGTCTTTCTCACTTGAAGACTCTTATGTAAGGAGTATGGAACTGAAATAAATGCTGAGGGCCAAACAGGTCCCAGCTTGATCAGTCACAGAAACACATTGTCTTGCTTGTCTGAGAATGGCCTTTTCTGCTTCCCTGGCTGAATAAATGATGCATCTTCCTCCAGCAGGGGTACAAGGTTGAATATGTCCACACCTCTTGTAAGCATACTGTCTGGCAGTGCTGGCTGGCAGCAATAAAAGGCCCTTGGCATATCATCTTTGATGGCAAAGTGTCCTGGAGAAGCAGGAAGAGGGATTATTTTACAAAGGTACAAGCTATTCTGACCCTCTTGGCCCTTTGTGACTTCCCACTGCACTTTCCTTGGGGATGTGGTAAAATGCCATAGTCTAGCCCACATGCTTCTGCTTGGAAATCTGAACCTCCAGGCATGAATAACTTACTGGAATTAATCTTCAACTGTTGTCATCCAGTATGCATGTGGCTGATCAGAGTGAGGCAGCACAACCATGGTGGTCTTGCAAAATAGCGCATCTCACAAGTGACATTTCCTAACATGAGTCAATGTTTGTTCTTCTGTAAAAGGCATTCTAACATTTTTCTTCAAAGTGTCAGGCTAAATGGCTTGTGCTGGCCCAACCCTTGAGCAAGAACAGTGCATCTGTGCTGAACAGCAGATACCAAGGAGCAGTATTTGAAGGGGGAAGGAGTAGTAATGGAAACACAAGAAGATCCCTTGGAGATGATGAAACTTCTGAGATGCTGCAAGTTCAGCAGGAACTGTCCTTTCCTTTGTCAGCCATGCAACCAGTGTTGCACTGGGAAGGACATGGCACCAGGATCTGATGGAAGTGATCCTTCCAGGAAACAAATGACCTGGTAGTTCTCAGAGTGGTGGGTGAGACAGGCCATATGCCAGATTTACTGTGTGCTTTGAACTGAAAAGTTTTGTGTAAGTTCATGAACTATGGCAGTGATCAAGATTTTTTTTTTCAGCCTTTTTACTGAAAGGCAGGTGTCACCATGAGCTAAATAATCTTGGATCTGGTTTTTTTTTTTTTGGGTTGCCATAGAGGAGGCTTGTGCTGTAGAAGGTTACATCTTCTCTTCCAAATCACCTCCTGAGTTGCATAGGGAGTTGGGGCAAATACTCTTCTCTCATGGGGCTCTATTTTTCCCACCTGTAGTGATGCTTACAGATTTTATTTAGCAAAGTTTCTCTGAGTACCTGACAGAAAGGGGCATGCAAAACATGAAATCACCATGTTTTAAATAAATTAATGAAAAAATCCCAGAGTGATACTGTCTGTACTTGTTCACAAGAAGGAATGCTGTCCTAAGTCAGTGAGGCTGCTCAGACCAGATTTTACCGTAGTGCGAAAGTTATCCTCTTGTATGATATTAGGATTAAAACACTCTTTGAAGGGAAGGAGGCTGTACTCTTCAATATGGCCATAACTGTTTCTCAAGTATGGAAAATACCTGTTTTCTCGCCTCCTCCACAATATAAGGTCTTTATACAATGACAAGGTGCACATTTCAAAACACGATTTCCTAACTTTTATTGAGCTTCAAGAGATAAAGGTGTGTACATAAGTACAGGCTGAGGCACCACAGGAATGGGTTCAGCTATAGCTAACAGAATCAAGTATTTAAAAATAAACCTACGTGAACAGACCAGGGGATATGAGAGGCACAGGAGAAGAAGTTGCTCCCTGCCAACTCTTTGCAAACCCCAAATTAATGATAGGGTGTGAAATGTGCACCTCTGTGAGTTATTGGACAGACCATAGCTCTTCCTGTCTACCACATCAAGCAGGGCCACTAGTGGAAAAACTGGTGGCCACCAATCGTGTTTCCCACAGGCGCACATGAAGCGGCACCAATCCCCTTCATGATTGACTTCACAGATATTTGACAGATATCTCAATTTTTGGCTCAGCCACAACAATTACCCTGATCAAGGATCTTCCTTTGGTCTGTCTCTGTTTGGACTTTGGTATTTTCTGCCAAGTTGGTTTGTTCCCACTGAACCTCAGGCCTGGACTCCTTTCCAAAGGTACTTCAGACAATTGGTACCTCTTGGACATAGTCTCAACATTTCTTCTGCATCCAAGATCATCAGAGCTGAGACTCACACCCACGTTACCACACCTCCTTGCCATGTTTTTTTAGCCAGATTTCAGTACCAGACTTGTGAATGATCTCAGTTTCCATGACTTTCAGATCCCATTTCTCATCTGTTCTAATTTCAGCCTCTCCAGGCCAGTCATTAGGGGTTTAGGGAGAGAGATTTCTCTACCTACATACTTTGTCCCCCTCTATTTCTCCCTAAATGTTGCAAGCCTGACTCTTGTCCCTACTATGTTTGGTTCTGAAAAGTTTCTCTTCCATTTTCACTGGAACAAATGGGGTGTTGGCTGGGGAAACACTGGTAGGGGAAGAGGGTATCCATGCTTTTATACAGAACGGCATTCAGCACACTGGAATTGCAGTTTCAGGGAAAGTCCTGCTCAGCCCCAGCCTGGAGCAAACCCGCTGGCTTGGGAGCCTTGAGGGAATGGCTGAAATTGCCTAAGCAGCTTATTGGCTAAAGCAGCTAAAAATTGAATATGTATTTATTGACTGTTTTTTAACTGGTGTTTTTCTTTTCCATTCTGTTTGAGGACTTATACTTGTCCAAAATCAGGTCAGTTTTTGTTTAGACACATTCTTGACACAAACAGTAAATTTTTGATGTGTCATACTTATTGTCAGACCCAAAGCAGGGACATAGTAGCAAGTCTTCATTGGAAAAGAGCTTTCCCCATCCACACCTTTCCCTGTAAACTCTTTCTCAAAACTGCCTACAATGTTATGTCTGGAAACCTTTTCCTCCCCCCCAAATCAGGCTGCAGCACATACTTAATGCATTTCAAGCCCAGTTTCCCACTCAAGGGGGTCAAACTTTTGTAGATTTATTGGTGATTGAAAATGAAATCTTATGTGGGGAAGTAACAAGTAACCTTGGTAACAAGCGAGAGCTGTGCCCCACAGCACTCTGAGCTGACACCCCCCACCTCCCTCCTGTGCCTTTTCTTGCTGCTTTATTTAGCTCAAGGTTTCTTATGACTGAGCCGGTTCCTGTTCTCAGCTGAAGTCAGTGACAAACTTCTTGCTGGCTTTGGGGCTGGAGTGTTCATTGCGTGATAAAATGGGAACACACTCAAGGGATCAGTCTGGGGGTCACAGAGCCCAGCTGGCTGAGGCCACCGCAGGATACTGTGCTGCTGAAAAGCACAGAACAGAGTCGGGTGTGCTGTTATGTTTTGTTTTAACTTCATAAACATCAGTCCATTTTAAATAGTCTGCTTTTTTGTCTTTTTTTTTTTTTTTTTAACTTTGAAAAGAGCTATTGCTGGAGGTGTTGTTAAGCAGGAAGAAGATAAGTTGTTTGATGCTGCACATGACACAAAGCTTGAGGTAATGAAGGAATGGGTATGTTTCAGGTCAGCATGAGTTCAGGCAGTGAGGTCTAAATAGCTGCTGGAATGGCACAATTTATCATTGTGTGAGAGAGAAGATTTTGGTTGCTAGACCCATTTATTTATGATCTATGTGCCTTTTGAAATCACAGGGCTTTATTTACCATAACAGAAGTTTCGATACAAACTTAAATATATTTTTTAACTTAGTGAGAATTTGGTAGCATCCAGATACTATGATAACATTATCTTAAAGCGTGAAGGTGTGGAAACACTGTAAACCAAGGTAAAGTATCTGAGACTAAAGCGATACTTTAACGTGTAGATCTTTTCTGTGGCAATTTCCTTGTGGCATTGAAGTGGCATAGAACCGTATGGTGTTCTTTGCACGAGGTAAGACTTTTCTTAAGCTAATAAGAGTTACCCTGCATTTGCTGTAAGTCAGAGAAAAACATACATGTGACTGGTTGATGTGAATCAAAGATGTGCAGCAACTATTTGTACGTCTAAGCGCTTACTAAAGTCACATGCCATGTCACTGGCTACTGGCCATGGGCTGATATGGAGGGTTTTGATGAATACAGTCAAAGATGAATACAGTAACTCATTGAATGTACAAAAATGTGGTGAGTTGGGGTACTTCAAGATACAGACTGGGTGGGCCTTTTGCATATTTAACTATTGATATAGTTCTACCTCTGCAAAGAAGAAGGGAGAAAGTATAGAGCTAGACTCTAGGCTTCTTTTTTGATGATGGCTTATGCCATGTGAAGTCATCATAAGGTAAAATTGAAGCACTTTCTATACCACATTGATTAGCAGAGGAATGAAAGAGGTGATGGGGGCTGTTATTGATTAACATAGCAGAATAAAGGAGGATTTAAACATACAGAATAGTTAACAGAAGAAAATATACTTGTATAAACAGTGATGAAAGAGGTGTGGTGCAGGGCAGAAGGTAGGAGTTGGAGTTGCATGGCTGCAGAGACAGCTGGTCATGAAGAAAAGCTGGAGGAGAATGCCATTGGCATTCCCAAGTGGTTCTCAGGTCTGGTCTTGTTTTTAAAATGTGCTTTCAAAATAAGCTTTTAGCAATGCTACAGGATTATCTTATTGCTGTTATTTGTATGCACTATTCAGCTGCAGCTTTCCATATGTGCTGGAACTGTGAGGTGGGACTGGGGCTGGCACATGGGAGATTCCTGCAGCATTCAAAAGGAGAGGAGACTAGAGGATTGAGTGACTACTATGGCTGAGAAGAAAGAAAATACATCAGTACCTTCGGGAAGTATTCCAGATGGGGGGGGAAAGGTTTTCCTTATGTATCAGTATCTGCCTGGCTTGAGGCTGAAAGAGGGGAGAGGATACACTGGTATGTAACTGCAGGTGTTTCTCTGAGAAATTTCTGGAAAGTTTAGGGGGTATGCCAGGTTTATTTAGGAAAAAAGACATGAGTAATGTGGGAAGAACCCTGCAACACAAAATTTTTTTCCAGAAGTCCATAATTTTGATTACTGATTGCCTGTCCTGAAATCCTATAGGAGCAATATTTTGTATTGGATAAGGAAGTGTGTCAAGGTTTTTTTGGGGAGAAAAGATATTCTTACAAGACTGTAAAGGTAAATCAGTAAAAATACACGACATAGCAGAAATTCTAAGTTAAATCAATAACTCCGCACACTAAAGTAGTGCTTTGTAAGCTAAAACTGCTCCACACATCATACTAATCCATTGAGAGGGTTGAGAGTTTAGGAGATTGGTTATACCGTCTGCAGTATCAGTAAAATACAGTATTAGGTTACATATGCCTACTAGGGCAGGTGTCAGTAAATAAGTATGTGATATTAAAAATGTGATACTTCTAAGTCATTCTTTGATAGCAGAATGTGTGTATCGGCATGTAGCATTTACCTTTCAGTGTATGTGAGCCGGGTGAAAATCAGTCCTTTGGTAGAGTTAACAGGCTGCTGTAAGCATGTACCGGTGTGTGGATGAACCTGAAGATTAGTGCTGTAATAGGAACAGGAGCTGGAGGGCTGACATTAGTTTTCAGAGGTCTCTGGGGTGCCTTACCCGCAGCTAGAGAGGCTGCATTTGCCATTAATTTTTAAATGGTGAATGAGCTGGGCTGAATCCACTCCTCACTCCCTGCTGCACTGGGTCTTACGGAAGCAATGTGTGCTGCAGGAGGTGCATCCTGGCCAGGATGGCAGGGACTGACTGTTCTGTTCCCAGAGTGTTTATGTCCTTGAAAAGGGTAGACTGGGGTTTCCACTGGTTACCTTGGGGAAATCTAGAGGCTCTGTGTAAAGAATAAGTGCATCCTTTAATTGCAGTGTTGACCAGTCTCTGGAGTAGTACCAGCTGCTTCTGTGCTTTAAGGTTGCAATGAGCAGAACTCTGCTGGAGAGGCAGAGTCAGAATAACACCAGTATCTATTTTCTTCAAGTTTTATTTTTTTGACTTTTCATTGCTTAAGAGAAATTATTTACTGCTTCTGGTGCAGTAAAGGGCAATGAAGGGCCTGAGCAGACACCCTTCCATCCACAGCACTGCTCTGTGAGGACCACCAGCCACTTCAGAGGTGGTGTGTGCCAGGGGCCTGTACTTACTATGGTGAAAGTCCTGTTCCTAAAGAAGCTACATACTGTAGCATAGCATTCACCTGGTGTGTTGTCCTAGCAATCCTGGAGTTGTGCTTAGCTGAGGCTGGATTGCTGTCTGAAAGTTGCAGTTCTTTTGATTTTGTACGTCACCATTCCTGTTGTGCTTTGCTTGCTGATTCAGGGCAGTGAGCTTTATCCAAATCATTGGAATTAAAATTCTCATACTGTGTTTTTGTTCTTAAAGTGTATGCACGCAGTAAGAATTGCCTCTTCTATTATTCTCAATGGTACTCACCAGCTCAAGTCTCTGAAGGGTTATTTGGATTATATTTGAGCCAATTATTTTTATTTAGAAAATTATACTTATTGATCTAGTGTAATATTAAGTTACCAGGTTTGGTGTTTTCTCTTCCTCTAGCCTACATTTGCTGAGCTAGAACTGGGAACATATGCAGCACATTCCTTTTTATTCCTTTTTATTCCTTTTTATTTGGTGGGCCTCAGAGTCTAAATTGGGACTTCTGAACTGCTCTTGAACACTGGAAAACCATATGTGGCATTGCGTTGTTCGAACAACATTCAAAACCAGAGGGTTTGTGTGAGCATGGAATGTACACCATTGTTCAACCTATGCATGTGTACGAGAAGGCAGGGAATGGGAGAGAAGAGCTACAGCTTTTCTAAAATACAAAAGAACAGGAGAAAAGTCTTTCCAGATGGACTATATAGGAAAAAAATCTCCAGAGCTGGTGTCTCCTATGACATGCCTTGCTTACAGCTCCTGGAAGGAATGGGACACTTACAGCCCATACCTGGGTCTGGAACTGGCCCTCCTGTTAGCAGTTCTCTGTGATTCAAGAAAGCACAGTGAGAAAAGCTCTCTTCGAGGCGAGTGACACATTCCCTGCAGGTGGGGTAACTCCTGTGGCTGGGGAGGAGTTATTCCAGGGTGTAGGTAATGCACACTGTGGTTTCAAGAAGAAGCTAAAAGCTTGGTGTGTGAAGGATAAGGGTTACTTTAAAGAAGGGTTGGACAGTAGATTTTGGACAGCAGATTTTTGAGCTTCGGGATATTTGTGCTTCTGTTATAATAACATTAAAAAATTTTCTAAGTTTTGTTTGTTTGCTTTTGTTATTTATACCTGTTCAAAAACTCTCAATGAAATCAAGCTGCCATGGGGTAAGGAGCAAAGTCCTTAATTATTAATAATAACTTCGGTTTAGGAAATAAAAGTGAGGAGAAAACTGGCCAACTTTTAGAGAACAGATGGAAAGACCAGTGAGGTCATACTATTGAGTTTGGTGCTTTTCAGCACAGTCCTGAAAGAGGTGGAGAATGAGGCAAAAAAAGCCTCCTGATGATACCAGATCAGACAGGATAGTTGAGGCATGGATGTAGTTGAGGCCATGGGACTGCAGAACAGCCTCACCATAGAGAGTGACCAAAGGACGACCTGGCAGTTGAATAGTGCAGACGAGGATAAACAATTCTAATTTGAAATACACAGTGATGGAATCTAAATTACCATTTGGAAAGAAACCTTGGTTTATAATAATTGTATAAAAATGTCTGCTGAATGTGCAGTAGGAATGAGAAAAAGAAAAAAAAAATAGAACTGAATACTGGGACTGATTGGTAAAGAAATTGTGAACAAAAAGAAAGGTCTTTATGCTACCACATAAATGCATGGCACACTTGGATATTGCGTCCTTGCTCCCTCATTTTAGAAAGGATGCAGAAGAAGGGGAGATGATACAGGAAATATTGATAAAAATGTGGAGTGGCTCCCATACGGAAAACAACACTTGGGCATCTATCTGAGCAGGAAGAAACAAAGGTTTGTGAACTCTCAAGTGGCATGGAGAAAGCAAATAGAAAATATCCATTCACTCTCCCATGCCATGGGAGCCAAGCAGCCTCAAGAGAATGGTTAGGTGACAGTTTTAAAGCTAGCAAAAAGGACTTCCTGTAGCTGTGAAATCGCCCTGGGATATTGTAGATGCCAAGAGTTCCCATGCCAACAGGGGTGTTTGGACATACCCCTTAAAGAAAACTCTCCCAAAAGCTATTGTACACAAAAATGCAGTTCTGGTTCAGGGAATCACCTCACCAGAAATTGCTGAGAGCTGGGGAGGCCCAGAGGTTGGGAGAGTGGGGCTGGGGAAGGTGCTGAGGCTATTAGCACTTGCCTGAGGAGGAAGAAGTAAAAGTCGTGAGTGTGATAGGATGCTCGACTTCCTCAGTCTCTGAGCCGATGCCATCTGTCTCTTCCCATGTAATTACACCCACCCCGTGTCAGGGTATTGTTTAAATGCATGACAAACAAACTCCTGCCCTTAAAAATCAATTTGAGTTTTTGTGAAAGGATTCCAGTGAGTGTTCTTGCAGAAGAGAAAGGCAGAAGGATTTTAAAAAAGATAACTCTGAGATGGACAAAACTAGGTTCTGAGTGAAGTCCTAATTTTCAAAGGTATTTTAATAATTTTGAAGGGTCTTTTTGTCTTAATAGCTGTATACATAGTACATTAGTGTGTCACCCACATGTGAATAACAGTGATGTTGATGTCTGGCAATAATCTCCAAATTGTGAACGTCTTTCTATCCAGGCACTTGCTGTAGCTTTTCAGAGAGACTGAAATGCAGCTGACCTGAATAAATCCTGTGTACTGAAACACCTGATTTTCTTTTCTTTGAGGGTATTGTAATGTGTGCAGTGTATGTGCTAAATACGTTGCTTTCTAGTTGGCTCTCCATGTAATGTTGGATTGCAACAGACTGCTCTCTGTCACACCTGATGACTAAACCTGTCTCACCCACGCCATGGGAAAGTACTGGTGCATTGAGCCTTCTTAGAATCAAGCTTTAGGTTGTCCTCAGATTTCAAATCTCCTGTGCACTTTTTTTAATATGGCCTCTAACTCAAGAGATACAAGCACAAATGGATTCCAGGCAACAATTAATCAGATAAGTATTTATTTATTTAACTCAACCTATAGTATTATGCTGGCAATAGTTTTTTTTTTTTTTTTATTTGGAGTTAGACTTTAATTGAGCAAAAGACTGTCTTTTAAACACCCTTCTCTCTTTTTCAGGTATCTGCACTGAAGCATTCTGGATTTCATTGGCCACGGTAAGAAACTCCCATTTAATTACAGAAAAAAGAATCAGTTAAGAGCTGGCTGCTTTGTTTACCTCCTGATATGTTCAAAGTGGAAATACAGCTGAGGAAACTAGATGCATTTTATTGATGTTGTGCAATTTAAAATAGGATGGAGACACAACTAAAGCAAACATACATTTCGACTGTGTGGTACAGCATTTACTACCATGATACCAAGAAGTGGGTCAGAACTGGCTGTAAGGTGGGGATGAGGGTTCTTCAAAAATTGCAGAATGTCTACGTGATGGAGGGAAATTTTTTTAAACAATCAAAAATAAACTCCTTTTAAATGGCCCTAGGTGAGCATACAGTTGCATTTGTGATGCTGTAAATGTTGTCTGGGGAGATCCATGGTTACCAGAGTATGGGCAGGAAGCAAAGCAAAGCCAGGTGATTGGGGAGGATGCACTGTGCTGTGAGGGGAAAAACTTGTAATATAAATCTGGCTGAAATAGGAAGTACTTCAACCTAATTGAGGTGAAGGCTTTAGTCTTGCTGGCATAGCTGTGTCAGGGTGGGATTTATTATAGTTTTGTCATCATTGCTATGCTAGTAAAAGCCCTAGAATGTATGAAGTTAGACCTGGGGGAAAAAAGAAAAGGATTTTTTCTTGGATAATTCAATTTGCTGATGGAAATGTTGTTAAACTATACCTGCAAACGGCCTTTTTGTAAGTGTAAATTGTCTATGCTTTTATAACTATACCAATACCCGGTTACAAGGGTCTAAAAGGACTTGTTGAAAAGAAATCATCTGTATGAAGCTAAAGACAACAAATAATCCTTAGTATAAATTGACTAATTCATACAACTGGACATGCTATATAAAAGGGAAATCCAGTGATACCCCAGGTTTTTTGGGATTGTTTTTTGGTTGGGTTTGGGGTTTTTTAGCCATTCCTCTCGACATGCGGTCATTTTTCTCCTAAACTTCAAGCTAAGGAAAATTCAAGACAGCATCATGCAGATGTTTTTACCTCCTTGGGCATTTATTACCTCTGAGGAACTAGGCAGTATTGGTGGGGCTCGAGCCAGAGTCCCAGAAAGCCTCGCTTGTGGACCGTGAGAAGCACGGCTTTCTTGGGCAGCGCTGAGGGAGTCTCTCTTTGAAGACTCCCTCCCACATATGTATACTGGGCTTGAAGCCAAGCCTCTCTTCTGTAAAGAAACCTTGCTAAAATTTCTCATTTCATGCCCCTTTATGGAGATAGAGGGAGTGTGAGGGGGAGAGAGAAGGAGGTACGTGCCAAGAGTATTGAGAGAGCAGAGCAGAGTAGACTCTTCATTTTGTGTGTTTGGGGACAGCAGGGCAGCAAGGAAGGAGAAGGTTTTATATTAATTAGTACCATATTTGCCATCTCTTCCTCCTACCTCGAAAGTGATAAATTGTACTCCTTCTCCTCTCTAAACCACATTTTTTTTAGACAACAGTTTTTGTTTGAGCCCTTTGAACTAGCAGAGACACTTGAAATAAATGCACTTGTAAATGTGCCTCCTGCCAGCCTCTGTCTAGTCTGCATATGGACACTTAAAAGAGTTGAAGAATATGTCTTGCGTATCTTAGAAAAATGCTAAGTTCACAGTGGTGGCACCTGAAATGGCTTTATTCTTGCCTCCCTCTTAGAGCACAGTGGAATCGCTAGTGTATTATTTGATAAACAATCACCAATTAGTTGTTCCAATCCTCACTAATTCAGCAACTGCTCTCCAGGGCCTCCAGGCAGCTTGTATGCCAGTTCATGTGCTCGCCCCAGGTAGCTCTGAACTGAAGGAGTTTCCTTAATTGCTTTTGCTGTTATGTCTGTTTTAAAGGTTTTACTGCTCCTGTTGATGAGCTGGCTGGTGTATTACAAATGCGTGTTTGCTGTCTTACCTTTCCCCAGCGTGCTGTTAACAACCCAAGTGACATAAACCATAATGCTGCCTGGTGGGTAGAAACACCCACTTTGTGCACCAAATGGAGGGTGGTCTTGCTGATTGGAGGCTGACAGGTGTGATTCTGCTTCACTTCTTCCATCTTTTATAGGTTTGGGTATTTCTGGTTGTCTCCATGGACAGCCCTGCTGCCACTGCTGTACACCTAGATCACAGATAAATCAGAGATCAGTTACCTGCTGATCACAGAATGGTGCAGGACCGGAAGATGAATTAGTTACCCTTGATGTTAAAGATTCTCCCAAATTCTAATGAGCAACAAGCTGTGGATGGGAGAAGTGTCTCTCTGCTAACACTTGTTCCTTATTCTTTTGTCTTACAGGTGCCTATTACTGATAACAAAATCTGCTGCTGAAGCAACTTCTAGAGGTGGTGGAAGACCTACGGTTGTGGATCCTTTGCACATATAATTGTTATTGTGTGTGTCTGTTTGACCATGGTAGGATATTTAATGGATCATAGAAACAAGTTTTGTATCTCCAGTTTCAGTGTCCCTCTAACCATAGAGCCTTCCTTTCAAACATATTTTCCCTTGTTTGAGCCTTTAAAAAAAGAAGAAAAAACCCTAAACCTTGAAAAATTGTAACTCTCTATGAAAACTATACACTGTTGTCATCTTCTGGGGAAAAGGGGAACTTTACTGTGTCCATTGTTGTTGTAAGTGAAATGTGGTGTACAGCATGCTAAGTAACTGCTCAGTCAAATGTCAGTGTGAATTCAGAAATCCTCAGTAGAGGAAAGAAATAAATATTTTTATTTTCTCTAAAAGCTTCCCTGTAAAATTCTTCTAAAGATTTTCTTCATGAGACAACACAAAAGAAGCATTTGGGTGCCCTTTCACTTCTCAGCCTGATGGCAGGCTTGTTGGGACTTTTGGCCCAGTGCTCTGAAGCTATTGTAAGCCTCCACAGAGATGAAGCCCACGTTGTTACCCAGGGATATGCCTCATCTGTGATGAGCAGGAGACTTGAGTATTAGATGTTTCTGTTTTAAGTGACACTTACCCCTTTATCAGTACCTTGAAAGAAACTTCAAGCAACTGATGTGAAACTCTGCTCACAGTATCTGGGCAGAAAGTTGGGCAAAGCTGTTCAGCTAAAGTTGTTCAGCTAAAGACTTGTTGCCTCTCCTCTCCTTTCCTTTCCTCTCCTCTCCTCTCCTCTCCTCTCCTTTCCTCTCCTCTCCTCTCCTCTCCTCTCCTCTCCTCTCCTCTCCTCTCCTCTCCTCTCCTCTCCTCTCCTCTCCTCTCCTCTCCTCTCCTCTCCTCTCCTCTCCTCTCCTCTCCTCTCCTCTCCTCTCCTCTCCTCTCCTCTCCTCTCCTCTCCTCTCCTCTCCTCTCCTCTCCTCTCCTCTCCTCTCCTCTCCTCTCCTCTCCTCTCCTCTCCTCTCCTCTCCTCTCCTCTCCTCTCCTCTCCTCTCCTCTCCTCTCCTCTCCTCTCCTCTCCTCTCCTCTCCTCTCCTCTCCTCTCCTCTCCTCTCCTCTCCTCTCCTCTCCTCTCCTCTCCTCTCCTCTCCTCTCCTCTCCTCTCCTCTCCTCTCCTCTCCTCTCCTCTCCTCTCCTCTCCTCTCCTCTCCCTTTTGAAGTAATTTTTTCACATTACACAGTCTGTACTTCAGCGTTTTCAGTCTGATTTGTACATTTTTTTTAAGTCTTAATTTTTAAACATACTTGCTTTTCTTTCCATTCTCCAAATGGGTTCTTTGGCCTCTACTTACATAATCCTCCAGACTTGTGTTAAAGATTGTAAAGAAAAGCTGATACCACAGCATAGTATTTGCAGTATGGTGCATCTGTAACCAGACTAAATAGCAGGCATTATTCACAAGGAGGTGAGGTTATATTTGCTGCTGCTAAGCTCTTAGCTGTTCAGTTTTAACACTGGATGCCTGGGTTTCTTTTTCTGGAGTGCCTGTTTACTCTTGTATATTTTTATAGAGTGAAAGGGTGGTGGGGAGAATGAGGGTGTTATGTGCAGTAAAGTTATAAATAACATTGGCTCTCAGGTTATTTGCATTATATCTACTTGCCTGAATGCATAAAGTTAAACAAAAAAGTCTTAAAAAAGACCAAAAAAAGGGCAGAACAATGTCATGGGTAAGAGGTCTAAAGGCAATGCTACAGAATGTATTTATTGGGGAGTATTCCCTACCTAGCTAATAAGCCAGACAGAAAATTGCTTACTGCTCCCACAGCCTCAAACAGATCAAACAGAATATTAAAGCCTCAAAGATGCTGATGTAAGGAAGAAGGAGGGTTACTCAGCACCCACCACACTAAACTGACAGGCAAATGGGGAGCATGCTGGGAACAGAGCTACAGTCCCAACCCAGCGACAGTGATCCTAGGCTGGATGTCATGATGAAATGCAGCTGTCGTGGAGCAGGGGAAGCACACACGTAGGGTTTTTTGTTGTCTTTTTGCTCTGTGTGCTGTAGACTTGGGGGCAAATAGACAAGAAGTGCCCACTTTGGGGCTGCGTTTCAGTCACTGTGGTGGCATTTGGTTCAATAATGAGACATTGATAATGTTGCAGACTCCTGAACAAGTGAGGTGTGAGACAGGGATCCAAGGGAGAGTGGGTGCAGTTTCTTCACTGACCTGTGTGGATGCTTACACGGAACAAAGATGCCAAGGTTTAGTCTTGCAGTGCTGAAACTGGAAAGGAGGCAGACTCTTAATTTCAGGCAAGGCAGGACTGAACCCTGAGGAAGCAATGCTGTCATTCTGAGGGCTGTCTGAAATTTCAGAATATGTCTATGCCTGTGAGTTTTTCAGTGCTGGAATTTAATTTCTAAAGTGTAATAACACCAGTGCATCCTTGTAATTTTATTGCATTTTTTATTACGGATATCATTTACAATAATACTGCTGTCATATTGGCCTCTGCTATGGTTTCAGCAGTCTCTGTCTCTCCATCTAAGATGATGAAAGTGAAGCTGGACCACATCATACACGCAATGTTTTCTTTCTTCCTTTGTTTCCTTTTCCCAGAATGCTGGTTGAGTCAGTGGAAGTCTTCTGGCTTATTCTTTCCTAGTGTTCATCCTCAAAGGTACACAGCATCCAGTTGACCTTTTCTTGGAGCAGAAGGATTAAAAAAACATCCTTGATAGAGCTGCTTCCTTGATGCAGCAGAGATTATGGAAGACATTGTGTCCTACTAATTTTTCCTGTCCTTCCTGGTTTGCTTATTTGTGCCCCATATCAAAATCTTGAATTCCTGCATGGCAGATGAGCCTTTAAGCTGAGAATTCAAAATCTGGAGGGTTTTGAGGCAAGAAGAACCCTTGACAGGCTTCTGGAATAGCAGGGCATGTTCTGGTTTCCAGAAGTCATACAGAAACACCCATGAATCTGCATGGGTGCCTGGCAATTTTGCAAAGGAGAGTGGTGCAATATTGAAGATAGCAAAGCACTATGAGCAGAAATGGTGTGGCTGAGGGCTGGGATTCAAGCACAAACTGCTGAGTGCTCCATCAGCAAACCTCTTCTAGACCAATTGGTCCCATATGCCAGAGGACTTTGATTTGTGGCTGGGTTTCCCAGTGATTTGAGGCTTGTGTCTCCTATAAATTCTACTGGAAACAGAGCTTCGGCTGTGAATCAGTTACAGGCATAGTTAGTTAATTCAGTGATATATTTAAGTAACACTTTACATCTGGACTTGGCAACCAACTTGAAATACTCATTTAAAAACAATAGTAAAGTAGCAGAGAGGCATGATGTAGTTCAGCTTTTTTTTTTTTTTTAAGTGACCGACAATGTTTCAGTGATCTTCTAGCATGAAGGATGTATCAGAAAAGTAATGAGTAATTGGAAACAAAATGCTGTGAGTGACAAACTCTGGACAAAAACACTGCAAAAACTCCAATGTCATGGAGTAACAGACAAAATAGTGTTATGAATAAAAGCTGGAGAGGAAAAGCAGAGGGTTAGGCTAATCTGCAGGGGTAGAAAGAGACCAAAGTTGGGATTTGGACATCTGCAAATTAACAAAGATTTCTGTTGTTAACCTATTTATTGAGAGAGATCTGGAGCCACCACGTTGCAAAATCTCTGTGGAAATACTTACATAGTCTGTTCAGGAGAAGCAAGAACTATTAATTCTAAAGTTTTCCACCAAGTGGGCAGAACAGTGCCGGATAAAGATCAGTGGTGAATAAAGAAAGACTGAGTGTGAACAGTCAGTCCTGACAGATCCAGAAGAGATGGGCATGAGAGATCAGTGGGGATCCTTGCTCAAATTACAACAGTCAAAACCCAACTGTGATATTGGGTTGCAGATCATTCAAGGCTCTTAAGAAGTTGAGTAACTGAGAGGATATTGTACAGCCTTTTTCATAAAGCTGTGCCTGTGGTCTCAGCTAGAACACAGTGCACAATTTTGGCCTCCTGAGTTCAAAAAGGATGCGACTGAAATAGGGGGATTGGAAAAAGATTGAGCAAGAACATTCAAGAGCCTGAGAAAGCTCGTGCCAGAAGAAGGACCAAAAATTTAGCCCTAGGAGATAGAGGAGAAATGATACAAGTGTGGAGGATACTGCTTACGTTGGAGGTGAGAGGTCAGGAACTTAGTCTCTTCTCATCCCATAGCGTAGGCCCACAGGGATTCGGGATGAAACCCTGCAGTGGTTCAAAAAGATAGTAATTATGACCAATTTGGGAGGTGATAATAACAGTTCAGTCTTAATGTCATGAACTCAACTTTAAGATTTTTGTCACCTAAAGGATAGGTGACAGCTGTAGTCCTACAGAAGCCTAAGTCCCAACAAATGCGCCTTTTCAGAGGGTTTGTTACTTAGTTTCTTCATGCTCCAGTTTTCAAACTGTTATTTGAATTTTTTGTGATTAATTCCTCTTCTGAAATCCTGTTTACATTCTATAAGGGAAGTTAATAATACAGTGTACTGTGCTCATTTAAAAATTAAAAAAAAGCTTTGATAGAGATGTCTAGTGCTTGTGCTGATATAGTGTAATTCAGCTACTGTGCAACTTTAAAATCTCTTCTATAACATATAGTATCTCATTAGTCTAGTTTGCATGCTTTGGAAAAAACCAGTGGCCTAAAGCCACTTACTCAGGTGTACATGAAACAAATGTGTGTGTATGGGTGTGTGCAGGCACAAATGAATTTATAGTGAAGTGTGATGGGGATTGCTGAATAGGATGCAAAAACGAATAACATGATGTGATTTTTTTTCTAGTGGCTTTCATGACTTCCTTTTTTCAGGGTTGTACACAGATGGGTCTTTCACAGTAGGTCCTAGTTCACTTCACAGTGTCAGAAAGTTGACTTTTGCTTTGAGAGATTGTTCCTTGAAGCAGAGGCATCATTTTTAACTTCCTTTCACTTTCCCAAATACTCTTTCCCAGATGCATTTCCCAAATGCTGCTCGGGGTCCACACATTCCTTGTGCCATAGCTGTGTATGAGTTAAATTTTCCTGAAGGCATGATGCAGCTTTAAAGTAACGTGTCTCTTGATGATAAAATTACTGGTGAGCATAGAATTCATGGCCTAAGATATTTTTTGCACTTCTTGGAGCACAGAAATTAATCTAAACAGCCATCTGCCTGTTGTATTGATTTGAAGCATATGGAGACATTGAACAGCTGATCTCCAAAACGATGTTATACAAAGCCATCCCTTTGTTTGGCTTGCCCTGAACAACTCTCAAGGAATTAGGTATTTTTTAAAAATAAGATGAACAAATTTTCTGGAGCCTGAGTCTTCCCTCTGACAGCAAGATTTTTCTTTTTTTTTTTTTTTTCTTAAAGAAACATGAATAAATTGGTTAGAATTTTTAATGTAAATATTGTTAAGGACTCTATCAGGCTTATAAAGACAGAAGTTATTTTATTTTAGAATGGTATATTTTTCCAGATAGAGATCAAGTAATAAATTACTAATTCTTCCCCTTTCTCCATTTTATTACAGCTTTCATTTCTAGGTGGCTGGAATGATTAATGGGATGTGCTGGGCTAATGCCTTGTGTTTGGGTACACAAATGATAGAAGCAGCTTCCTGCAAAGCTTTTAGTGTTGGTGAAGATTGGAAGATATTTTGAAGGCAGTAGATTGGCCATGGCACTTCCCCTTCCCTCAGTTTAGCCATAAATCAATTGTGAATGATTCTCCCACAGTAATTTTTCATACAGTTTGAACCTGGGTAATGAACATCCCTGTCCTGGAGTGAAATTGTGATTTTTCTAGATCTTGTTGAAGACATGATCAAGATTTATGAAGGGTAGCAATATAAACCCATTACATTTGCCTCTCTTTCATTTGCTTCTCCCCTCCCTTCCTCCCTTCCTCCCTTCCTCCCTTCCTCCCTTCCTCCCTCCCTCCCTCCCTCCCTCCCTCCCTCCCTCCCTCCCTCCCTCCCTTCCTCCCTTCCTCCCTTCCTCCCTTCCTCCCTTCCTCCCTTCCTCCCTTCCTCCCTTCCTCCCTTCCTTCCTTCCTTCCTTCCTTCCTTCCTTCCTTCCTTCCTTCCTTCCTTCCTTCCTTCCTTCCTTCCTTCCTTCCTTCCTTCCTTCCTTCCTTCCTTCCTTCCTTCCTTCCTTCCTTCCTTCCTTCCTCCCTCCCTCCCTCCCTCCCTCCCTTCCTCCCTCCCTCCCTCCCTTCCTCCCTCCCTCCCTCCCTCCCTCCCTTCCTCCCTTCCTCCCTTCCTCCCTCCCTTCCTCCCTTCCTCCCTTCCTCCCTCCCTCCCTTCCTTCCTCCCTCCCTTCCTTCCTCCCTCCCTTCCTTCCTCTCTTCTTCCCCTCCTCCCTTCCTTCCTCCCTTCCTTCCTCCCTCTCTTCTTCCCCTCCTCCCTTCCTTCCTCCCTCCCTTCCTCTCTTCTTCCCCTCCTCCCTTCCTTCCTTCCCTGCATCTGCCAACCCAAGGAGCTTTAAAATGTCCATTAGAGCACAGCTGTTGCATAGCAGTGGCTCTTACTGCATGAACAGTCATTTATCTGTGATAGATAGAGGAAACAGTAATAACCTAGATGGATATAAGATTGTTCAGATCAAGTAACAGGAGGATGTGAGCAACTTCCTCAGTTCTGAACTCTTTTTTCCCTCTGAATCTACTACATTCTCTTTTAATGTTGCTTGATATAAAAGTACAGTTCTGCTTAAAAAGGAACCTTGCAGAAATTATGCTGTCTCTTCCTCATTTTCTGTTTCAAATGCTCAAAAAAGTTTGAAAGCAAAAAGATGCTTTTTTGTTTGTTTATTTTCCTGGCAGTCCCCAAATCTGCTCTGAACTCTGAAGCTCAAGGTATAGTAATTTCTTTCTTCTCTCCTCCTCCCTCTCCATCTTTGCCATTTACTGATTTGAATGTACCAGCACTGACCAGCCTCACTAATGCCTTGCTAATGGTGCCCTTTGCACCAGCATGGCAAACCTACGTGATAATCCCATTGGAATACTGCATTTATGTACTGTGGAATAATCTGCAATATTATGTTTCTGTGTTGCTTGGTTGGTAGCTGTAATGTTAAGTTGCAGTTTATTAATCGTGGACTAGAGGTCCTTTCCTTGAGAAGGACCAGCTAGGTCTCTCAGAGGCATTTGGCAAGTCGTATGTCAATAAGCACTTTTGTTTTTCAGCCAAGGATAAATACACACACATGCAAACTCATTTGGCTGCAATCTGCCTGATATTCAGTTGCAGGTTGTATCTGGCCCTTGGTCCAGGAATTCCTTGTTCCTGTATTAGACAGTGTCTAATAGTAGTTGAAAGAGAGAATTTTTAGAAATCATTTTGCAAGTGACTCTGGAGAGACAATGAATGTAAATCCTTGCAGACTCACAAAGACTGCAGTCAGAATACTGAGTGAAACTCAAAGTGCTACATAGCGGTTCCTCCCTCATCACAGGCTTCAAAGATTTAGTATTCAAAAGAATGTGGGAAATTGGGTCATTTCTGTACAGTTTAGAAGAGATCTGAGGTTACCAACTTTCTTGCTTTAGTTGTGTAGAAACTCTGAGTCTGGATTAGCAGGAATCCTGAACAGGATTTTCCTCTGCATTTAACATGAAAATCTAATAAATGTCATTTAACTCAGTGAGTGAAATTGTGTCACCATTGAAATGGATGTCAAAATTTCCACTGGCTTTTGTGGGAATAGGATATCACCCTATAAGCATAAAACCAAAGTAAAATCTCTAGGTTTTTGATGCAGTTATTTCTGTCAGGACACACTTGTAAGACTTTTTGAATGTTGTTTTAAGAAAAGCAATTTGGCTTACTTACTCAGACGTAATTTTTCTGCCTTTTAGAAATGGCTAAAAGTTACTTTTCATGAAGAGCGTAATTTAGAGTGACACCTTAAAAGATCTGAAGGTAACAAGGAGGTGGTGTTAATTGCCATGAAAGAAAAGCATATTCACTATCCTTCCTTCAAGAAGTTTGGATTTCTGTAACTTGTCCCCCCTGCCCTTGTTTTTGGTGAGAGTTTATGTGACAATTTTATAGTCCCTGAATAGTTTTCGGAATTTATGGGGTAGTATTTTATAACTGCATTCTGTAAGCAGTGGTGTCTTTTGGAATGGGCATGAAATGTTATAGTAGAGATTTCAAAATGACAGGGTCTTGGCATAGGTTTCTGCAGGGAGGGAAGATGACTTTGGACTGCTTTAGAGTATGTCTCATGTCAGGGATGGCCCCAGAAATGCCTGGCTTTGTAGGCTGATGGGTCTGTTTCATCAGGTGGGAATTAGTAAATGTAAGAAGTGCCAGAAACAGGCTCAGTGTGAAAGTCCAGGTGGTATCTCCAGCACAACGAAGTAGCAGATGTCTCAGTGAGCTTATGGAGATACAATTTTGTTATACTTTCTTAGATTTGGGACCTTCCTAAGCCAAAAAGTCCAATAATAGAGGGGGGCTGAGGAGGGGAAGCAACATCTGGTTTCTTTTTCTCTGTGACAAGGCTCTGAAAGAAGGCTTCCTTTATCTATTTTTTCACAACACCTGTGATTGCCCTGCTAGAAAACTAGAACAACCTGACACTATTTTTACACAGAGCACGAAAGTAGTTAATATGTAAGTTGTATGCAAGAAGATCTGACTGGGAGGAAGCTGAAGGAAAAGCAGGAAGTTAAAGAGGGTGTAAGATAAAAGGCATACATGGCTTTTTTACTGTATTTTATTCTTAATTGCTTTTTCAGATACTTCTCCCTTTCAGCATCTCAACATGCTAGCTAAATCTATTTTACCCTGTGTGCATGCCCACTAAGTTTGATGTACATTTCTTTTCTATATACACCTGTTTCTCCAAACAACCCCAGGCCAGCATTTTGTGTTAGTGTAGAATTTGCCCAAGAAAATAAAGTAAGCTTTGGCAAAGAAAAAATAGGAATTTAATGGTATAATAGCAGTGTAAGTTTAAAGGCATAAATTGATGGTTCACATAAAGATTATAAGACATTTTGGTTGCAGGCTGTTAGCCATGCTACCACTACATTAGAGAAGCCTAGCTTGCAGTTGTCAGCATTCCAGAGTTTCACCCACTAAGTCAGTAATTTGTTCTCATGTCTGGAAGATTTAGCATGCCACTGTAGTTTCTTGCATACTCATTTTATTTTGTTAAAAAAAATGTATCTCCAATGGGTTCTGATAATAGAATCCCCAAATACATGAGACTCTATTTCTTCTGTTGAATGCCAAAATCAATTATAGTTTTGTTTGTATGTTCAGATGGTTTAAAGGCAAAAATTGCATGCAGATTTGAAAGCCCAATGAAAAATCAAAGTGAAAAATATCATAAATTGAAAAAGACAGGCACCTTGTCTTCTGTGCGTGTCTGAAACTGAACATAAAAGAAAGTATTGCTGATTGTCATATGGAAAGATGGACCCTGCTATATTATCTCATAAAATATATTTTTCCAGTTTCCAGGAGGAACAGACTAAGACTTTTGAACACCTCAGACAGAGTTCTTAGAGGTTGGCTTGAAGTTACTGAACATGTGGTGTTTCGGGTAAACAGAGAGCCACTAAAAAGATATTTGAAATCTTTTAGAATATATACGCCAATCAAATTCCCACTGGGATCTGACAGTGTTGCATGGAGTTAGATCATGTAACCACTGCTAAACCAGATCTAAAAAAGGAAGCAACTAGCCAGAGCTAATTCTCTGGGTTCCTTCTACAGTCAAGGAGTTAAGGAGGTAAATTCATTGCACTTAATTTAGAAGCTTGGGTTGGAATTAAATGAATCTTCAGCTGCCTGAAGATTCTGATTATGATGGCAATTAGCTGGCTAGCCTAGGATATATTCTCGAACTCTGAAATAAAGTGAGTTAGGTGAGATGAATCCTCTCCCAAAGATATTACTTTCCTGCAGTATGGTCTGGGTGGAATTGTAGTCAAGGCAGCATTTGTGATGATTGACAATTGTGACCCAGTGTGAACTGCGAAGAAAAATCTATAGGAAAAGTGGGAAAAATACAAGAGAGGGAATAGATTCTGATGGTTTTCCAGGGAGCCGTGCTGGAGAAGTTTGTGTGTTGGAACTGCCAGACAGCAATTAAGCCCAGCAGCACGGGCTGTTTGTTGTCAAGACTGGAGCATATGAGTTGAGTACTCCCTGTTCTAGAGGGAGTTCATGGGCCGGCTGTTTTGCTTTTGTTGAAAAAAAAGTCCCAAGATGAAGAAAATACCCAGAGTTTGTGCTTTCCTTTCTCCTTTGTGATCGTTTCTAAGGGTTTGGAAGAGCTGGGATTCCACTCAAAGTGGTTTAAGGGTGGGCTGATCTGTGCTATAAGGCTGCATTGGCAGCAGTGGCTGACATTAGTCTTGTTAAAGAAGTGTTCTCACCAGCTACAGTGGCAGAAGATTTAGGCCTGTATTGAAGTAGACAGAAATTAAGACAGCAGTAATGGATGTTCTGTTTTCCGGAGTGTTCAGGAAGACATGATTTGGGGAGGAGAAGGAAACCCAAAATATTATCAATATTTAGCATATCTTGTCCTTTTCCCCCTTCAAAACCAGCTGTTTCTCGTAGTGACCTGCATGTAGGAGTTCTTCAGATAGAGGGATGAATGCTTGTGGGTTTTAAAACCTTCTGTTATCATCAGGCTTACAGAAAACAAATTCTCATTTAAGACAATTCCTATACTCTGCATCCATACAGGCACAATGGCAATGTATCAAATTAGATTATTTTTCTATGCCCCTCTCTTTCAAGTCTTCAGAATCTGATGCATATCAGCACTTTGAAGAGGATTTTTGAGAGAGGAAGAACCTGAGGAAAAAAATAGTTGATGTGCCTCAGATTATGAAGTGTCTAAAAAGTATTTCCATTATGTACATAATGTAAAATATTTTTCCTTTTCATTTATCACCTTCCGTAAAAAAAACAATAATCCAATCAGGACTAATAGGGGTTTTTTTATGTCACTGGTTTGGCAAGCTAAAACACTGCCTAATTCCTTGTTTCTTTCTGGGATGACTGAGAAAATGGCACAAAGCCAAGCTCAGAAGCAACCGATCTCGGCAAGTGTGTTAGACCCTCTCAATTGGACTTTGGACTAGAATACAGCAGAGATTACTTTTGTGTTGCTGATGGATGATTTCTTAGTAATAGCTCATAGACAGATTTATTTCTGGCCTGTCTAGAATATTTGACATTGCGAATAACGCATTGCAGCTGATATGGCTTGAAGATCTTGTGAAGATGTAAGCAAATCATATGGATTGTATCCAGCTGCAGTGACTGAACTGTAATGCATAACTACAACTCTTCTGGTATTCTTCTTTGTACAAAGCCTGCAAAACACTATCCTCACTCCTGTCTTGGTATGAACACTAAGAGAAAATCAACTGTCCCCTAGCATGTATAAGCATTTGTCCTTTGCATTCAACTCAGAAAATATAAAACTTCTGACTATTCCTGTAACTAAGTTGAAAACAAACAAACAAACAAACTTCACTGAAAAGCTTCGGGCTAAAACCAGACTCTGGCAAAATAAAAGGAGAGAGGAAAAGCTAACATTTTGAAGACTAGATAATCATCAGTTGCCCATGAAACTATTCCAAATGCCAGGTACCCTTCAAATAGGGTCTTCCCTTTTTTCCCTTAGATTATGGATGATCAAGTAGTGATGACTTCCAAAATGTTCCCTCCCTCCTCTTAGCAGATGGTCCGTGGACCAATAATATTTTGATAGTGTTCCAACATATCTTAGCTCAGGTTATATTCTGTTTTCGAATTGAAAATCTGGTCTCCAGAATGTCAAACTACCTTTTTAAGTTCTCTGAGTAAAGGTTGGTCATCACTATTATGGTCTGCTCACCTTCTTGGTTTCTCTTAAGTATGGGATTAGGTGGTAAATCAAGCTAAGGGGAGGAATCTTTCGTTCTTTTCATTCTTTCATTTCGTAAGGGGAGGAATCTTTCATTCTTTTTGTTACTAAAACCTACCATGGCATTAAGCATTCACCGATGGGGAGAAATGAATTTGGAGACAAAATATTCAGATGTCTGACTCCTTGTTTCATAATTGTCTCTTAGAGATCGGGCTTATTATAAATTGTTTTGAAACTGATTTAAATAATCCACCTATCCTTAACAATAATTTGCCTAGGAAGAGGCCAAACTTGTCCTTAGCCAGGGAATAGTGGAAGAGAGACTCATGAAACTGCAAATGTGGGCTGATATGCAGATTTATAGTACAGGTGATAGACATTATTTGGGCCAGTGTATTTCCCAGACTCTGGGTTCTGGATAACTCTTTGTTATCCCATGTGGGCTGTAAGGCTTATTGTCCTGTGCTCATCCTCCTCTTTCCAGACTAGGTGCTTAGCTGCATGTGATTTATTGTCTTCAGAGAAAATATCTAGATAGGTCATAACAATGTTTATAACAGTATCTGGATAGGGTAAAATGCCCCAAACATCAAAAAAATTCCTGTTGGCTTCATCAGAACTAAGGTTGCACATGAAATTGCAATTTTATCCAATGGATCACTGTTTCTCCATTGCTTCCTAACATTTCAGAAAATTATATACTCCAAGGAACTTTTTTTTACCTGTTGCCTAAATGCATTTTTCACAGTAAAGATCAGAAGATCATGTAAAGGTGTGGTTGTAGTTTACAATGACAATTTAACAGCGCTATCATTCATATTATATTTCCTTGCCATACCCTTATGGCATGGAGCGATGCTATCAAAGCGTAACAGATTCAACTAAGCAAACATTTTGAATACATTTGGGTAATTTTAAAAGCTAACTGCGTGGTTATACTGTGAATCCTAAGTGAGTCTGAGCCTGAAACCCTTGCCTGAGATTAATGAAAGGGGCTTGCCTTCCTCCCTCCCCTCTGCCCAGTTTTGGCCCCTGCAGTTTAGTGTTTGGTCTGGTATAAAAAGACAAATGTTGAAGAGCATGAAAAACCAATAAACTAGGTTATATTAATTCTAAACTGTAATGGAGTGAAAGCAAACAAGGGATGGTTCAAAATTGTGTTGATTTTGTGAATGAGTTTAACTGGAAGGTAGCTTAATTTTTTACCCTTCTGGCATGATTCACTGTAAAAAAAGAAGGTATTTACTAGGGGACTAAAATGAGATGTCCCTCACGTAGCAGTGTAGCAGCTATATTTTTTTTCACTCTTGCATGATCTTTGCCCTACATTGTTCCTCTTGTTGAAACATAGATTTCCCAGGAGCAATGTGCGAAGTTTCCCTCCTCTTGCACAAAACCTAAGCCTTTTTTCAATAATCTTGAGGTTTTATCCAGTGATATATAAGGAATGATTTCTATTACCACCAAATCCTCGAAGAGAACCATTGTGAAAAACTTCAAAGCCCAGGGTGAGCTTTTCAAAGGTATATGCTTTTATAGGGAGTTGGATTCATATCATCTCATGATGCGTCTTTGAAACTGTCCCCCATATGATTAAGACCATGTGTGAGACTGTGTGCCTAATTTGTGAGTAGTCATAATGATGGTACAGTAATAGGCATGCAACTGAGCCTGCGTTTTGTTCATAACTCCAAGTGCCTTTAGCTGAATTTTCAAAGAGGCTGAATTCTCACATCTCCTACTACTTCAGTGGAGCTGTAGGTGCTCTGGGACTGAAAATCAAGCTACTGACATACTGAAAAATTAAAGCTGAGGTATGAATGAGTCAATCAAATATCTACTGTTCATTCGTAAGTCAGACTTACAAACTGAGTCTTTCTGAATTTAATGGAGGCTGCTGCCTTCGTCTTTCAGGAGACTTCCAGTTCAAGAATTTCCTCTTTTTGTGACCTCACCACCCAAACTTTAGCCTTACATAAGTGTTATTTTCTATTCACAGGCCACTGCCCCATTTTATTTATTGGTTTGGGTATCTGGTAACTACAGAGCTTGGTTGATGTGCTATTTTTTTATCTTCATACTGTATGTCTGCATGCAACACTTTTGATTTAGGGTTTTTTTTTTGGATACTCTGTTGACTGAGCCATGATCAATCGCATCCTCAAGACTGATACTCACTTTTAATACATAGAAACAAAAATGAATAAAACTTTGTATCATATATTGTGAATATTCATACATGTTCACAGTTACGCATATGAATAACTCCATTAACTTATTTGCCATATGGGCATGTATGGTTAAACAGGTATTTTCATGCTTGCAGGGAAAGGCATTTTCTTTGTTTTTTTTTTTTCTCCAGTTGCAACCTTTATAAATCATGTTATACTTCAAAAACATCATGATGTTGGCTGAAAAAAAATGGGGCTTTAAAAAAAATGTGCATTCTTTTTACTTGCCTTCTGGTTTTTGATCTTTTATCTTCAGCTTGGAGATGTTTTCAAAATTCCTGTTTTCAACAATGAAGGCTAAGAGCATCTGGGTTTTTGTTTTAAAGGAAAAATGAAATCCTTACATAAACATATCATTGAAAGAGCTGGGCTTTAAAAAAACCCACCAAATCAAAAGACACGAAATATAATTATGAACCAGAGTAGAGGAGCCTTAGAGAGTGCGACCTATAAACATAAAAGAATATCTTTTTGTCAGTTCAAAGCTTAGAGGCACTGAAGTAAAGACCCTTGAAAGCATGTGAGTTTTTGAGACAATGGAGTTCCAGGAATCTCTCTCTGCCTTGCAATGCTTAATTTAGGCCCACTATTGAACAAGTCTGAACTTCACTTGGCCAAGAACTTAATGTCTGGATTCTTGCAGGCACTTAAGGGTTATTGATTAGTAGGTGGAGGAATTTTGTGTTGCTTGGTTATATATGTTGGCATTTTTTACTGCAATAGCTGTAGCTGTTTGCAGCGCTGTCTGTAACCACCTCACTCGAGGATGAATTTTCCTGCCCTGCCATTGCCTTTGATTGTTGTAAAGCACCCATCGACTGTGAAGAAAACAGCAGTGCTTAAGCGTAGTCTATTCAAGTATATTCAAAATACGTTATTTTTAGCATTATTGTTAATATTAAATGTTCCACCAACCAGCTGGAATTATACAAATCCTAGCACATGCGTTCCTCACTAATCTGCACTCTTGGATGTACTCTTTACATTCATTTCATTTTATGAATGTCTTTCCAGCATACTTCTCTACAATAGGAGATTGAAAAGCCTGCAATTTTCTTCTCGCCTGATTCTCCCATTGGGTGTTGTTAGTATTCGAAAAAATAAATTGATGTCTTTTTTTTTTCAGTCCAGATTGAGGGAAAAATCAACCTGCCAGCACAGATGAGTGGGGAGAAAAGGGAAGGCTCACAAACTGCAAAATCTGAGTTCTTTAAGTGGTTCTTTCTTTGGTGACTCACTGTTTGCAGTGGAGACACAAATTAGGGTAGTCCTGGAAGGAGCTCTGAAAGTCTGAGAAATTTTTCAATAATTTGACTTCAAGCCAAAAGGCTTATAACCTCTCTCACCTTCACTGGTGTAATCACCAAAATATCATGTGTTTTGGGACAATTTCTAGATGGGAAGGAAAGGAAGAAGTGATGGGTCTGCAGTGTTGGTCTGTTTTATATGTGCCGTATTTGTGGATCAGGAGGACATGGCCATGGCCTTTGCCATCCTCATCATCCCAGCCTCATTGCTGTAGAGATAATGCACAGCCTCTGTTACACATTTCTCCTTCCTGCCTGGGGCACTTGGCCTGTTTTAGGAAGCTTGTGTGTGTGTGTCCTGGTCCTCATGTGCCTTTGCATCCCTGTTGATCTTTGGCCTTCAGTGACTTCTGGCGTCGTCATAAGCACAGCTGTGGGAAAGGTTTCCGTGGGGCCCTGGTCCACCTGCTGCTGGAACAGTTATCAGTTCCCAGCACTCTAGCAGACTTCCTGGGGAGCTGAAGGATTTGTCCCAGAGGTGAGCAGCCTTGTTCCCTGGTTTGAATTCCCATGGTTAAATGGCATTCTAAATCTCTGTTCTATCTTCACCTTGTAAGTTGTCTGTTTTAAAGCTTTCTTAGAAAATTCATTCAATTTAAAAAACTTATTTACACCGCTAGTTCACCTTGTCTTCCTATAAAGGTCTTTTCAAACCTGGTAACTTCAATAATTTGTTGTGTCTCTGCGTTTTTGCTGAACTTGTGATTTCCAAATTGAATTGGTACAAGGTTTATTTGCTGCTGCTGTTTTAGTTTTCCGCAATGGAAGATAAACACACAGCAAGATAGGATTTTTCAAGTGTTCTTCTGACTAAAATAATAAACCAGCTCCAATTGCTCCTAATCAAAAGCTGGTGATGCACTTCATATTAGCCCTTCTGGGGCTAACATTAGCCCACCCTGTGTGCTTGCAGACTGCCTAGCACCTCTGGGTCCTACACATGAATTCTGATGGATACTGGGATTTTTCATTGCAAGATTCTCAGCTTGCCTGAGGTCATGTCTTTTGTTAAGCAAGAAGGGACATTCAGAGTTGTCACTGTGCACAAGAGGTTTCTCACTTCTCTAAAAAGAACCAAACTTGCAGTTTTGGTGGCTTAGACACACAGTCTTCCGTATTCACCTAGAGCTCCAAGGAGTGATAGGGGTTTATTTCTTAATTGCTTCAGTCAGTTGTGCTTCCCAACTACTAGTTTACGCTACTTGTTTCGATCCATTTAGGACCTGACCCCGATCTGTGATTGCTAACACTGTTTTCTTAAACAAATGGAATCTTCATTGAGCTACTGTTCAAAGAAGGCAAAAAGGAAGGGAAGATCACTCTGTTAACTAGTTTGAAAACTTCCCTAAAACCAACCTTTATTTTGCTAGTTCAGTATTTATCAGTCTTCTGTAAATTATGTATGGGCAGCTCAGTCTTACCTAATTCAAATGAGATTGTTTAATTGAGACTTACTGGTGAGTTGACAAGAGCACATCTGAATGCTGATTTTAAGTATTCTGGCACTGGAACAATTTCCTCTGGTGCAATGGTTAACCATAACTGTTAACCCCATAGGCTAATAATATAATACCATGATTGCTTTACAACCACAGCTAATTTTTTTTTACTCATTTCTTCTACCCAGGAGTTTGCATTGTAAAACAATCTGTCCTCTTAATTTGATATGGTTCCTGGTTTCCTAATGTTTTGATAAAGTTGCAAAATGTTGTTCAGAATTATGTGTGTCCACATGACCTCTGTTTCATACTGAATAGCTCTTGATTTAAGTGATGTTGCTCTGAATAGCTTTCAGACTTTCCTAGACCCAGAGTTTAACTAATTGTGCCATAATTAAGAGTATCATATGAGCATAATTAGGTGTATCAAACTCCAAATGAGTCGTGTGAAAAAAAAAGGTGTATCAGATGATTTCTGAACTGTAGGAACTTAAGCATTTCAAACATAGTAAAGTGAATGAAAGAATGGCAGTTGAGTTTAGACAGATTTCTAAAACACTTCTGTCTCCCTTAGGTCAATCTTCTGCTTTGGAGCCTTCATCATGGGAAATAAGTAATTTTTTGCCTGTATTCATTTAATGGCTGGTACCATGGAGTCCATGTCATTGATTAGAGCTTCTGTGTGGTATCGCTGTGCAAATGATAAATACCTCACACAAGGCATGGGCAAGATGTATTTGGAATAGTGTAAAACTGGCAACAGTACCTCTTTGCTGGCACTGATGTAATACTATACATTGTTTTTCACAAAGACACCTTCTGATAGCTGTATTAAATAATATTTTAATAGACAACTCAAAAATCTGCAAGATTAATACTTTAGCATTTACTGATCAGGGCTTTGACTTCTCACTCAACTGGTACCGGTTTTCTGTTTTTTCTGGGTGCATTCCAGTGGTAGTGATTTCCTCTGCGGGGTTTATATCGTCCTTGTCGTAAGGCAAATGCTGAGTGGCCAAAAGCATACACTTTTCAAAACAGGAGTACAGCTTGTCCAGCATAAGGCAAGATTCAGCAAGATTCCTGCCTGGTGTAATCCTTCTATATGGAGAAAATTTCTCCATGCGGGAAAAGCTTTTTTTGTAAGAATCTCCTACAGAGTATAAATTTTTTTTATTGAGCAGGTGAAATAGGGGCATAGCTCTTTTAGGAAACTTTCCAATTCAAGGACCTGAGTTGCCACAGGTTAATCATATATGATAAAAGAAGATTTCCTATTGTCTTATTCCATCTGTAATATGTAAGCAGTCTTAAAAAGAAGCAACAGCACACGAGACTCTTTAGAAGTCAAGACAGATTCAGCAAATCTGACAGTAGGACTAGAGAGATGAAATATGTTTCTAAAATATATTTTACTGATGGCGAGAGATTTTCAGACAGTGGGGAGAGGTGGCTAAGGGTAAAATGATGAAAAGAAAAAGAGAGGAGGAAAGAAGGAGATTGAGGAGGCATCCTCTTTGAAACATCTCTCATTTCACTTTGCATAGTGTGCACACATCCCTTTTCCTCATCCTCTTTGCAGTGTCTGAAGCAGAGGAGACTTCCTAAAAAAGAAAGCAATGCCTTCACCCTTAAACACAGGCTGCAGCCTATAGGATCTAAGGGGCCGAGTGACCTCTGCACCCCTCTGGCCTGCACACCTTCCCCCGAAGAGCTGGTCCATGCTCCCAGCCCAGGTCTTGTGCTGGCAGGGAGCTGGAGGGCACTGGGCAACTCAGGGCTCCAGGCCTCTCCACTGTATGCAACTTTTCTAAGGACTTGCTCTTTTCTCACACCATTTTTGTTGCTGCTGTTGTACATAGCACAGGTATCAAAGGCTTTAGATGCCTTTAAAATGCAATTCAAATACTCTAAAAGAAAGTCTGGTACAGTCATGAATTAGAATTTAAATCCATTTCCATAGACAAGACTCTGGGTAATTACCAATTTGGTTTCAATACGAAGCAAAATGGATGCTGAGACATTTAGAGGCAGTGAAGGAAAGCAATACCATTTTGCCACGGGGTCAAGTAGAAATAAAACTGTTTGCCTCTGTCTTAAGAAATGTTGACAGATTTCAACACCCCTAGGGAAGGGTGGTAGACGATGGATATAGCGGAAAGAAACTTGTCTTAAGCAATAAGTTGGAGCCTACCAAAAAGTGGTTGCCTAGTGATGGTGCTTTGTGAGATCCAACAAAATTATGCTGGGAACTTTAGAAGTGAATTGATGCAGTCTCCAAAGAGAGGAGGTTTTCAGTTGCAGGCAGTTTTTTACAATGTGTCTGCCTGTGACTGGACTGATGCTTGGAGATGGAGGGCCAACTTCATACCATCAAATACTCATCCAAATCCAGACAGCACCAGAAGAAGCGAATAACTTTGTTTTTAAGTGGATCTACTTTTCTATAGAAGGTTGTTTTGACACTCATGCTTTTGATGGATCCCTGGTCCCTAGCATTTGTTATCATCCCTTACCTGTGCAATTTATTCTATCTTTTCATTGTCACAGCTGTGCTTGTTGGCACCAGTTTTTATTTAGAAAGTGGGAAAATGGAAGGGTCCATGGCTCAACCCGCTCCTTCTGTTCCTTTATTCCCCCACGTGGAAGCAGAGACAAAATTAAATTGCAGAGCATCAGAATTGCTGAAGAGCAAAGTGCTAAGGCAAGATTATAATTGATACAGAACAAAGTTACCGTATGGTGGAGTGATGTTATGCCAAATATTTTTGCAGCCTTTCTAAAAGTGGGAGCATAACTTTGCAAACAACTAGGAAGTGCCTACAGATTGCCTGATGTGAATTGCTTTTCTTCATTTAGCAATTTTTAGGAGAACTCCTAGATTTTAGCAGTTAATTTGATATAATGCAATTGATGTAAATCATGTAGTTAGCTTGATTTATGTCATTTGTGACAGCAAAAATTTGTTTATAACCCAAGCCCAAAGTGTCCTTCTTAACACCAAAAGTACTTTTCTGACAACTGCTGCTGTGAAGTAGAATACATACTGCCAGGCAAACAACATTTCAATTGTATTTTTGATTTCTTTATGGGTTGAGGTAGGGAAAAGACTTGAATTATTAATTATGGAACAGTGACATTTTGTGGTAATTTCTCAACAGATTTGGGAATTTCATTTTCAGAAAAAAGTGCTATTATGTTCAAAAGACATTTGGAGAAATAGAATGGTGTTTTCTCACTAATGTATTTCCAGTAAACATGGAGATTTAATGATTTTCAGAGATCTATAATTGTATGCTGACAGTTCCTTCACTGAGGGAAGACCACTCTACTGAGGAACAATTGTCCCACATGTGGATGATTCAAAATTCCTTTTGCAAGAGATCTTGTGGCTTCTGTGGACATTTATTATGGCATTTTAAAGTATCATGTACCAGTCTTAAGGCAGTGACATTCACTGGATGGTTCTTCTCTCTCAAGTATTTTCTTCCATTGAATCTGTAACAGTTTCTCCGGGATCAGTGATATTACACTGCTGTAAGAGAAAAAACAGATTAGATGTATGCAGTCATTTTTACATTATGCCTCTCTATTGTCATCAGCAAAGGCACACTATATCTTTAAATGTTTTAAGTATTTAAAAAAGAATGTCTGGTTTTTTGATCCGGAATGCTTTGAATAACACATCTAGTAGGTGTTAGCTCAAGAATCTCTGAAAACAAGTGTGTGAACAAACAGCTTAGGATTCCTGCTCCCTAGTGCACATATATAGGTCTTTTGAGGAGCTCCAATAGCAACAATGTGCAGTATGCTCCCAGTCACACCTCTCCTTTCCGTATGCACAAAGCTGCCATATGTTTCTTCAGTTTCTCTGTCAGCTTCGCTGTTCTTGTTCCTGTTAACTGCAGAGCCTGGAAGCTAGATGAGATTTGCCTCTGGAGCAGGGCAGAAGTAGTAAGTGTGACCCTCTGGGAGGGAAACTCATTATGTGAAAAGGCTGCCCAGTGGCATAAATCAGCCCCCATGGAGTTTGGGAGGAGTGTTTCACACTCTTGAATCTCTGCCAATGCTAGTTAAACTGAGAGTCAGTTATAAGCATGTTACATACATGCTCTTCCTAAAGAAATGTTTTGGGATTTTTTCCCCCAAGATTCCTGTGTCCCTTCCCATTGAATAGACCAAATCCCATTCCACTATACGGACAAATTGAGTAATTTGGTTTCCTGCATTCTTGAGACACTGTCTTCTTGCTGTGCTGCCTCAGTTCTCTTCTCTGGGGAGCTGTCACACAACTTCAGCTAATGCAAGTTAGGAAAGCAAAGTTGCTGGCAGGGCTCGTTCCTAGGGTTGTTACTGTCCCCAAAATCTGACTCTGTCCAAAATCCTGATGATGCAGTTCATTTGGCTCAGGGCAAACACACACTTTGTTATACATAACACAGACATGATTACATTTTCCATTTGGTAAAGTCGTAGTGTAGCTCCAAGTCCACTAAAAATAGAGACATGATTCAAGTTGCAAACAAGATGGAAGGATTTCAAGTGGCTCCATTACACATAGAGCAAGCATAGTGAAATTAATAGGAAAAATCTGGTTTGGGGACAAGGGCTGCCCTCCCTTTTTCTAAGTAAATGCGTAGTCGTGAAGCTGTCCAAATCAAGAGTTCCACTGTTGCAAGTAGAAGGAGTATGACTTACTTAAAATGCAGGCTGTTGCAGGCTTTACCCTCCTGAAATGACAGAGCAAAGAAACAATTTTTCTTAACTCACTGACCCATTTGTTTATCTGCTGAGTTGCCAAATATGCGTTTACAACAGATGTTTGCATGCATAGTGTGTCTATCTACTGTATGCTTCTGCATCTTTTCTTAGGAGAGACTGAGGCTGTTTTAATTGCTGGTTTTGCGCTCTCTGTCCCATTACCCATAGCAGCCTCGCTGACCTCTGCAAAAGCCAATGTACAATTTAATTGCAGTTATTACTCTTCAGGCTAGGAGTATGTGAATAGGGTGTACTTCTTGTCTCTTGGTGCAAGGGTCCAATATGCCAAATAGCATTTCATGGATAAATAGGAACTGCATCCGTCAGGCCAGGATATCAAAGCCTTTTAAAATGATGCCAACATTAGTTTTACAGGGAGAAATACTGGGGGAGAGACATTGCAGTTTGTTTGACACTTCAAAACAAGGCCTGAAGAAGAACTGTGAGTGGCAAGTCCCAGGCTCATTAAAAGAGAAGAGATGCTCCTTAAAAGACACTCCTGGTTTGTATGGTCAGGATTTAGGGCAATAGACTCTTGGGTTTCTGAAATTACAAATTGCACTTGGGGATCTGTCTGGGCTATTTGTGTGATCTCAGCTGAGTGAGTCATTCTGGGTCTCATACCTCTAAAATGAGGGTATTAGCTATTCCCTAGTCTAGAGGTGTGAGGAGGTTAAATTCAGGTAGGAAAGGAAAAGGACGTCTAGGTCTTGTTATGGATGTGAAGCTAGAATACAGGCTTGGTGGGCTGTTTGTACCAGAAAAACCATAGAATCATAGAATTACTTGGGTTGGAAGGTACCTTAAACCACCCCCCTTGCCATGGGCAGGGGCATCTTCAGCTAGATCAGGTATCTCAAAGCCCCATCAAACTTGGCCTTGAACACTTTCAGGGATGGAGCATTCACAACTTCTCTAGGCGTGGTTTCAGTGCATTTCTAGACATTCTGTTTCAGTGTCTCACCACCCTCATAATGAACAACTGCTTTCCAATCCAAACGTACGCTCAGTTTAAAGCCATCACCGCTTGTCTTACTGCTACATGCCCTTGTAAAAAGTCCCTCTCCAGATCTCTTGTAGGGCCCCTGTAGGTGCTGTGAGGTGCTCTAAGGTCTCCCTTGGAGCCTTCTCTTCTCCAGGCTGAAATGTAGCTTTACTTTCTGCATAAAGCTTTGGAAGTTTTAGAATGAACTGGACAGAGATTTGGAATTTTCAGGATGAGAGGACATACCCTCCAGTTATATTGGGGAGATTCAGGTAGGCATCAGAAGGAATTTCTTCATGGAAAGAGTTGTTAAACATTGGCATGAAGTGCTCAGGGAGGTGGTAGAGAGTCACCACCCCTGGATGTGTTTAAGAAACAACTGGATGTAGCACTTGGTCTAGTTGTGTGCCATGGTCTGGTTGACTGGTGGTGATCAGTCAAAGGTTGGACTAGATGATCTCAGAGGTCTGCTCCAACCTTAATGATTCTGTGATTTTCTAAGGACTGAGAGGAAGATTTCCTCCTCCTCTCACTGTCTCCAATGTGTTGGTCTGCATTGCTGTTGATATCTCCCTTTAGGAACTGCAGATCCTGGTGAGGGAAATGATAGACTTAAAGTAGACTTAGATAGACTTAGATAAAGTAGCTTGTAAAACACTATATTTTTATAGAGGTAATTATTGTATCCTATGATTAAGAGCAAACATTATGCTCTCTGCATAATAAATATTTTAATATTGGGTATGTATTTCTATAGTACCAAATATTTGAGTTTTCAGAAAGATAAAGTCCTGTGCAAAGATTTTAATACATCAGAATAATATTCATACATGCTGCTGTTCATAAGCATTCAAGTGCAATCAGTGTGCTTTTAGAGGTGCTATGTATGTTAATTTCTTCACTCACTTCACAGTAGTTTTGGTGTTGAAAGAAAACAATAAGAAAAGCAAAAATGTAAATATTCCAATGTAGATATCCATAATTTATTTCCTCACTGATGCACATGAATAAAAACTATATGAACAGAAAAAGAAAAAATAAAGCCTGAAAACATAGTGCAATGTTCTACAGCACACACAAGGTTTCACACTGGAACTTTAATGAGGTGTATTGGTTTCTGATTTGTGCCAAGGCTCAGGTTATGAGCAAGCCTGACTCCTTGCTGTTCCTGTGGCCCAGCAGTGCCTCACTCTGCCCGTGTAATTATCCGTTTTTTTTCTATCCTATTCATGCTTGTGGCAACTTGGCTCCTGAGAGCCTCTGATCTACCTGGAGTGCAACGCCTTGTTCTTTCAGTCTCACCTGCTTGCACAGAGGATTTCCTGAGTGCTGCTGACACAGCAGACACCACCAGACATCCCAACACACTTGTAAAACACAGACTGGTGTCAAACTAATCAATTTGCTCAGAGGATAGACCTAGGTGTTATTTGGTTGAGCACAAGGACGCCAACCAGAGAGTGTTACTGTGGGGAGTCACACCAGTTTGAAACTGGACTTAAATGGATGCCAAAAGTTGGTGGTTTGCAGGGCTGCTTTTCCTCATTCTCAGAGAACCTGCAGGGAAGCACTGTCTGTCTGCTCTGCTGCCACAGAGCCTTTGCCTTACTTACTGTGTGCTGCCTTTGGAGTTTGAATTGTTTGTTGACTTACAGGGACATTGCAAAATCCAGGTTAAAACAAACACCAAGTGTTGCTCCATTTGATCTTTTGATTTCCTGTTGCTAGCAGTAGATAATGATGGAATAATTTGTTACTATGTCTGAACTCTGTAGTATTGTGAATTCTCCTAATCTAGTGTAGCCCATAGGTCGTTCATGGGAAAAGAACAAGAAATTTTCCAATAATTCTCTCATTTCTCTTTTAAAGAATGTTGAACCTGGTTCTGTGCTTGAAAGCAATTAGTATTGAGGCTGTTAAGAATAAATTGCTGATACCCTAGAATCCTCTTAATTGCTATGCTGATCAATGACACGCCTGCTTAATTGGGATGATTGGCAGGCAACTAATCTTGTGCAATGCATTTCAATTACTTTAAACAATATATTAATGGCCTACCTCTGTTTAAATGACACATCTCCTGTTGTCTTCTGCTGCTGTAAGCTTTTCATAAGCGCTATAGAGAGAGAGATGGAAGCTTGAGAGGAGACATGTCCTACTTGTGCACCCCCCTGCTTTCTTGCTGCTGTTCTCCCACTTCTACTCCCACTTCTACATCACTCAACTTTATCCCGAATATTTAATACAAAATTATTGCACATATTTTAAACACAATTCATAAACCACAGTGAAGTATTTTCCCTCGTCCCTGATACCCAGAAGAACCACTTAATTGGTTGTTTTCTGTTTACACTGGGTTCTTTGTGCTAACCGGGGTGTGCTGTTACATGTAGCTTCTCACTTTGTTTTCTAATGGTATAAAAATGTGTAATTGGACAAGCCGAGGTCTTAACTATTAGAAAAGAATACTAATCAGGTATATTAATGTTCTCTTGTTATTAGGGGAGCTCATTTAAAAAATGTCAGTGTTTTAATGATGAAAGAGAAAGTTACCTAAAAAAAAAGTAAAAATGCATTTCATTTTAATTAGCTCTAATTAGAAGATTAATAGATTTTAAGGACTGAAGGAGTCATTGTGATCTTTACAGCTAGCTCCACAGGACACAATGACATAAAAGAAACCAGATCCAGCCTCTGATGGTGCATCAGTGTGCATGCACCAGATATCCACTGCTTCTTGGTCATCTACACCCATTCTTCTGTCAAGGGGGAGGATGTGATTTTCATCTCTTAAGTAAGATACCTAAACCAGTTGAAATTGGCTGCATCCTAAAGAGACCTAGACTAAAAAGTGCCACAAACTAAAAAGTGGATTGAGAATCACTAGGTCAGTATGGTGGATATCAAACTATAGATTAGATTAATCCCACTGTATGCCATATAGCTCATGAATAGTGAAATAAGGAGTGCTTCAACAGCCAGTGCCATAGCTTGAAGGTGTCTGAAGTTAATTACAGAGTATTTTGTCCCTGAGGCTCCCCATGCTGCTGTTCTCTCTAGTGCAAGTGGCCAGGCTGCTTTTGTCTGACCGAACATTTTCATACTGAGACAGTGGAAAGCCTTCAATGAAGGAAAGCTCCCTGAGTGTGCAGGTCTCATGCCTGCTGTTGTGGGTCCTTTGAAGGGAACCTGAGTGACTTGGTGATATGAGAGTACATTCTGGTAGCTCCTCTGCTTGGGTAAACAGGAACTGGGATTATATGGCTCGCATTTATTCAGGTAAGAGGCAGCTCCTTGGATTTTACTTTATACCTAAGCCATGTGCTCCTAAGCTTCTTGTTGGCCAGCACTCTGTAGGTTTGCTGACTTCTTGCTGGCACAGGCTAGTACAACCAGGTCCTTCACAGAATCATAGAATAGTTTGGGTTGGAAGGGACCTTTCAAGGTAACTCATCCAAATCCCCTGCAATGAGCAGGGACATCTTCAACTACATCAGGTTGCTCGGAGTCCTGCCCAACCTGAGCTTGGATGTTTCCAGGGATGAAGCACCCACCATACCTCTGGGAAAATTCTTCACTATATCTAGTTCACCAAGAGGCAGATATGGCCATTATCTTTTTAACTCACTGGAGGAAGAAAGGGAGCTATTTTCCATACAAATATATAATGATCAGGAACACTTAATGTTTTTCAGTAGGAAAAATGAAGTCAGTTGCTGTCCCAGTCTGGGTTCATTCAAACCTCAGTGCCCTGCATCCAAAAAGACTTCCTTAACCCCAAGGCTGCTGTAATTGAAAATTCATCCTTGCTTTTCTTATTCTCTAGTGTTACAAACCCTGAACCACACCGTAGTTGTGTTGTGTTTATGTGAGAGAGGAAAGGTGCCCTTTCTGTTTCCCCTGCCATCCCTCCAGCTCAGCTCAGAACTCTCTCTAGTTCTCTCTGTTCTTACGAGTTCACAGGAAGGACAGTGTCAGTGTTACATCCTTCTTTATAGTGTTGCCCAGTAACTTGCTCTAGAAGTATGATGAGGGTATGCATTGTTTTGGACTGCCTCTTTGAAGTGTTGTCCTAGTTCCAGCCAGGACAGGGTTAATTTTTGCAGTAGCCAGGAGGGGGCATGGCTATGTCCCGAAGGTTATTCTGTATCACCTCATGTCATTGCTGGGGACAGGGGAAGGGCCCTCTTCCTGGTCACCGTAGTGTGGCAGAGGGCGTGGTTGGGTGTTTCGCCTCTTTCTTGTACCCTCTGTCATTAGTATTCTTGCTGCAACTGTTTGTTTTCTTATCTCGTTGCTGTTTCCAGTAAATTGTTCTTACCTCAAGCTGTGATCTTCAACTTTTGTGCCTCCAATTCTCCTGTCTATCCTGCTGAGTGAGAGGGGAGCGAGTAAGCAGCAAAGGGTTTGGACACTTAGTGGGAGAACTAAACCGGAGAGTACCACACCTAAATCATGACATGTATGTATTTCTTAAAATGAACATAAATCTGGTGTTTGGATTCAGCCTGGCAGAAGGAAGGGATATCAGGTTTAGGATTGGAAGATCCCCATAGGAAGTCTTCATGTCTTTGGGTTTTTTTGTCTCATCCTCCGTCTAATACTCCATCATGATTCTTGATAAACTTTATAGCTAAATTATCTGTGCCACAGTTCCAGGTTTCACTTACCTAACTCTGTCTTTTCTGTACAGCAATGAATTTGACATAACCTAATTTGATTCAATTAAATCCTGCTTTTAGATGTCTATTCTGCCTATTTACTGATGTTCTATGTTAAGTACATAAAGCAATGATCAAGAGACTATTTAGCTTTGTTTTGGTAAGTCACAGATCACATACCTTGCATCTTCAGCTTTACAGTAACAGATAATAGCTCTGGTATATATTGTTAATAAATACAATTTCAAAAATTTGCAAAAAGAAAAAAAATGGGTTGATTCTTTATTAGGGTTGTTCATTTCTGTGCATCCCTTTCATAGACCTTTCATATGCCTATTTGTTTCTGTTTATCCTCTTACTGATGCATTTCTTGAGATGTGTTATAGTGCAGTTTGTGATGACCAGGCAAATGCATTGTTTTCACAGCACTTACATACATGTAAAATAAGATTTTTTATGCTACAGATTAAACCTCTGGAGAATTGTAAAGACAGACTTTAAGATTTCTACCTTTGCTACACAGCTTTGCAGCCCTCAGTCTTATTATTGTCTTTATATGTATAATCACTACCCCAGGGACAAGCTTCCTTCCAACTAAGAGTGTGTAGTTGCTGAATCTGTATTTTTAAAGAAATCTTTCTTTTCCTGACAGTTACTCCAGAGAGCAAAGAGAAAAGGACAAGTGTTTTCTCAGATGTTGATTTGGTGACAAGGGCAGGAGACTGAGTAGGCTGGAGTATTAATGTGCTCTTTTAGGGGAGCAGAGGAGAAAAGGGAATAGTGATAGGTAACAGGAATAAAAAAAAAACCCCAGAAGGATATTGTGTAGAATGTGTAGATGTGTAGAAGATAGGACAAAAGGAACAGAGGTGAAGATGAGTTTGCTGTGACACTGTAGGGAAGCTGACAGTGGGAGCCAATGGTGGTTTGCTTGGGAGAAGCACTGGGGCACGATGAGTGCTGGGATCCAGGAGCAGTCATGGCTTCTTGGGGTGTTAGGATATGGCATGGCAGCCAGGGCCCATCCCACCTGCCCTGGTCAGGATCAGAGCAGTCGGGGCTCAGTGGGAGCAGTCCCAGCCCTGGTCACTGGGCTGCTCCTTGGGGACAGGGGAGGCACAAGGCTGAGACAGAATGGGCCATTCCCTGGGGTGTATGTGCCACATCCATAGGACAGCAGAGGAGTCTGTGTGAAAATGAGTATGTCTTTGCCTGTCCATCCTGGTGAGCATGACAGCAGGAAAGGTGCAGCATGAGCATCGTCCAGAAGCTGTGCTCCATCAGGGCATGCATGGGAACTGCAGAGTGGGCTGCTCCTGAGGGGGACATTGGCCACTGCTGGGACAGAAGGGCACTGAGACAAACTTCTATGCCATAGAGGAATGGGGTGGTCAGCTACAAAGTTTTTTGATTCAACTTTTGTTCTCTGTGATGTTGCAGTCAGAAAAGCAGCCATTTCTTTTGCTTGAACTGCTTCTCTGTATGCACAACAATAGGCTGTGTGGGCTGGGTATGAGTAGCGAGTGTAAGCCACCAGGCCTGGAATTTATGTGAAACAGAAGATGGTCATAGCAGGAAAGACAAGTGAGGGTGTGAGGGGAGGAGGAATGGGGGCCCGTGGACTCCCTGCATGTGTGTGTGTGTATGTGTCGTGTCTACCTAGTGCATAGGGAGGGCAACCTCCAGCCATGTCTTTCAAAATTCTTCTCTCTGAGGAATGGGACAGTGCTTCAAGCAGACTTTTGATGGCTGTCTTCATGAATAATGCTAATTGCATCATAATACAAAAAGTTTAAAACTTTAGCTTTTGTACAGTATGAAATGGATGAACAGTGCATCAGAAACATCTGTCAGGTTATAGAATAAAGGCTTAATTAGCATTTTTGTGTGGTGCAGAATAATTCATGCTGGGACATCAAAATTTGTCTTCTCAAATGTATGGGAAAAACACATTTTCTGGTCTTTCTTGTTGTTCTCAGGCTGGAGGGAGGGAGAAAACAGAATTGTACCATGTTAGCACCAGTGAAAGTCTGCAGGGTGCAATACAGTAGTATGTGCATCTTCAAAGTGCTTTAGAAATAGGAATTAAAACATTGATGTTGCACTGGGATTCTGTGGCAAGGGTAATGCTGTAGTCCTATCAGGAGTTCAAGGGTGTGATTTACAAAAGCACTTAAATGACTTTGTAGCACAAATTCAATTCAGTGACCCTTAGGATTCTGTTGCCTAAACCCTGTGTTTAGTTGGCACTGAAATAAAGATAGCAGCAAGAAAAGGAAGGAGAAAGACCTCTCTGAATCATCTGAATTCTGGAAAATCTGTCTCACTGTCGCATTGCAAATTCCATGTGGTTTCATTATTACAGAGTTGCATGTATGGCTGTAGAGAAAGTAAATGCCTATTCAGTCTGGCAAATGAAGTGTATTGCCAAAGACAATAGTTGGAAGGAACAGCTGTCAGTAGGAGGAGGATCTTGAGCAATTCCGAACAGAAGTGAGTGTAGGTATTTATTCTCCTGGTCTGCTTTTAGCACTTTCAGCCATCTCTGACTCAGTGTGCTGAAGCTGACTGACTGCCTCCTTTCATTGACTAGGCAGGGAACTCCAGTCCTTCACTTTGATCTGTTGAATCATTCCTAAGCTAGATACATAACATGGGCATGCATATATGAGGTGAAAACCTGACAGAATGTATATTTTTATCAACAAGGCTGTGTTACAAAATTAGAACAAATAGATGGAAATCCCTAAATGAAGGTTGGATGCTTGAAAAAATCCAACTTTTCCAGAAACCATTAGCTTTATGAAAGAATCCCTGAGTGAAATGCTATGGCTCATGTAATGTGAATATTAGTCATGTTAGAAGGACAAAATGGTCTCTTTGGCCTTAAAATGAATAGGAACACCATTTTAAGTTCCTCTCAGGTCTCGTTATGTTACATGCTGGGCTGTAGGGTCTAAGGAGTATAATGTAGCATATTTGTGCTGTGTCTTGTCTCCACTGTGGCAGATAAGTTTAAGAAAATATAAATAATCAAGAATTTATTAACCCCTTGGTCTCAGTTTTATTTTCCCTCCCCTTTATGTACTGTAGACACACAAAACATTTTAATTGAATCAATTATAAATATGATGGGCTAGTTAATAGGATTTATATGCTTTGTATATACTTCATAAATTCTGAAGCACTATAATGCATTAGAGTTATAGATAAACTATATGAAGAAGCTGGTGATTGAATAATAGAAAGAATAATAGGAAAACAGTAATTCAAAAACCTATAAACTCCATTAATGTGTGCCCTTCCTTTATTAATTTGTAATAATAACATAGTGGCTAAATCAATCAAGGATATTACAATAATAGCTGACTTAAAATGTTCTCTTCTAAAGAGATTTCTTGCAATTTTATTCTAATTCCACATACTGAGTGAATTAAGGATGGAGTAAGTCAGATATTGTTCTGTGTTACACCAAACTGATTTTGAGTGGAGCCATATTAGTGTAATTGATAGCAGAATTTGGCCCTGAGCTCTTACTTCCCATGTGAGGAAGGAGAGGGGAGAGACACTCCCCAGATTTGCCCATAGTTTTTTAATTTGAGACTTGTGCAGAATGAAACCCTGAGCCCAAGTACCTCTGTACCCACGGCAGCATCCATAATGCATAAGCTATTAAGTGTTGTGAAGAGTGCTCTGCTTGTTGGATAGCTGCAGAATAACATGGCTAACAGATGTTGTGCTTCTAAAGCAGTTGAACTCCTGAGTGTGTTTTTATCTTCTGATCTGCAGCGTACTGTGGCTCCCTCACTGGTGCATACACAAGGCAGACAGATTAGCGTTAATTAGAGATAGGCTTTGCTCATTTTTCGTTGCCAGTTTCAGTTTTTGGGAAAGAAAATGTTTCTCTCCTTTGCAATTTAAAATAAAGGCATTTTAGAATACACATACAGGGGGAGGGGGGATTAGGCATTCATCAGTGATGCTTACTCTTAAATTGGCTGGTGCAGGTCTGGAAGTCAACTGTCGAAGTCCCAAAGTGGATGAAGGCTGGTGGGGAGGATGGGGAGGGCAGGGCCAGGCTTGGTGCTGACTGTGGTACAGGAGTCCCAAGAGGGAAGCCAGAAGAGCCAAGGAGATATGCCATTTTGTGGCATGGCTTCGTGAGGAGAAGCATTAGCTGATTATTCCTTCCTTTAGGACATTGCTGAGCTTTATTAAAGCATTTTGCATTGCTGCTTATAATGAGAAAGGAAAGGAAGCTCTCTCCACCTTCTGACCCCCCTCCCTCCAGCACCAATGCAAGGGAGGATTTATTGCTTCATTAGCAGCATGATCACGCTTCACAATGAGTATTAAAGTATTGGCTTACTGAGTTATTTAGGGAATGAGTCTTCCCCCAGCTATTCCTCTCTCCCACTGCCATTGCACCCCCACTTTATTTCATGTGCTTTTGCCATTTACCCATCATGTTCAAAATATCACTGTTTCCCTTTCAGTAGTGATAGGACACTGGCAATAGAATAAATATTTTTGGGTTGACAGTATGTTACAGAATTTTAATGTGGGCTGGGTAAGTTGAAATCAAAGCAAAACCAGATTCCACTCATTCTTCAGATTCCCAGGCAGACTGAGACATCTTTTGCAGTTCATTGATCTTTTAGCATGGGCTTAGTGATCATTCCCAGACAAGGGGTGTAAGTTCCCAGATGGTGAAGGCTATGCTCTCTGCTCCAGTTGTGTTTTTTTTTTTTTTCATCTCTCCAACTCTGTATTTCCTGTTGTGGGAATATAGCAGGGCTTCCACAGTGCCTGCATTTACCTATTCCCCTTTTTAATGGCCCCTATACTGTGGTATTTTATCCAATAGTATAGTTCACTCTATCTAAAGTCTCCCTGAATATATCAGTGATAGAAAAGAACTTCTGCTTTTGCAAAGCAGTTATTGTGGTAGGATTGTGAGTGTTGCTTTCTTCTCATTAATTTCAGTTATGTTCTGTTAGATTTCCACAACAGCTGTCCAGCAGTGAGGCTCTGTAGGCCACCATGCCTTGGCACTTCAAATTGTGGTTATGTTTAGAAAAGTGAATTCTTATTCAGCCTGTCTGCTGCCTGTGTGCTTTGAGTCATATTTGCTTACTTTACTGACACAAACACATTTTTATTACCACTACCATCACAGTGCCAATATACCTCCAAGCTGCAGGATGACCTGTAATCTGCTCTGTCTCATGTAGCCTCAACAACATTGTCAGCAATGCTCTAATTGTAGATGATATTTTGGCCCTGATGCTTGGAACAGATGCAGCTTGGCCTCCATCCACAAAAAAAAATTGTGACAGTGTATTTTTTTCTTTATCTGTTACGAGGCAATTCTCCACTTGGTACTTGTTGGTTTTGTCACAAGTGATCAGTCTTTGATACTACCAGAGCAGCAGTCAGAGAAGCAAGGGTGCAAGTCACTTCTTTGGTGAACCTCAGGGGTGTTCAGCAGATGCATATGCTCGCTCTCTGAAGTCTCTTCAGAGGCAATGTCCTTGTTGGACTTGCTGCATTTGTATGAACTGAATATTCTGAGCTGCCTACCTGTTTCCCTGTTTTTTTTCTTGGATTTGTAAGACTGTTCTGCACACAGAATTTTACTATCAAAGGGTATGATGCTTGTTTTGGCTCTGTAGTTGATACTTGTTTGGGTTCTGTAGTAACGAATGGATTTATTTTTAACTTTCATCCAGGCTAATTTGACAGTGCTATTGCAGTTTAACAAATTAACACTTTAATTTGTCATTCCTATCGTCTCTTAGGGAGGGGTTGTTCTGTAGGGTAGTGTAGTTATGGTGGCAGCAGGCACCACTCTCACTAGCAGCAACATTTCCTGACTCCTTGCTATTTTGAAATGGGGAAAGCATCAATACTGGCATGTTTTTCAGGATATGGGGACACCTGCATTACAAGCACTCATGCCAGGATGCTTCCTTGCTATGGAGGAAGGAATAACCAGGGCAGTGCATTCTGCTGCTAATACTCGTACTGAAGATGAATACTGTTCTTGTCTTTATTTCAGTATTTCACCACTGGTGACCCTGTGACTGCCTCTCCCTTTGATTTTTAGGACTTCCTTTATGCACCCAAGACTCTACACCTAGTTATGCCAAAGATCCTTTGATATCTCTGAAGCAAAGGGGTGTGGCACAATGTGTGTGCACACCGCTAAACTCTCTTGCCCCTGGGGACCCAATTCAAGCATCCTGTGGGAAACATGGGGCTAGGGACTAACTATTGTGGGCCTTTTACTATTTTAGCAGCACGGATGTGGTCCTTGAGGCCAAATAATGTTCTTGTCTCTAGTACGTGGACCTGTGTCTGGTATATATCAACACTGCCCTTGCTCTGAACATTAAACAGAAAACTTAAGGGCCAGCATGGCTGTTGGCAGTGGTCTTTATTGTGTTACTTCACTGAGTCTTGATGATGTCTGTCCGACACATGTCCCTATTCTTGTCCATGGTATTGTATCTCCTGGTTCAGTGCTTTTCGGAAGGTCCAAAAAGTCCTCTAAAACCCATGTACAAAAATAGAAAATCCAAGAGTGAGTTTTTCCATTCCTCTCTCCCTTTTCCCCACCAAAACTGTCTGCAAGGGGAAGGCATCCAGATCTCTCTGTATCCTCTTAAGAAACGGTGAAAGGATCTGATGGGACATGCCGGAGAGTCCTGGTCTTGGGGTCATGGCACAGAGGTGCCGAGTCCTTGTTCCATGTAGGTACACACGTGATTGAACTTGTAGGTACTGTCTGCTGCTTTGTCTGCTCCAGGGGGACAGATACAGGCAGGGCCCTGGCAAAATGGTGGTCCTTAGGCTACATTTGCACACCCACTCATCACTTTTTTAATGTCAAAACTGTGAAAGTTGGTGGGTTTGGGGCTGGCATGGTTTGCCATGGGACAGCAGATGAACTCGGCCTGGGCTGAGGGCTGGGAGGTTCTGTGGGAGCCTGTAGTATGTGTATAAACAAAACACATGTGATTATCATGCAATCATATTTTTTGTTGTTTCTGTGGTTGAGAACACTTGGCTTTGATTTAGCTAGGCCCCAAGCACAAGCTTATAATTAATAATCAGGAAACTCTTTTATTCTTTGTGTTTCGTTAAAAGGAAATTTTTTCACTATTCACCACATAACCACATCCTTGAGCGTCTCAGTTTTATTTTCTGGCAATCCAAAACTTTGAGAGGTTAATACCTCAGAGTTCAGGCTTTGGATGGGATAAATACTCCATTTTTAGTGTCAATGGTTGTCATAGATACTCATAATTAGTATTTATAGTCTAGAACAGACCTCAGAATAACTTGAACATAAAGGATGCTGTGAGATTTTGGCAAATCAGAAAGTAAGTACCTGTTGCAGGAATAAAAACAAATCAATTTCAACACATTGTCACTGACAATGTTTATTTTATCGTCTTTGTTCCATAACCTTGTTTCATGGATTTTCAGTTTCTGACATTTTTTCCTCACAGTGTAAATGGTATGTTGGGATTAAGGCATTAACTCTAAGACAAGGCTTTCCAGTTTCTACATTACCTCACTT